>NC_092325.1:29260000-29569587 GCF_036785885.1 Coffea arabica | reverse complement strand
GCATGCAAAAGGATATATTACAGTCCATTAGTTTCTGTCTGCTCCTAAAGAATCTTCAGTACAATTTTAGGAACTAACTATTTTTCTATTGGTGCAATGCATAAGCATGCAAAAGGAACTAATTTAACCAGTGTATCAGTTTCAAAGTTGAATTCATTGACTTTATTTATATTGATATGGTAAGTTATATTTCAACAAAACCAATCATTCTTATTCTAATAATAGGACTGTCAAATTGTGCATTAGCACAAAAAAAAAGTCAGCAGGTTTGCTAGACATTTTGCTTGAGCAGGAAAATTGGCAGGTTGCTAGACATGGCCACTAAGCTGGGCTATTTTGGTGGTGATTATACACACCATTGGATTCAGGAGGGACTTAGGTAGACAAGAATTTGACCAAGTTCAGGCTTTCACGAGCCTGACAGGATGAGTACCTGCCAAGTCACCATCCCTAATACTCTTCACCAAATGGAATGAATGGCAGAAAACAACATTCATTAAACTGCACCGCCAATAAGTTTCAGATCTAAGTAGATCAGACTTGAACAATTGATGTCAGCACAATTCACCCATCTATGTTTAGCTACTTCTGAATGCAAATCTAGACCCTTGGCATTTCGATGATTGCTACAGTGGATTATAACATAAACATACACAAACTAATCCCAAGTGTGTCCTCACATAGATCAGAAGCCTAGTGATGCTCCACCTAAGCCACGAAAACTTAAATCCGAATGAAACTTCCCAAATGACCTCTCCTGATAAGTGGACAGTATAAACCACTAACAAAGAAAAATTGCTTCAAAAACATTTTCCATCCCACACATAGTTATTACAATTAAGTTTATTTTTGAGAAGCTAAAAAGGTCAATGTGCACCACCTTGCGTATTCACGCACAACTCAAATGGTTCAATGACATTTCCTTATTGAGTGGTAGAACACAGAGAAAGATGAACAAAAACTCAGGTAATTACACATTCCAGTGAAGCCAGGTGATATATATACAACCGTAAAGCTGGTGTTGCTAAAAAGGACATTCACAACCCCAGAAGGATTACCTCCTTGAGCTTGAAGATAACTGGCAAAGTTTGAATCTGTATAATGAAATCTCTGTAGCTTCCTGGAAACATCAGCAAAGACAAACTGAGATAATAGCTAATGTCTCCCAGGGACCATTGTCTGAAGGTGAAAGTCCGACTGCCCGAGTATGAAATTACCAGCCATTCCACAATTAAGCTACAATTTTTATTCATGATACTATTCAAGCAGCTATAACAGATGCAAGCTAATAGACACTCAAAATATCAACAGAAATTACCTGAGTTTACTGATTCATTATCTAACTGCAGTCCGCCTGGTGTTAACAATAATAGCTGCCACGGAAAACATCATTAGCACTGAAGAGTACAGAAGGATAATTAAGCATAGTAATGGTAATTAAAGCTAAACAAATATAAAAATGGGGAAAAAAATATAACACCCTCAATGAACAACAGAAATGTAAGGAAAATAGAAGCTTAACCTAAAAAGACCAAAGAATTATTTCGTGAGGATTATTTCTTATGGCCACATTTAAAATTTGCCTGCATCATTGAGCAAGACAGCCAAAGGCTGTCTAGGTACCAAAGCCAGATACAAATAATCTCAGGAACAAATTACAACATTAATGTCCCACTAGTGGGCAATGACCGTGCAACACAGCCACCAAAAACTACATAAGTTCTAGCTATGAAGCCAAATTTGGCAAATTTTCAATAACTAGGACAGCCAGAGTTAATGACATTCTAAGAGCGAGCATGAACTAAGAGGAAATCAATAATAAATAACCAGAGCAACTCCAACAAAAGGGGTATCCAATCATATGCCATAGCCACCAGCTAATCTATACACAGCTTTTAAACAGCTAAAGAGGTAAAAAAAAAAAAAAAGCAAATCTGCAGAAAATCGACAACAAACAACTCAAGTGGCCTAATCATATGAAAGATCTTGTGATTAAGTTCTCAACTACATCCCACAATTGTGTCATCCATTCACCAGTGTTTACAACGTAGGTCCGGACAAATGTAATGGGTACACAAGCAAACAAGAAAATCACAAAAAGGATAGCTTCACTTTTAACCCACAATCACATGGTGACTAGCATGATTACCAACAATGTTATTGCTGTCTTGTTAATTCTCGATGAGTAAAAGATAATGAAGTCTGGTAGATCTGAAAACAAATAGTATATGTAATCTGGTTAACCATCAGTTCTTTACAACTTCATCATTGTCTGAGATTCCACTTTGTTCTGAATCAGTGCATTTGAACTGATATAATCCATTAAGTATTCATTAATCAATTAAAATCCTTAGGAAGCATAAGGACATAACTGGCACCAAAACACCTGATCAATGAAAACTGTATCTCATTTTTTCTTCACTAATTGCCGTGCAACTGCTTCTTCATTTCTTTGCTTTAATCTCATCCACGATCCCATACAAATTTCACTTATTCTCAGATGAAAATGAGTTAACTACAGGTTTCAGCTCTAGCATGGTTTAGCAACTCAGACACCCAAAGAAAAACTGCAAAATCAATTGTGTTTGAAGAGTGTGCATATTTGGATCCATGAACAAATATATCTAGCTATTTTAAATAAGTTCAAAAACTATATATGTTATACAAGTTAATCGACTCACAGATGCATGAAAAGAAACTGGGTATTACATCCCAACTATGCTATTGACAAACTCTGAATCCTTAATCAGTAAAATAAATGTAAAACATACATTTAAGTTGCTGGAAATACTTTTCCTTCCTTCAAGGAGGTTGTTTGATTGGAGTTTATGGGGAGAATAAGGAGGATGTGGATAGTTTGAAAACTAATTTAGAAATTGTTTTGTGGAATAACATTGAGTTACAAGAGGAATTCCACCAAAGGAGCTTTAACAAAAAGATAGGAGGGGAATAGGAGATATTTCTTCTTCTAAGATAGCGAAGTATGAAGGGAAGTAAGGGAAGGAAAAAGAAGCAAGCTGGATGGTTTGGTTAGCAAAAGCCATTAAAGATTAAGTATTATTTCTGGAATTGTAACTTTCTCGTCCACTTTGTCATTCTGCCCATTTTTTTACTAGTTTATAATCGAAGCTCCATCTGCAATGGTGGAAATTATTCAAAACTCTCCAATTTATGTAAATGAAGTATGTGACTTCAAACACATGACAAGAAAAACTACAAAAAATGCATTCTTTACTAAATCGATTACTAAACCAATAATGATATTCCGCATCAGAGACATTTTGCACCAGTAACTTTAAGTTGGCAACCAATTTTCTAAATTTCACTGAGTGTCATTATACCCATCAAAAGACATTATCTGCACTTGCATGAATTTCTTTTTTCACTTGAAAGAAATTTCTTCTGGTTTGGTTCAGTTTTCACTAGTGTCCATGGAAACAACTGTTTCCAATAAGTCATGCCAAAAACAAACTCCAACAATTTAAAACTGCAGTATTATGTTGATTAACAAATTTAGTATAGTGCTACCTCTTTGAAACACTAAATATTGAATTCAAACTTCGTAAATACGGAATTCAAACAGAATTCCACACCAAAAAATAAAATTCATTGTACAAGAACATGTTACCAATGGCATTTCAACCTTGTTTAGAAAAACAAAAAAACTAGGACCTGTGATTTCAATTTATCAATTTTGAAGAAGAAATAACAGAAAATCAGTTTATAGTAACTTTCAACTTCAAATTCAGAAGTCCCAATCAAAGATATTATATGGAGTCCAAAAGAAACCAATACTAATTTATACTCAGTCAAGATTTACCCAAAAACTTGTCAAATTTTATGAGAAAATCAAGCACATTCACTAAAATGAAAGAATATGGTAGAGGAGGTATCTTAAATATCAGAAATATCAGGAGAGGTGACAAAGCACAAACCTTCAAGTTGAGATCATCAACTTGCAGGAGATATCCACCATCAATGAATGAACGTAATGCATGAAACTGCCATGGTGGAGCTATATTTCCAAGGATCAGAAAATTCTTTGCAGCCCTGAGTACCAATTGCTCTATACTAAAGGTATTCTCAACTCATTCTCAATAACCACTTCTGATAAAGTTCAAATGTTTTGTCTAGCTCCCTCATCTTGCAATACTTTTTCATGAGTATCAGAAATGGAACATGATCAACCTGTAAATTCAAAGTCTGTAACTTTTCCAAGAGATCTTCTGCCTTCTCTGTATAACCTTGTATACAGTAATACTTAAGTAGCTCAGTATATGTTATTATGTCTGGGTAATAACCTCCTCTTACAATTTCATCATATATCTGCAGCACTGAATGAAAGTTACCAAGATTGCAAGAGGCACCCAACAAGAGATTGTATGTAACCAAATCTGGAAAAGAACCATTTAGAACCATCTCCTTCTTCAACGAATGTGCCTCAACAACATTTCCACTTTTTATCTGTGAATGGATCAAAGCGTTATAAGTAAATGTATTTGGCATTACCCCAAAGGCAGCCATTTGTTCCCTGATGGACAATGCTTTTTGCATATTACCACACCTCCCATAACCATCAATTATCACATTCCAGATGAGTGGTTGAGGCACAACAGAGTCATCTAACATAGCATGAAGAAACAGATTAGCTTTTATTACATCGCCATGAAAACATAGCCCTTGTATAATCATCTTGTAAGTGATTTGATCAGGAGAAACACCCATCCTGGACATAACATTGTAGATATAACAAGCCTCAGTGGTCCGTCCTTCCTTACAAAGAGCGCCAATAAGAGTATTGTAAGAAAATATATCAGGAAGAAAACCACGCTTAAACATTTCGCAGACATATTTATAAGCAGTGGATATATCTCCGATCAAACAGAATCCATGAATGGCAACATTATAGAAAACAGTATCAAGTGGGATACCCCCGCAAAAAATGCCATCCAAATAAGTGAGAGCCAGATTTATATCTCCATTCTTAAAGGAACCGTCCATTAGTATAGTTGATGTTATCAAATTCGACGTGTCCTTAGGGTAAGTATCACCCAATATTTCCGTAAGAAGCTTTCTTGCATCCTCCAGCAGACCTTTCTTACAAAGAGCATGTACAATAATGTTACAAGTAACTCTATTCGGGCCAATACCACTGTTGGCCATTGTGGAAAACAAATTTAGAGCCCTTTCAATATCCTTTTGAAGACAATAACCCTTTATTAAAGTGTTGTAGGTCGCACAATTAGGAGGAGGACCCCTAAATAACATCTCTTTGACAAGCCACTCTGCCTTATCCAAGTTACCAGTTTTGCAGAAGCCGTTTATTAGATAATTATGGGTGATAATATCAGGAATAACACTTTTCTGTATCATCATATACCAGAGAGATAGAGCTACCCCCAACTTACCCTCCAAGCATAAAGCTCTAATGATAGTTATATCTCGCTTATAATTTACTTCAAAGTCACAGCATTCACGGCCTATAGCATCCCAGGATATGCTTTGCCTGCGGAACTTATGGGGCATCAGTTACAGAAACCATACACAGAGAAACTATAAGAACAAATTTACTTCAAAAAGGTATAGCATAATTCACTTCCATAACCTGAGATAGGGAACATGATACAATTTGTAATAAAAGCTACAATTTAGAATCATCTTTGAAAGAAAAACAAAAGCTATCAAGAGAGGAGACATCAACAACTAAAAAGGGCACCCACTACCACTTCAGAAACTACGTCTCAAAGGTCACTTGTAAAGTATTTCAAGGGAGAGTTTGCCTAGAGAAGCAGATGACTACAACAGCTAAAGTAAACTGATCCAGACAGCATAAGAGAGAGACCAGGATCCCAACTATCTCTTACTAAGTATAACAGCAACAACACTCTATATCACCCAAAAAGAAACAGACGCATGGATGGCAATACATTGAACTTGATCAATCGTTAAAACCCAGAAGCTAGAAATCAAAGAAACAGACATATCATATACTCTAATGCTTTTTCGATCTTCTATCCTGTTAGGAATGTAATTCAGTTTGACTGATTTTCCTAAGACTATTCAAAGAACATAAATGAAGATGTATGTCGGAAAGACACAAGAAGCCTGATACAAGCCGTTGGTAAGAACTATCAGTATCAGATAGACATTTAGGCAAATGATTAACAACCATTAACTGCTATTTTAAAAGCTAATTTAAAATATTAAACTTTTAGAAGAAATAAACAAAGTTCCCTTCTGTAATTTCTTATGTTCGCAAGAACTCCTTTGTTTTCCCAGCGAAACATGTATACATATATATCTGCCACCACACGGAAAATTCCCTCTACAAACATTTTTTAATAGTAAAGCTACAATATATGGCACCATTAACACAGCTAAGATATCTGCTATACAATGCATTTACCTCCATATTACACGACAAAAAACACATTCCGAAAAAACAGCAAAATCAGCAAGCTGTACCCATTAAATACTTAAGAAACACTATAAACTAACTGAAACACTGAATTCAATATGACAACAAGTTTCTGACTTCAAAAACAAAAACCACTGACCTCATTGTTTTCAAGCGATCCAAACTATCCTTTAACATTGTATCTAAAACGTTAAAAACGGCACCGGAACATTGCCCTTCATCACCATCAGAAGGCTCCGACTGCCTTCTACCGTTTTCACTTAACTCACATTGATTCTGATTATAACTTGTTTTTACCTCATCAATCCCTCTATACCTATACCACATAATAAAATTGCTTATTCAACAAAACTTCACACACACACACGAAAAAAAAAAAGCAAATATATGACGAAAATCCAAGTAAATTTGAAATTACCTTGTATCAATTAAGTCAATGCTGAAGTATTTGGAGCAGAAAAAATTAGCAAAAATATGAGAAATGCGGTCTTTTATGGAGTCTAGGGTTTGGAAGCTACTGTTTAATATTCTGAGAATATGCGATTCCTCTGCAGCGATCAACACCTGATTACGATTTAAAATCATACAAAAAAATATTATAAAAAATTCCACACCAAATTTTCGTCTACAAAAACAAAATAAAATTGAAATTACTGCATTAAAATTTAAATTCCGGAAATGAGAACGAAGGACTTACGGATTGCATTGTGGGGGAAGATAATGAGCTAGGGATTGGAAGAGAGAAAAGACGTTAATTACGACGCCGTGGAGTTACCCTGGGCGTCGGAGGGGTCTGCAGAAGGCTGGTTAAGACCGGAGAAAAAAGTGGGCAAAGATGGTGGGAGAAACCAGGTGCATTTGACTGCAACCCCTTCAATTTTTTTTTACTTTTTCCCTTTCTTTCTCATTTAAGCCCGTTTGGGTTGCGCAGCTTATAGAAAAGTATTTTTCTAGTAGAGCTATTAATAAAAAGATAAAAAATAAAAAAGTCCCCTGTGACCAATCTAATACATAGAAGAAAAATCTCTGGTAATTCCAAAATATACAACACGACATCCCGTACTTTAAACTAAATTGTAAAGGTGACAGAATCCGTTAAATTTAACGGAAATGAACGAAATGACCAAAATACCCTGATATAATTAAACAAAAGATAGCTCAAAAAAATCATTTATTTTACTCTCTAAATAGAGAGAATTGAGGGTTAAGAGGTAGAACAAGTATATTTGTTAAAAATTAGGTATAAAAAAAATTTTTTAGGTTTCAATAAGTCATTTCCGTTAAATTTAACGGATTCCGTTACCTTTGTAATTTAGTTCAAAGTACAAGGTATCGTGTTGTATATTTTGAAACCACGAGGGGCTTTTCTGTGTATTAGGTTTACCAGAAGGAGCTTTTTTATATTTTACCCTTAATAAAATTATTTATTAACAACTTAAATACTTTTAAATATATTATTTAAAAACATAATTTAATGAGTATTTATTATATTAGATAATATATAATTTTAAAAATTTTAAAAATATTTATCTCTTTATTTGATTCATAATATAGGATAAAATAATTAAATTTGATATTTTATTTTTTTAATCACAAAAACTATTTTAAAAGCACCAAATTTGAAATTATGCTAAAAGTGTTCTTAACAGCAATAGATCTACTCCTAATTTTATGGGATGATACTCACTAAACATTTTAAAAGTACTTCTAACATCTAAAAGTGTAGTTTTACTAAATGCACTGCAATCCCAAACGAGACTTTAAACGAATTTGAGTTTCACATGGAGTAGGAAGAATTTGTACTAAGGGTGCATCTCATAAAATTAAAATTAAAATCTGAAATTTGAAATTTAAAGTATAAATCTGTTAAGTTACTAGATTATTAACTAGTAAATGTGATACATTTAACTGTATATTACATTAAATAATCAGTGAATAGCCTATCACTTATTTTTGGATATTGTTAAGTAGTAAATGTGATACATTTAACTGTATATCACATTAAGTGATCGGTAAATAATTTATCACTTATTTTTGGATATCTGATACATGTAACTATATATCATATTAAGTGATTAATGAATAGTTTATCACTTATTTTTAAAATCAAATTTTGCCTAGAAATTTCAATGTTACTTAATTAATGAATTCAGATGTTTTATTTTTAATTATTAAATGCGTCTATCTAAACCTTTAAGTTTAAGTATTACATTGAATTATCAAATAGGACATCAGTGGGTGACTAATTTTTTGGGCTATTTGGAAAGCACTACATCTCAAGTAGTAATAAAATTGAAAAACAAATTAAAGTTTTGCATGCTTCCATATTGAGAACTGTAATTGCACTCACTTTTTAGTGAAATAATTATGATTGCACTCACGTACTATTTTTGTGAGATAAGCATTTACAAGTGGAAAGACCCTAAACATAACGAGTATTCCAACTTTAACATTTATATAGACGACTACCTAAAATTTTTTCTGTTAATCCCCTACTCAACTATCAACTTATGCTCTAAGTTAGGCCTTAATTACCTCATTAGTTTGGTTAGTTAGGTAGTTTAGTCTTGGCCCGTTTAGTTTTGTATTAGCTTATATATAGCCAAACCTAGGTAAGAAACAACCGACAACTTTTGAGAATTTTCTAGTAACTTGTTTCTTGTTTGAAACGGTTCTTTTGGCTTGTGAAAGTTATTTTGGAACATCTTAGAGTGGCTTCTAAGGTGCTCATAGACTTATCAATCAATTAGTCACTCGTCTATCCAATCTACACGTTCTTGAGTTGTCCTTGAACGTATAGGTTCTGCTGCCAAACATCGATACCATCTAATTCTAGATTCGAAGCTTGTGTGTTACGAGTTGCGTCTAAAATAGGGTGTAGGTCATATCAGCTGGTATTAGGGCCAAGTTGAAGGTATCAAAATTATATCCCTTTTTCGTTTCTTGTTCATGTCTGTGTCGAGTTTTCATTATCAAAAAAATTTTATTATTGTTCACCATCACTATTCATCAACTGTTCATGTACTGTTCATCCTATGGTTATTGTTCACCCAGAAAAACAAAAAAGTTTTTGTTTGAGTTGTTTTTGGAAATTTGAAGTTCATACCTAGGGTTTTCTTCTTGTTCTTGTTGATTCTTGGATTGTGTGGGCTGTTAAGAGCTTGTTTCTTGAAATCTTGAATCAAAGTTGTGGAATTGTTGTTCTTGATTGATAAATTATCAATCTTGAAGTTTCTTGAAACCCTAAATTTTGGTTCTTAAACTTCTCAAAAATCTTGGCTATTTATTTGTGTTTCTTGAATCTTTCTTGAGTTTATTGAATTTCATCATTGAATTCTAGAAGTTCTTAAAGATCTTGAAACAATCTTTAGGCTTTCTTGAATTCTTTGTGCTCAAACTTTTCAAATCTTGAAATTCTTGGAACAAACTTGGAACCCTAATTTGACTCTTGAAAATTTGGGGCTATTCTTGATTGTTTCTTGATTTCTTGAATTAAATTCTTAGTTTTCTTGACATTCTTGGTTGAAATTTATCAATCTTGAAATATCTTGAAACCATAATTTGGTTCTTGAAAATCTTAGATATGTGAACAGCAAATCCTACTGGTTCTTCAAAATTGAAAGTTGTCCATCCGATTTTCTTAAACAAAATTCTGCAACTTGCCTTGTTTAATCTATCTTCAAAAACATTGTTTGATCAATTTTGAAACACAAGGAAACAAATTCCTTATTGAATAAGAATAAAACAACCGTTATTTGATTGTTTTCCAAGTTGGATTCAGATTTCATCAAAACAGCTTCCTAGTTTGATCTTTTGTTTGAATACACCTTGGATTGGGATGATACACCTTTCTACTCACTGTTTCTTATGGGGAAAAGGATTAATTCCAGAAATTTCATTTTTATTATCCTAGGTTAGGTTGGATTTTGCAAAATAGTGGACTAGCTGTTGGTTACCTTCCCAGTTGGAGTCGGCTTGTTATCTTTCCTTCAACGCCTCTTACCAGTTTCTTGTGTCTTTAAATTTCCACATTTTCCAGCAGATTTAGGGTCTAAATGGAGTCATTTTCTGTCCAAATTCAATCCATGTTGTCTCATTGAAGCCACTACCTTGCACTTTTCCTAGTGTGAATCGGATTTTGTCCATAACTCGCCAAATTCGAAATTCTTGTCCTAAACTTCATTCGAATAAACCAAGTGTGGTTCTAAATCCTTGTTTACCTAGGAAAGGGTAAATTTCCAGATTTGCTAATCCATTTCAAGCGCAATCATAAATTTCAGTCGTGTGTTCCTAGTTGTGTTGGGTAGTTTCCTTTTTCTTCCTTTCTTTGTTGTTGTTCTAAATTCATATTTGGTCATTATTTTCAGCAAATTTCCAAAATATTTTCTGCAATTTTCTCATCCAAGAGTCAAGTCATTTGGTCAAATTTTAGTTTTGTTGATTGTCCCTTGTGTCGATTTGAAACCCCAATTTTGCTATAATCTTGAGAAGCAAAATTGATTGGTTGATTTTGCTTTGAGGAATAGCTCTAATTTCTTCAATAGAAGCAAGTAAGGACCTTAAGAATCTATTTTGGTGAGATTATCAGAGTGCTTCATTTTTTATTGATACACGAGTGTCGAGGGTAAACACGTGATACACGAGTGCTTCATTTTTTATTGATACGTGAGGAAGTTTTGTGAAGAAACTTTTCTTTGTTTTGCTAACATTCTTTGCAAGAATACTTAAGCATGTCCATTGGAGAAGGATCTTCAACTTTTAACAATAAACTAGCAATGGAGGTGATGACTAGCCAGTTGCATGAATTGTTAAAGGAGGAATTGGAGCCTATACATAGACAACTTGATTGAATCGTGAATAAGGTTACCATGAAGAGGGGTTCATGCCATCCAATTCTAATGTCCAATTTTCCTATCAAAGCTGGCCTATTCAAGAAGGGAGGAGAAGATTCATTCAATATCTTTCAGGTCTAAACCTAGAGTCAAGCCATCCAAGGTGTTAGCATGTGAGATATATCTACGCCTTCTACAACATAAACAAATGGAGGGTCCAGATAGTCACAATCAAAATGAATCACCTAAGGAAGAACCTATTGAATCCATTGTTAACAAAGGAGACTCTAATCCTATCCTACCGTTGGTTAAGAAGGTTGACATTGAAGTGACATTAGGCATCAAGTAAGATGGGGTAGTAATTGAAATTCCACCTACGCTAGCTAACTGTCAAGAGGTAGTTGGAGAGGAATTATATGAGAAAAATAATGCACTAAATGAGTGTGTAAGTAATGGTATAGTACTTGAGAGTGAGCTTGAGGTAAGAATCGAGGGAAGTGTAAAGGAAAAGGTGAGTGAACAATCAAGTGATTTGAGTGGCAAAGAAAAAGAGCTGAGTTTGCGTGTCATAACAAGTGAGAGCATGTTAGTTATGAGTACAATTATTGGCTTTTTGAAATTTCTTTTGACTAACCGTCCTTACATTGTTTTGCCTAGTGTCTTTCCTAATTTTTGGCAGGTTAATGAATTACTTAAAGTGTTGCACAATGGAGTTGATCATGCTATTTGATCATGTTGTTGTTAGGACTAACTCTTTTGTTGATGTTATTGATCAATGGCGAGTGAATCTTTGTGGTACAACAACTAGTTCATTTGTGGATAGTCAATGGGCTATTTAGTTGAGTAAAAATGGTAAATTTGTTGATGTTCAATTAACCATGGTAAGGTAAGTATCCTACCTAAAGTTCTTAGTTTTCATGGTGACAATGAGGAGCTTAATTTGCCTATGCAGGTACCGATTTTTCCTAGTGCTTATCTTGATGCTTTGTTTAAGTGTCCTTCATGTATAATGAGTAATATGTTTCTTGATTGGTTGACACATGGTGAAATGCTTGAGTCAATTGGTATTATTTTAAGGTTGTTTATATGTGTAATCTTGAGCCAATTATGCTTGCTTTCCGTTTTGATAGAATTGTTTGTTTGCTATATGATCATCTTTCTAGAGTTGGTTTGAGTTGTTTTGTGAATTGCATTTGTCTTAATTGTGATAGTCTATTGTCGAGTTCTTATGTGACATATGTTTTCTTAAAGTCATGTGATCATTATTTTTGTATTTATGATGCATTTGAAGTTCTTGAGTTGATAGGGATAGTGTTTAAAGTCATTTTTTTTTTGCATGAAGTTCTTTGTTCAAGTTTTCATATTGTCCAAACAAGTAATGTTATCAAGTTGTGTTACGCGCCAACTTGGTCTAAATGCTTTGGAACATTTATTTGTGTGGAAGTTTAAGTTTACTATTGGTGCCTATCCTAAGTTGCTTGGTGGTTAAGGTGTACTCTTAGGCCATGTAAAAGACCTTAGAATTGTGCATAAGATTTAGTTGTTTCCTTCTTGTTATCAACTTGGTGATTTTGGTGATTACAAGTATTTCATCATCATTCATTCCTCATTTTTCATATTTGATCCAAGCATAAATTTGTTGATTGCTTGTTTTCAAGAGAGGGGGGAATAGTGGGAATGGAGCAAATGGTGCCTATGATGCTGTAGTGTGTGGTGTTCTTGGATACATGTTCGTGACAAGATTAAGTAGATGCCATGCATCAAGGCTTGCGTTTATCTAAGACTTTTTTACATGTGCTTCATTGTAAGCAAAAGCTTGATTTGAGTGCAAATCATTTTCAAGAGTTGATACAACCGACCACCTATTTTAGACGTTACCCATGACACACAAGTTCCGGATCAATGTTTGGCAGCGAAAACCTATTCGTTTAGGGACAACTCAAGAACATGTAAATTGGATAGACGATACCACAATTAAGGTAACTGCTTGGTTCATAAGTCAATGAGCACCTTAAGAGCCATTCTAAGATGTTCAAAAATAGCTTTCACAAGTCAAAAGAACCGTTTTACACAAGATACAAGTTGCTGGAAAATTCTCAAAAGTTGTCTGTTGTATCTTACGTAGGTTTGGCTATATATAAGCTAGTACAAAACCAAATGGGTCAAGACTAAATTACTTAATTAACCAAACTAATGAGGTAATTAAGGCCCAACTTAGTACATAAGTTGGCCAATTTATTCACCTAATATAAAAGACCCAAACGATTTAATTAAAACAAGCAACTATGTGGATCCAACTTACATGCAAGATGGCCCAATTTTATTCTCAGCATAAATGACTAAAGAACTAAGGAATGACTCAAAACAAATGATATAAAAGCTACTTGACCAGCTTCAATGAATTTGCAAGTTAACTTATGAATTAAGGTTTTAAGCAACGGATCCTTTTTCAACATCTTCGGTATAAATCAAAGTCTTGGTAGGTTGATATTGATTCTCCAATTTGACCTCTTCAATGTATTTATGAACTCCCTCCATTGGTTTGTATGAACCAAATTGCTCTTCAGTAGGGCATACCAAAACTCGAATCATCTCGCAAAGTAACCATTTGAACTCTTCAACATGATTTCAAACGACTAAATGAACCGGAACCTTAATACAATCACTAAGCAATCCTTGAATAGCTTGGACGCTAACTGGATTCATATCATGATTCCTAAATAATTGATTTTAGTTAGTAAGTTTTTGGCTAATTTGGGCCAGGGGTCCATAGGAATTCATAGGTGAAGATGGCTGGATATTCAAGCTATATTTCCTTGTATATGGAATAGAGTAAATAAAATGAATCAAAAGAATTTTGAGTTTAGAAAATCATATAAGCTCAAGAATGGTGAGTACTCCTTTTGAAAACATATTCAAAATACATGTGTTTTGGAAACAAAATTTGTTATTATATCTATCAATTGTGTTTGAAAATTGGAAACACATATTTGGTGAAATTTTGGATCTTGCAATATGTGATAGAGATTTTAAAATTTTGAAATGTATATTTTATATAACTCATAGGCTATTATATATGCTTCATGATTTGAACTTGATTGCGAACCATATTAGTTTAAATTCTAAAGATTTTTAGAAGATATGTAGTTTTATGAAATTTTAGTTTCATGGCCAAATTAGTAAACTCGACTTTTGATCCCAAAACTAATTTACGTAACTTTTATGCCTTCTGTCTTGTTTGTTCTTGTGAACCCAGAAATTAATTTCTGGGAGGCCGTGAAACTCGTTTTGCCAGGAAGGTTTTGGCTTTATCATGTGTAGGCTTATAAAGACAAAAAAGTGTCAGGCTAATGTTACTTAATAGATCTGACATGGTCTCTGTATGGGAAAATTAGGAGGTTTGATCTTGTGTAGTACGGATGAATTTTTTGGATACATTTTGGATATTCCATTTTGTTGCTGTGATATCCCACATCAGAAGTGGACAAGGAAAGAAAATGGTATTGAGCATGAATCTACAAGCTATTGAGTAACTTGATTTAATCATTTTGAACCCATGATTTCACTCAAAAGTTATTTTGGCCAGCCCATAGATCTAAGGCATTACAAACAGTATTAGAGCAAATCTCACGTGATTTCTATGTAGGGTGAGGCTGGACCAGTATGTTATGGTTTCGATTATACAAGGGAGTGTAAGAAACTATGTGTCATGTTTGATGGGGGCCATATCTAGAGTCCAACCATGACCAAGTGAACAATTTAGATTGTAATGGATTTTGTGAGGATGCAGAGTCCTTAAGTGGGAGTGATTGTGATATCCCACATTAGAAGTGGGAAAGAAAAGGAAGTGGCATATGAGCCTAAATCCACTGGCTATTAAGTAAGTTGGGTTAACCATAATAAACCTATGGTTCCACTCTAAAGTTGCTTGAACCAAGCCCTAGATCCAGAGTATGGCCAAAAAATTGCTTTAGTTTTCGGAACCTTAGTGAGAACCTAGCAAATGATTGATTCATCTACTTTGAATAGGATCGAGTTGGGTCATTATAAAAGATTCTTGATGGAAAAATATATTCACTTGATAATTTGAAAGACAATGTCTCAACTGTATAAATCGTGTATGGGCTTATTTCAAAAATATTCAAAAAATTAAATGCATGAAAGAAAAGACTATTTCACACCAAAAAGGATAAAAGGAATCAAGAGATAGGAGGCAATCAAAATAGAAAGCAAAGAAACAAACTTGAAAGTAGTGAAATATTTTTTTAATAGGGGCACATGCACACTTCATGTGAGAAATCACGAGCTCTGCACATATTTCTTTGACAATAAATATTGCTTAAATTTATTTGCTCATACACTACTTATAGGATTAAAGCTTCTTTAGTCTGTTTGTTGTCACTTGCAAGAAAACTCTAAGATTTATTTTTTTTTAGTTTTATCTTAATGCAAAAAATAAAAATTAAGACTTTAACTACCCAAATAAAGAAGCTACATAAAAAGTTATATGTATTGAGGAAGATGCACTAAACTCCATGCAAAAAATATTTTCATAATGGAAGCAATAATCAGCTATCGCTACAAACACAGAGTAGAAAGGAATTTTAATTGTGCAATATTTGCAAAAGACATGCTAACAAATATTAGTGATCTAGAATAATATTTAAAAAGCAAAAGAAATAAAAATACAAGAAATCTGTGGCACATCAAATATGTGCAAGCAAGAGGGAACTTAAAAAAAATTAAATAATGAAGATACAATAGATTAAGGACTACAATTGAAAAACTCGAAACTAAACAAAGTAACAGATGTCTTAGTGAGAAAGAAACATGGCTAATGCTCGACTCAATGCTTGACTCTGGACGTAGTGCATGTAGAAATAAAATACACGAAGAGTGCTTTGAACCTGATATTGGGAACAAGAAATAGCAGCAATGGAGGGTGGAGCCAGAAACTAGCACGATATTCACGTCAAATACATTTGTAGAACAAGTAGAGGATGAAGGTTTACAAGTTGACAAACTACAGGTTTACTCTGTACCGCCCTCCCCCTCTCGATGCCGTGCAACGAAGGGATATAGGAGACGCAAATCAGCGGATCATGGGGGTAGTGGGGCTATTTCTATCAACCAATTGAAGGAGTTTCAATCTAGACTGGAGAATAGATTAAAAGAGGCATACCTCCATGAAAGTGAGTATATTTGTTCAGCTTTAATAGATTCTAAAGACATTCAATTGGTAAATAAAATGGCAAAGAAGGGAAGACCGTCGAACTACTACAAGAAACTGCTAGATTTCAAGTCATGAATTAACTCTTCCAGTGGTTTAAATGATTAAGTCAATCAATTTTTTAGTATGGAATATAAGTGGCATTTTTCGTAGAGATTCTCAATGACATTTGAAGCGTCTATGCGTCCAACATCAAATTCGAGTACTGGTTTTGATAGAGCCATTGATAGATAGTTCACAACTTGCAAATATCAGGATGCTATTAGGATTTGACAGCGTTAACTCTTACTTGGAGGGGAAAATCTGGATTTTTTGGTTTAACGATATGAGCATTATGATGATGAAGCATGAGAGTTAGCTGGTTCACATGCATATTAATCTCCATTCAAGCCACTCTCTTTGGTTCTCCGCAATTTATGCGAGGTGCTCGCGGGTTGGGAGATAGAGCCTATGGCATGCTCTACAACTTGTTCGGCTAAATGAGACATGGATGGTTGGAGGAGACTTCAATGTAATCGCCTCGGCAGAAGAATGTGTAAGGGGAACCCTCCCAATATTAGGAACATGGAGGAATTCAATGAAGCTTTATTTAGGTGTAATCTGTCGGCGGTGGAATTTGATGGACTACCTTTCACCTGAACCAATGGTTCGATATGGCAAAGGCTAGACAGAATCTTTGTCAATGGGCCATGGGATGAATTGTTTGACATTACTAGAGTATCTCATCTCATGTGTGGGAGATCGGACCATGCACCATTGCTATTTCATTGTGGGGAACGGAGGTACAGTTGAGGTTTTTTTAGATATCTAAATATGTGGAACCGACATGAGAGGTTTCAACATCTGGTGAGAAAGGTATGGGAGGAGCTCGTAATGGAAAGGGGAATGTATAAATTTGCCAAAAAAACTTGAAAAAGTGAGAAGGCATTTGAGGGAGTGGAATCGTGATTGTTTTGGCAATATATTTACTCGGTTAAAGGAGACTGAGGCAGCATACCACTTGAGGGAGGTGGAATACAATTCAACAAGGGATAAGGGGTCTAAAATTCGGCTTCATGGAGCTAGAGCAAAATACAACAAGAAGCATGCAATAGAGTGTGGCTATTGGAAACAGAAGGTTGTCTCAAAGAAGGGGATGACAACACGAAATACTTCCACTCGGTAGTGCGTCAAAGGAGGAGTATGAATTTTATAGCACGAATAAAAATAGACTTGGGGGAGTGGTTGGAGGATGCAGAGAGTATTAAAGTTTCGGCTGTGGATTTCTTTGCTGACCTTTTTGCATCTAATGGACATACCTTGGAGCAGCCATCTACCCCATTCGATTTGCCTTCAATGTTAGAATCAGACAATGATCTATTGAAAAGGCTACCTTCGATCAAGGAGGTGAATGAGGTTGTTTTCTCATAAAATCAGGATAGTGCTTTGGGGCCAGATGGATTTGGAGCCAGATTCTACCAGTAATATTGGGAGATTGTAAAGGATGATGTGATGGAAATGGTCAGAGAGTTCTTCTAGGGGGCGCAGCAGCCGCGGAGTTTACCAGCACTTTGATTGTGTTGGTGCCCAAAGTGTCTAGTGCCACCTGTTGGTGTGACTTTCGACCGATTAGCTTGGGTAATGTCTACTGAAAAATTATTTCTAAGATCCTAACTAACAGAGTTAATGGTTTTCTTCCACGACTTATTTCCCCGTGACAAATAGGGTTTATTCTTAGAAGGTGCATACATGATAATATACTAATTGCCCAGGAGCTTGCGTTGGATATGGATAAAAGGTCGACTCAGCCGAATGTGGTGTTAAAATTAGACATGAAAAAGGCGTATGACTGAGTGGAGTGGTCATTTTTTATTTGTATACTCTGTCGGTTTGTATTTCGAGAATGGGGAATAGATCTATTATTTCATACCCTTTCGAATACATGGTTTTTAGTATTAATTAATGGCGAGCTAGCGGATTTTTTCCGCTCCTCGCGTAGGGTCCGACAAGGTGATCCATTATCTCTTGCTCTTTTTGTACTGGTCGTGGAATATTTGGGAAAAGCAATCTAGCAGGTGTTCCAACAGAACAAGTGGTGGTATTATAGATCGACTGGTGTCAGAGTGCCCTACCTAGCATTTGCGGATAAGATGTTAGTGTTTACCAGGTGCTGTAGGGACTGCCTAGAGGCTTTGGAAAGGGTCTTCCATGAATATCAGTCGATCTCGGGGCAAAAAATAAATATACAAAAAATTTCTTTCATCCTCTCTAAGCTGACATCGGAGGAATAGATGCTGTTAGTATCATCTATATTGGGTTTTCAATGAAAAACTTTTCCATTCACTTACTTGGGGGTCCCAATAACATGAGGGAGACATCTTTGCATGTATTACAATGGAATCCTATCTAAAATGAAGGCACGACTTTAGCATTGGAGTGCGAGGCTTCTCTCTGTCGAGGGTAAGTTAGTGCTACTAAACATGTTTTATCCTCTATACCACACTATTTGATACAGATGCTCAACCTTCCAAAGGCAATTTTGGTGAAAATAGGTCGCTTGTGTAGTGCATTCCTATGGGATGTGAATGTGAAGGAGCACCGCATATATTGGACATCTGAAAAAAGGTTTGTTACCCAGTGGAGAAGGGGGACTGGGGATGCGATGCCTAGAGGACATGGTTGTGGTTTTTTCTTGTAAACTATGGTGGCGATTACAGTAAAATAATTTCTCTAGGCCTCATTTATGCATGCAAAGTTTATTCATGGGAATCGCTTTTTAGTGATTTCAGTTGAAAAACCTGCTTTATTGTAGAGGAAGTTACTGGAAGTCAGGGATTTTGTTGTGAGCAGAACACGGTGGTGTGTAGGGAGAGGATTTGTCGATTTCTGGCATGACTGTTAGCTCTTTGACTCCCCACTAGTGGTGATCATTCAAAAATCTGATCCTCTACAGATGCTTCTTGCTGAATTTTATGGAACGAATGGTTGGGATAGAGGAAAGTTAGCTATCATGATCCCAATAGACTTGGTCATTAAGATACTAGAAATACAACTAGATCCTTCCTGAGACGACTACATGCTATGGACACCATCGCCTAAAGGAGGTTTCTCCATTAATATTGCATAAGAAGAATGGAAACAATGGAGAAATACCTCGGTGTTGAATAAGGTTATTTGATGTCCTACCCTCCCTCTTAAAATATCATTCTTAGCTTGGCGCTTATAGCATAACTTCATTCCACTGGAGGGGATTCTTAGGAAATGAGGAATGCAGTTGCATCTAGATGTCATTGGTGTTTCCAGGTTTAGGAAACGGTGAAGCATGTGTTTGTACAAGGACCAGTAGCTAGCTCGGTCTGGGAGCATTTTCTGTGTCGTTTTGGAATGTTAGAAACTATGACATCCAGCCTAGCGTCCAATTTGATGTCGTGGTATCTTTTAGTACCATATGGGGCGACATCTCATATTAGGACAATTCTGTCGATAGTCATCTGTTGGAGTATCTGGAAACAGTGAAACCTTGCGGTGTTTCAAAGAGAAACTTTTCTCCAGATAGGGTAATTTTAGTAATGGACAAAGTTTTGGAGTAAATCGGTCGAGCTAAGGAATTTCAGGTCTCCTACTTCCGAGGGGATGACGACTACACATGGGCATGGTTTGCTATTTGCACGGTCAAATTCAATAATTTTGTCCCAGTCATATGGGTGAGACCCCCTATGGGCTCTCTTAAAATCAATACGGATGTGAGTGTTAGGGATGGTAGGGCCTTGGGGGGCGACCTTGTTCTTGATCATGAGGCGAAACTAATTTTTGCCTTCTACAAGGAATTTAGGGAGGTGGAGGTCCTTCTAGCGGAGGCTCTTTCCTTACGATATGGGCTCCAATTGTGCGTTGTTAGGGCACTGGAGAAGTTAGAAGTGGAGGTTGACTCTGAAGTGTTGGTCCGTCTAATTGTGGCGACTTCTCTAGTTGGGTGGCCAATATGTAATGTGTTTAGGGATATTCGTCTGCTGTTGAAAGATCTCGAGTCTACTATCACTCATGTCTACCACGAAGCAAACTCTTCAACAGATAAGTTGGTAGGGCTTCAGACTACGAGCACGACCTACTCAATTCTATCTCAGCTTCCATCGATTGTTTAGCAAGCTTGAACCCTTAATCCCTGGTGGTTTGCAGCCATGAGCGATGAAAAAGATTTCGATTCAAAACCCACCCCTTGCCGGCCAGAAACAACAGCCGCGAAGAACGGCTTCCCATCCCCCACGCAGGAAGATTGGCCAGCCATGGCGGCCAGCAGCCAAGGCTGCTGTCACACCCCAGCCGAACAAACCCTAAACTACTAAGAATAGAAACCCTAAATAAAACGTGCCTTAAGCATTTATTTAGATTAGCAGTAACAAATGATCTTGATGCTCATTGTAAACTAAGAAATTTAAGTTTAACAAATTAAGGACAATGAAAAAATATGTTTAAAGAACTCGACAATCTTTGTCTCAATAATTGTATGACAATCAAACACATCATTTCTTAAAATAAGAAACTTATATGTAGCACTATGTTCAGTATATCCAATAAATATACAATCAAAAGTTTTAGAATCTAATTTTCTTTTCTTAGATTCAGGTAATAATACTTTAGCAAAACACTCCCATATTTTTAAATATTTTAAATTTGGTTTATAATTTTTTCATAACTCATAAGGTATTTTGACAATTTTTTTATGTGAAATTCTATTTTGTAGATGACATCCAGATAATATAGTTTCTCTTCATAAATTATCAGGAGCATGAGAACTAACTAACATAGAATTCATTATTTCCTTTAGTGCCCTATTTTTCTTTCACCTACTCCATTAGATTCTGGTGAGTAAGGAGGTATTATTTCATGTATTATGTTTTCATGTTTATAAAACTTATCTAAAACTAAATATTCGCCTTCTCTATTTGACCTAATTCTCCTTATCTTCTTATTAAATTGATTTTCTATCTCAGACTTATAGAATAAAAAGGCATTATGAGTATTATCTTTATTTATAAGTAAATAAAGTTTAGTATACCTAGAATAATCATCTATAAAAGTAACATAATAACTTTTCACTCCTTTAGCCATATTTTGTTTTAAGTCACCTAAGTCTGTGTGAATTAGATTTAATAATTCAGTTTCTCTTTGGATAGTTATACAACTTTTATTGTTATTTTAGTTTCTGCACATATTTCACATTTTTTCATATTATTATTAACACTAGAAAATAACCCAAGTGCTTGCATTTTCTTTATGTAGCTAACATTAACATGTCCTAATCTAGCATGTCATAAAGAAATTGAATCAACAATATAAGTATAAGAAGATGCATTTTCATTGATCACATTTGAAATGTTAAGTACAAAGAGTCCCTAATTACAGTAGCTATTGCCCACAAATATATTATTACTGGTCATTACAATTTGTCAGATTCAAATAACACTTTCACCTCAACTTTTTCTAGCAATGCTACAAAAATCATATTTGTCCGAATATTCAGCACATGCAGCATATCATTGAGGGCCAAAATTTTTCCTGAAATGAGTTTCAAAAGAACTTTACCCTTACCCAAAACTTTACCATAACCCAAAACTTTAGCAGTTTGTGAGTTTCTAAGGTAAATCACCTCTTCATTATCTTCTATTGGAGTACTATCCACTCTTTCACATTGGCTGCAATATTGACTTGAGAGATGATTGCAGGAATTATATCATCCCTTTCGGCTAAATTAACATTGGGAGGATTGACATTTGTTTTGTGACCTTTTTTTTTTGTATCTGCATTGAACAGCATGGTGTTCTGATTTTCCACAAACATAGCAATTTCTTTTTTTCTTCTTAAAGTTGGGATTATTGGACTTGTAATTTTGGGATCTATTAGAGTACCTTTTATTGTTATTTTGTATCAGGTTAGTTTTGAGAGCCATCTCCTTAGTTTTAACAGTTCTTAAATCTTTCCTATTGGAATCTTCAATCAGAATATGTTTCATGACCTCATTAATGGTGTAATTTTTCTGCTTGTGTTTCAGGTTATTTTTGTAGTCAATTTATGATTCAGACAACTTTTCTGTTAATCTTAGTCCCCAATTTTTGATGATTACAAAATAATTAGATGATACTAATATCTCTTCAAGAAATTTTTTTTAGCTATGAAACAAATCAGATTTAAAGATCAAGTGCAATTGAAAAACGCAAAAGTTGATTAAAGCTGTCGGACGCTTGTGAAGACAAGACCGGACGTCCGATAAGCATTGCGCAACTTCGAACGCGTGAAGAACTCCATCACCGGACGTCCGAAGGAATTAAGACATTCCTCTTAATTCATTGACTTTGTTCGGACGCGAAACATTAGAGCACTGGACGTCCGATAAACAATGCAGTACTTCGAACGCAAAGCATTGGAGATACTGGGCGTCCTAAAGAACTGAAGATGATTTTTCATATTTATCATCTACTTTCGAACGCAAGCATCAGAGACACCGGACGTCCGAAAGAATTAAAAATGTTTCCTCAACCTCACTGCCTGCTGTCCGACGCTTGTATCGGATGTATCGGACGTTCGATACTCCCAACGGCTAGTTGACTTTTCAACTGCCTTCTATCCGTTAGAAGCATTAATGGAACACTTTTTGGTCTCATATAAATAGTACATGGTCAACTACTTTCAAATAACTTTTGCACATTAAAACTACAAAAGATCAAGAGTGATTTTAATGAGAAAATACTCTACAAAGAAGATTTGTATTCTTAGTTGTGTGAATTTTGTGTAAGCTCTTCTTGTGTGAGAAAAATACTTCAATAGTATAAGTTTGTGAGGGTTATCCGAAGTGATAGTTAAACTTCCTACCTTAATCAAGTGTAACTTAGGGTAAGGAGGAAGTGATCCTTTTTTTATACACAAAGATTGATTGTATTTGATCAACTTGAAAAAACTTGTTCTATAAAGTCAAGTGGAGTTTGCAAGTGAAATTGGTTTGCTATTCTTTCCTTATTACTTACTATCTTGTGAATTTTAATTGCTTATTTCTTCTACTCTCAAGTTTTCTTACTTTCTCACTAATTGATTCATTGAGTGGTCACCTAGAAAATGGGATAAATTGCATATTGAGCAAAAAAAGTGTCTCATAACTTGATTAATTTTTTAAATAACCTAATTCACCTTCTCTTATATTATTTTCAATCCCTACAATTGGTATCAGAGTTTGGTCTTCTAGAGATTAAGTTCAAGCAATTTTGGAGTAAAATGATAACCAATAATACCATATTTTTTGAAGGACAATCTGTCACTAGACCCCCAATATTTAATGGATCCAATTACGTGAGTTGGAAAGAAAGAATCATTTTTTTCTTACAATCTATTGATATTGAACTGTGATTTATTTTTAATAAAGGTCCATATGATACCTCTATAATAGATGAAGTCACTCATAGACCAAAACCAAAAATCAGAAATGAATTAACTGGTAATGATAGAACCCACCTCACTTTGAATGCCAAGACTATGAATGTGTTGTATAGTGCTTTAGATTCAAATGAATCCATTAGGATCAAACGGTGTAGGTCTGCTAAAGAAATTTGGGACAAACTGAGAAAAATTCATGAAGGGAGTGAAAATGTGAGAGAACAAAAGAAATCTATATTAGTTACCAAATATGAATCATTTAAAATGAAATCTCATAAAAATAATGACAAAATGTATTGTAAATTCAATGATTTCATTAAGGACTTAAAGGTACTAGAAAAGGAATAATCTTTAGGAGAGAAAAATAGAAAAATCTTGAATACCTTGTCCGAGAGTTGGGAAAGTAAGGTGACTACCATTGAGGAAGCTAAAGATTTGAACTCTATGCTTATTGAATCTCTTATCAATTCTCTAACCTCTTATGAACTGAACCTTAAGACTAAGGTACAAGAGGAAGAAGATGCAAAGGTGAGAAGAAGCATTGCTCTAAAAGCATTTCAAGATGGAGATGACTCGGCTTCCTTGGATGGAGAAAATGTGAAAGTTGATGACAATGATCTTACTTTCATCATAAGAAGTTTCAAAAGAATTCTCAATAAAAGAAGATTTAGAAAAAGATGACCTAGCAATTCATATCCAAATCAGTTCAACAATGCAAGAATCAAAGGAAAACATGAGGCTAATAAAAAATAAGCTGACAAATGCTTTGAATGCGGGCAACTTGGATACTACATGAGTAAGTGCCCAATGAAGAAGAAAAAAGATGAAAAAACTGAATGAAAACCAAAATTCAACAACTTCCAAATCACATGGAATGATTGCAACTCAGATGGTGACGTTGAAGAGCAAGAAGAATCTGTTCAAATGACTTTCATGGCCATTAGTGATGATGAGATAACTACTTCCAACTCTCGACCTGTTAGTGATAATGAATCTGATGATAATATTGAATCTTTCATTGAGAGACTACATGATAGTTTGAAAGAATCTTATACTAGAAATAAGGAGTTAAAATAGAAAATTAGTTTTTTGTTTCAAAATAATACAAATCTTTTTCAACAAAATAAAAAGTTGAAAGTTGAAAATGACTACTTCAAAAAAAGTGAGACTGCTCTACACTTTGAGCTTGATAGAAAAACAACGTTGTGAATTGTTCAAAAAAAATAAAATGACTTGAAAAGAAGAATAGATTATCTAAATGAGTTATTTCAACATAAGAAACAAAACTGTTTTTAAAGAAATGAATCAAAATTTTATTTTGGCATTCATGAGAAAAGGTTGAATTCTAGTGCCAATGAATTTATTATTTATAAGAGAAGACAAGTTAGATTTGTTAAACCTGTCCATATAAGTAATTTGTTGACTATGTGTAGTTCTTGTTGTCAAATAGATCATATGGAAAGTAATTGTTATGTGAGAAAAAATATGAGAAATGGCATGAAATGCATGTAGATAATTAGACATAATGCTAACTCTCAAAGACCCAAAAAGTAAATGGTACCAAATATTATCTTGTGAATTTTTGTGTAGGTGAACTTGGTGAACATCATTAAGGAATCAAAATTGTTCATAGATAATGGATGTTCAAGGCACATGACTGGTGATCCATCACAATTCATCAAGTTCAAAACAAAATCAAGTGAAAAAGTGACATTTGGAGATAATAACAAAGCCAAAACAATTGGAGCAGGAGATGTTGGTAAGAATGGTCAAATTTTTGTTCACAATATTCTTCTAGTTTATAATTTGAGTTATAACTTGCTAAGTGTTAGTCAATTATATGATAGAAATCTGTTTGTGCTGTTAAAAAAACATGAATGCCTTGTTCTTGACTCAATGTTTAATATCTTCAAAGGAAAAAGAATAAATGACATCTATGTAGTTATTATTGAAAATGTTGATTTCTTTAACTTTAAATGTCTTAAAGTTTCAAATGAAAACCCTTGTTTGTGGCATAGAAAGTTTTGTCATTTCAATATGGACTTGTTAAAAGAAATTTTCAAAAAAACAATTTGTTAGAGATTTAATTTTGAAAAGGACAAGATTTGTGATGTTTGTCAATTTAAAAAACAAGTCAAAGTTTCTTTTAAACCCAAGAAATGTGTTTCTACTTCAAAATCTTTGAAACTTCTACATCTTGATTTGTTTGGTCCTACACAAATTGCTAGTTTGGGTGGTAAAATATATTGTTTGGTTATTGTTGATGATTATTCTAAATACACTTGGGTGATGTTTCTTGCTCATAAGGATGATACCTTCAAAAATTTTGTCTCCCTATTTGCAAAAGTTTAAAATTTGATTGGTTTGAAAATTGTTAAAATTAGAAGTGACAATGGTTCGAAATTTAAATTTTGTGACTTTTCGGAATTTTGTGATCATAATGAAATTGCTCATGAATTTTCAATTACAAGAACTCCTCAACAAAATGGTGTTATTGAAAGAAAGAATAGAACTTTTCAAGAAATTGCAAGAATCATGTTAAGTGAATGCAACTTGTTAAAATATTTTTGAATCGAAACCGTGAATACGGCTTGTTATGCAATGAATAGAATTCTTTTGAGACTAATTTTGAACAAAACCTCTTATGAGTTAATTTTTGATAAAAGCCAATTGTTGGATATTTTAAAATTTTTGGTTGCAAATGTTTTATTTTAAATATTAAGGAATATCTTGACAATTTTGATAAGAGATCCGATGAAGGTATTTTCTTGGGTTATTGTAAAAATAAAAGAGAATTTAAAGTCTATAATTAAAGGACCCTTGTTGTAGAAGAAGCAATACATATTACATTTGATGAATCTAATGATGATATTTCTAAGAATTGTTGTGAGGATGATGATGAGGTGTTCAAGAAAGACTTAAAAAACTCACAATTCATAATCAAGACAATACTCCACTAGAAGAAAATTCAAAGGAAGATGATCTTCAAGAGAATCAAGCATTAGAAGAAATTGACAAGGATGTTGGTGCATCTAGAGATTTTTCAAAAGTTTGAAAATTTGCTCAAAATCATCCCAAGGATCTTATCATTGGTGATTCATCCGAAAAGATAAGAATTCGCTCCTCTTGTAAACAATTGATGGATAATTTTACCTTAATCTCACATTTTAAACCTAAAAATGTTGTTGATGCTTTAAAAGATGGAAACTGAATTTTAGCCATAGAAGAGGAACTAAATCAATTTGAAAGAAATAAGGTTTGGACACTAGTTGAAGGTCTCAAAATCATCCATTATTGGCACAAAATGGGTTTTTAAAAATAAAATGAATGACAAAGGTGAAATTGTGAGAAACAAGGCTAGACTTGTAGTTAAGGGGTATGCTCAAGAAGAAAGAATAGATTTTGATGAAACCTTTGCTTCCGTAATGTCGCGCCCCATTTTTTAAGAAGAATAAAAGATGAGTTTAGAAAAATGGCTTTTGATTCAATTTTTTATTAAAAAATGAATTTTTGATTTAAAAAGAAAATGAAGAACATAGGTCTAAATGGGACTTGAAAATGCGACGATTTGACCCAAAATATAGTTTAAAAAGGGTTTTTTGAATGGAAAATGGAGTCGCCACTTGATATTGAGTTGAGGTGTACCAAGTCACCTAAAAATGAATTTTAAAGGAAAAAGTTGAAAACCCTTTTTAAACGACTCCAAATCTACGAAAATCAGAGAAAAAGATTCGGGAGTCACATTTGAAGAAAGGGAAGGCAAGGATAAGAATCCAAGGCACCCTTTCAACCTAACCAAGGCTAGTTGCGTGATTTAGTCAAAGATTTTCTTATTTTATCCTTAAAATTTATCACATTTGGATGTACTATATGAATGCATACCCTAGACCTAGGAGGGTGTCGGGGGGTTGAAATTTCTCTTCAAAGCTCAATTGGTGCCAATCACATTAATTATGATGCCCAATGCGAACTCTTTGGAGAGGTCACGAATAATGCAAAAATATGAGACTCTAAGAAAAGAAAAGGAAAATAAAAATAATTGTATAAATATACGTGACTTAAAGGAATGCATCATATCGGGTGCGGGGGACTAATGTTCGTGACTCAATGTTCCCTTTAATAGAGGGAATATGAGCGTGCTAAGACTAGAAAGTCAAACTCATCCATATCCCATATCCCATATCCAAGGGGTTTTCCTAATCTAGCATGCAAATGATTTAACCTAGTTTCTATTTCTTAAATGAAATGCAAGTCTAATGTTATGTTTTCATACAAAGGGGTAAGGAATATATATATATATATAAGGGAAAATACGGAGTAGGGGATATAAGTAGAAGGGAATATGGGATAAAGGATGTACATATATAAGAAAGTGTCATGCAACATGGTAAAAATCCTAAAAAGTGAAAACATGCATGAGATGAAATGATTTTATTACACAACCATGATCTAACGCTCGAGGGGCTCCTAAGGGCCTAGCGTTGGACTAACCCATGTCTACAATTTCCCACTAGCATTGGACTAGTGAGAAAAGTCGGAACAAAGGGCCACAACTAGCGTTGGATTAGTGTGGATTCGAGAAATTGACCACAACTAGCATTGGAGTAATGTGGTGATGTCACACATCGGTTACAATCAAATAAATCATGGAAGACCTAATAAAAGCATGTAAACACATATATCACATATAGCACATAACACATAAGCATGATATCTAGATGCAAGACCCTAAAAAAGCGGTAACACATAGCACATAGATATGCAAAACACACATAAGGCAAATAAAGCAAATAAAACCCTAACTATTACATTCGTGGGAAGCCTACTACAATCAAAGAGGGGAAACGGAATAAAATAAATAAAATAATAACCTAACTATTACAACTTTGGCATTCAAGTGCCTTTCAAATGATCGAAATTGAAGATAAATATACAAAACTAAAACAAATAAAGTGGATAAATAAATAAATAAATAAAATGAAAACATTCAAAAGGCATGCAATTAAGCACATAAATCACATAGACACATAGGGTCAAATAAAGTGAAAATAAGGGATAGAGTGTACCTTCCTTGCAATGGTAATCAAATGAAGGAAAAATAGCTTCAAAACAATAAAAGGGTCAAGGCACCAATTAAATAGTAAAGTATAAACAAAATACCTCCCAATTGCAACTTAAATGAAATCAAATAATGCATAATTTCCAAGAAAAGTAAATTATTGATCAAATTTCTAAAATAGAAAAACTACCAAGGACCCAATTGCAAATATTAACCAATCACTCAAGCCCAATTAACACATTTTGGGAAATTCACGGGTCCAAGAGCAAAGAAGGGGTCAAGTAATGGTTCAAATTGCAATTACTTTAGGACCTAATAGCAAGAAATTAGAATATAATTAGGCCTTTGTAACATGAGGAGGAACATGTGGGGTTGGAATGCAATTATTAAAATCGTTTTCATGCAAATGCCATGCAAAACTAGTATGAAGAAAGCTTCTGCAATAACAGTTTCGCAACTTCATAAGATTTGTTTCCTTCCACGACTATTCTCATGTGATTTCTTTATCCAACTTAGATGCATTCATGCAATCAAATCAAATAACGAAAAAACTGATTGATTTGTTAACTAAACAGAAAATACTAGATCTTAGAGCCAAAAGAAAGAAAAAAGACTACAGCATACACCCAGATAAGACTTGCAGCAAGCTGATATTCATTTTCCAGCAAGCATCGAATCATGATTCAAGTGTTTTAAGGACTCAAACATGCAAACTCAACACCAATCAATCGCTGCCCCTTTCCACACCAAATTAACTATCAAATTAGGATGACCAAAGCTTGGTGAGTGGTCACGGAGAAGAAAACAGCAAAACAGATGCAGCAGCCTTTGCTCTGCTGCAAATTTTGTAGTTTCATACTAGCATGGATGAAATGCCGAGAACATTGTGCAAAACTTCATCATTCATCAATCAAACTCACACACATCTGTAAACATAAATCCTAACATAGCTTACACATGGATGCCTACCCCTAACTATCCCAAACGAGATGATCTAGGCCCAAAAAACAAGAATAACAAAAATGCAGCAAAGAAACTTAGCAGAAACATATGTTCATGCCATTTTAGTAACATGTTCATGCATGCATCGAATGAAACTTTCTTCATTTCTGGTTGCTGGGTTTCTGCAAATGCTTCTTATTAGTCACCCAAACATCTTAAACAAGGCTTCAAACTCAACATTTATTAGCTTCCTTAAGACCATCATCACGCACAAAAAACTAATCATGCAAAACGAAAGGAAACAAGGCAGAGAGTGGCCATAAGATCAGATTTCTTGCTGCAATTTTCTGCAACTAATGATATTCAGTACATACGCGGCTAACAAAATCCGAACAAACAACACAACTTTTCAAACCGAAGCAACATTTTATGGATCATATCATCAAAACCCAACCTCATTCTGTGCATTCCCAAGAATTCTCCAACCCAGATTGCGCACAAAGACAACCAAAGAAGCAGCCGTGAACTCACACAAGCCCATCAGCTAAAACCTATAGAAAAGATCCCAAACTTCCGTTGTGACGATCCCACTTCCCCCTAAGGCGAACCAAAGGGTTGGCGGGCCGTCTGCCTAGCTCTCGCCAGGACTCACGCAAGCATTCTAACCCAAATCCTTTCGGAAATAACCTAACCTGTTACAATACCCCAAATTTGGTCAACAATTAAATCACATTAACTTCAGCGATAACAGTAATTAAGGATAGCCAATCGACGGCTCTTAAAGACCCCACGCGTTACAACCAAGAGTAAAGTCGAATACTTCCAAGACATATAATACATACACAAACATACCAGTCAAATACCCAAACTAGGGTTTACACTTTTCCAGCTTCAAGTGGCAATCCAAAATAACAATTACGTGGTTCAATTCAAAATACATTACAAGTTGTAAATTGTAGTCGTAAGATTCAAGTACAAATTAAAAGAAATCAACGCGGCTCAGATTTCTCAAGCTTCAAAGCCTGTCAAGGAAAACAAATAAACGTGAGGTGAGCTAAAGCTCAGTGGTGCCCCAAAACATGCATCTAAACAAACAAACAGCAAGAATTAATATGGACTAAAGTAACCAAGTAGGAAAGCGGATAACAACCCAAGGTAGGATACAGGGGCTCTCAGGAGCCAAATTCCTCGCTTGATCAGAAACCATCGTAGTTGACCCTCCGTCAACTCTCACTACTTATGATCCATGTAGAGTATCTCATTTTGTTTCCTAACCCGTCACCATTCATACCCATGTCCCAGGCCCGCACACCAACTAAGGAAGCAGTATACTCGAGATATACCCTTAGGAAATTGGGAGCAGTATACTTGCGTATACCCTCAAGAAATTGGTCGAAAGATTCACCCAACGACGTCACAACACTGGTATTCACTAAAATATTTCACACAAGTCACCGCTCGAAAGGCTAGTGTGATAAAGTACACACCGCTCATTTCGATGGATCAGAAACCATTTTTTTGGACAATTATCACATAGCGAGTCGATAAAGCACTTAACCACATAGTCATAAAACAAGCAGGGACACTCACCAAGAGTGAAGTTCAGATGCCAAGTTGGGAATCGAATTCCGCGTCCTCGCATATATCCTAAAATACCAAATTTTGAAACTATAAGTTTTCTATTCAATTTTTAAGCTTATACGTATAGAGGATTATCTAATATATTACTAGTTTACTTTCTCATAGTAATTTCAAAAATCTACTTAGGTTGAAACTTGACAAAAGTAGAAAAAATGTTTCTTATTGTTTTTCTTGAGATACTTTTCCTTATAAAAGGGTAACTAGTATTATTTTCTTGAAATAAGTCGACGAACCACTTAATATCAAAGCTAGAAAGATACTTTGAAAAATTTCTTTAAAGCTACGGTTCTTGCAAAAATTGTCACTAAAACTATTTTACCTAAAATAAAGTTTCTTGCCGAGCAAGTTTCTACGTTTTTAATTAAAGTTATTAAAACTCTTATTTTGGAACTTTTCCTACCGACAACTATCCAAGGACAAGTACCAGAGAACAGAAAAGGAAGTAATACGAAGCCTAGGGTTTAGAACTAGAAAAGTCATTTTCCTACAAGGAATAAGATTAATTTAACTAAAGGAAAAAAAATATCGAGTCAGCAAGGTGTAGGAAATCCCTACACAAGCATTTCCAATTTTAAAGTACGATACTAAGTTTTATCGTTTAACACTAGACGAAGATGTATTTGAAAAGCTTTACTCAAAACTTTCTGGAATTCACAAGGTCGAAATGGAATTCTTTCGATTCCGGTTCACAAGCACGTAATATTTCAGCTCTGTCAATTTTGCAAAAGTCACATTTAAATTAACATTGTCACTAGGGCTTCGTCAATCATTAGCACTTGGTGTTTAACAATATTTCAAATCACAATTGAACAAAATAACTGCGAAGCTTCCAAACACTTCCATCAACTAAACCACAAGGGTTTTTCCAATCAAATATAAATACTAACAAGTAACTTCAGCAGTTAATTTTATCAGAACTGAAATGCATATAACAATTATTCCACAAGCCAAGGGCTTCATCAATCATTAGCCCTTAGCGTCCAACAATTATTTCTTATTGATTATAATCCATAATTTCAAGCGTTTAAAACCTCTAGCATGTATACATATGCAAAGACAAGACTTGTAACACGATCTTATCTAAGGTTTTAACCAAATTTTCATGGTTAATAAACAAGTGCAAGTTACACATTTTTCCAGCAATTGTTATTCAAAAATACCAAAAATTTCCATCTCACCATTTTAGCCATAACAAGATCAAATTGACACCCCAAACTTCACATGCACGTCCCTCTTTCATAGGTTCTAGAGTGGAATCAATGAATAATAAATATTTTACGGTGTAAAGCAACAATTTTAGAACCCAAAAAATGCACAAGAGAAAGTCTGGAAAAAAAAATTTCTTTTTTAACCAACAAGTTTCCAGCAATTCAATAGTCTTGAATCAAATTTTTCCTTGACTAGTTTAGAGTTTTAAGTAATCAAATTTACCATGCAAATACTAAGTTACTAACAAACGTTTTCAGTTCAAAATCAAGCTTGAACAATATTTATGAGCATCAAAGTTTTCAGTTTCACTCTCACGGCCAAAACTAAAAAATTCTTATCTAGCAGCTCATTGTTCTTATATCAAATTTTTCCTCGGCTAAATTAGTGTTTTAGATACTCAACTTCAACATGCAAGCACTTCACCACTTGATTAACATTTCTAGCTCAAAATCGGATTCAGTTAACAACTACAAACATCACTAAAATCCAGAAGTTATATCAACTAGTCTCGGATGATCATGCATGAAGCAATTTTCTGTTTTCATTTTATTTTCTTGGTTAGCCGAACTACTTGCCCTCATGCAAGCTTCAATTATCATGTTGTTAATTAGCTAATCGCAATTATCAACTCAAATCATCACCATATGGCAGATTAAGAACTACATTTCCAATTCAAGTTCTCAGAAATTTTCACAAAATTTTTCCAGCTTACTGAAGTTCCATTTCATCAAAACAGAATTTCTTATGCTCCTTAATTCATCATCCGAATGCACAAAATTAACATGCAAAGCCATAGCCAGGTTAATCACCTAGTGATTAGTCGGATAATCACCAATACAGGCTCAAATTATCAAATTTAAGCAGATTACAACTGCATTCAGATTTCCGGTTCACAAAAATTCCATTTCACTAAATCAGAATTTTCCCAAGTTCCTAATTTCATCGTCCAATCGCATAACTCAACATGCATGTCCTTAAACATTTTATCTTCACTTGGATAATTAGGATTATAACCTTAGATTGTCGAAATTAAACAAATTAAGCACAGCATTTCTTAATCAGTCTCGGCAGTCCAAATGTGCGCACATCAGAAATTTTTTTTTTCTTCTTCTCTAAATTCATCATCCGATGGTCTAAGGTCAACATACAAAGCTTTAAACAGTTTAATTAGTTAGTGATTAGTTACTTAATCAACAATGCAAACTCAGATTATCCAGAGTTACACAGATTAGCTCGGCATTAATCCAAAACAGTCTCGGCAAACCCACATTCAGCGCACATTAGGTTTCTTTTCTTTTCTAGATCATCATCCAACGCATAAATTCAACATGCATGCTCCTAATTAGCTCAATCAACCTCTAATCAGGTGTTCTAGATCCGAAATTTACCTCAACAGCAGGCTTAGCTTACGCACAAGGGAACTGAAAATTTTTTTCTTTCTCGCTCTCGGCTCGCGCGCGACTAGGGTGTTGGTTCGCTTGGCTGTGGCAGACGGTGGAGCTGGTGGTTGTTGCGGCTGGAAAATTGATTGCAGCTGGTAGAAATGGACGTGCAGAATGGGTGGGACTTACGCAGAGCTTTTCCTTTCCTTCCTCAGACTTACGGACAGCAGCAGAGTTGCTACAGCTCACGTATTGCAGCTCTCGGATGAAGCTGCTGCTCACTCTCCCGCTCACTCTCCCTCTCTCTGTCGATACTCACGGGTGAAGGTGGAGTGCGGTGGTGGTTTGTGATACAGAAATGAAGAGGAAGAAGGATGGATGCCGCGGTTTTGAGAGGGAGGTTGAGTGTTTGTGAGGGTCGAGTGTTGAGATGGTGAAGTTGTGCATTGGCCGAAGGAGTGGTGAGGGATGATGTTGTCCGGAAATTGGTTCTTGTGCTGCATGGTAGTTTTTGTGAGGTTGTGAGGGTAGTTTAGTCTTTGCACTTCTCTTCCTAATACCCACTTAAGTCCTTAATTCTAACTTAACTCCAAAAATTTATTCCGAATATAAATTAAGTCCCTAATGATACACTAATCTTGCAAGGCTTCAATTGTCGTAATTTTTACGTCCTACGCGTATTTAGTATACTTGTATTATTTTTATCTAAAATTTATCGGCTTTGTCTTAACGTGAAAATTTCTATTAACATTTAACGTTATTATCTATTGGGAAATTTGCCAAATTGGTCCCTAGCATTTGGAAAAAAAACTTTTTTAGTCCCTATCATTTAAAATCAGCCAGAATTGTCTCTAAGATTTATATTATGATCCATTTTTGTCATAATGCTCGTATTTGCTCATTTCTCCGACTGAAAATAGCACGTCTCTCTCACGTGGGCATATTTTCAAGGGTAAAATCGAAAAATACACTTCATTTTCAGTTGAGTAAAGCCACCTTTCCTTCATATTTTCGCATTTGTGTCCTAATTGTCTCACTGAAAGAACGAAATTGAAGAGAAAAAGCGTAGCTGCAATTGGATGGCTGTGTAATGGAGGAAGAGAATAGCAAGAAAATGTGAAAAAGATGCCATTTTCAGTCGAAAAAATGAGTAAATACGAATATTAGGACCAAAATGGATCAAAATTTAAATGTTAGGAACAATTCTGACTGATTTTAAATGTTAAGGACTAAAAAAGTTTTTTTGACTTATGTTAGGGACCAATTTGGCAAATTTTCCTTATCTATTTGGAGTTAATTATTAGGTTCCAAGTAATTTATTTTAAGGTAGAAAAATTAATCTGCTCAGGTAATTTTAATTTAGCATAATAGAACTAAGTACTTTAACATTTTATGTTGAGGTGCTAAAATTATTCTAACTCTAGAGGTGTTAATTTAGTCTAGCAAAACAAAATGAATTTCATAACTTAGAAAAATTATATTATTCTTCACAGGAAAATTGTTTTTATGCACTTATTTACAAGCAAATGGAAATAATGCTAGAATTTATTAGAGAATAAAAATTGCAAATGAAATATGCACTGAGGTTTATATGTATATTTTCAGGGTTCTCACATCCTCCCCTTCTTACAAAGAATTTTGTCCTCAAAATTCACACTTTCTAGAGAAATAAGTCAGGGTACGTTTTCTGCGTTTCCTCTTCTGATTCCCAAGTGGCTTCTTCAAGTCCGTGATTTCTCCATAGAATCTTCACCAGAGGAATTTTCTTATTTCTCAGCTCCTTCATTTCTCTTTCCAAAATCCTGACCGGCCCTTCTTCATACGTTAACGCCTCATCCATCTCAATTTCCTCAAGTTTCAACACGTGGCTTGGGTCAGGGTAGTATTTCCTCAGCATGGAAACGTGAAATACATCGTGAACCTTGGCCATGCTTGTAGGCAATTTCAATTGGTATGCTACATTCCCGATTCGCTTCAAAATTTCGAAAGATCCGATATACCTTGGATTTAGCTTCTTACTTTTCGTAGATACTACTCCGCTCTTCAAGGGTTTAACTCTTAGGAAAACCTTGTCTCCTACTTCAAATTCCAAATCTTTCCTCCTTGTGTCGGCGTAGCTCTTTTGTCTACTCTGGGCAACTTGAAGCCTTTCTCTAATTAGTTTCACTTTCTCCTGGGCTTCTTCTATCCAAGGTATAACTGTAGGATCTACGATTTTATTTTCTCCAATTTCGTCCCAATGAATCGGAGATCGACACTTTCTTCCATACAACGCTTCGTAAGGTGTCATTTGAATTGAGGCCTGATAACTATTATTATATGCGAATTCTACTAAGGTCATATATTGACTCCATTTACCTCCAAAATCCAATATGCACGACCTCAGCAGATCTTCCAAGGTTTGAATTGTCCTTTCCGACTGCCCGTCGTTTTGGGGATGGTACGCCGTACTGAATTTCAACTTCGTTCCCAAAGACTCTTGAAATTTCTGCCAAAAATGCGAGACAAACCTTGGATCTCGGTCAGACACGATACTTATAGGGATACCATGTAATCTTAGGATCTCTTCTGTGTACAACTTGACCAGTTTTTCCAAAGAGAAGCTCATGCTCACTGGTAGGAAATGTGCAGACTTAGTGAGTCGGTCAACTATTACCAAAATTGCATCAAATCCTTTTTGACTTCTAGGCAATCCTGTTACAAAATCCATTATTATATGATCCCATTTCCATTCAGGGATTTCTAACGGTTGCAATAAACCAGAGGGATTCTGATGCTCAGCTTTTACTTGTTGGCAGATTAAGCATTTCTGTACAAATTCTGCCACGTCCCTTTTCAAATCGTCCCACCAGTATAATCCCTTCACGTCGTGATACATCTTGGTCACTCCTGGATGTATGGTATATTTCGAGCGATGTGATTCCTCTAAAATTTCTTCCCTTAACTCTTTATTTGCTGGAACTACAATCCGGTCTCGAAATCTTAACACTCCTTCAGACCCTAATTTAAAATCTAGGGTTTCCCCTTTTTGTACTTTCTCCACATTCTTCTGAATCATAGGGTCCGTTTTCTGGCCCTCCTTAATACGTTCTAGTAATGGTGATTTCAACGATAAGTTCCCAAATAAAACCTTCAATTTCTCCAAGCGAGGGTTCCAACAACTAGCCTCTTCTAACATGTCCCACTCCTTAATCATTAACCCCGCTACTTGGGCCTTTCTACTAAGAGCGTCTGCTACCACATTGGCTTTTCCTGGGTGGTAGTTAATCGAACAGTCATAATCTTCCAAAAATTCTACCCATCGCCTCTGTCTTAGATTCAATTCCTTTTGGGAGAACAAGTACTTGAGACTCTTGTGGTCCGTATAAACTTCAAAAGTCACGCTGTACAAGTAATGTCTCCATTTCTTTAGGGCAAAAATCACTGCTGCTAGTTCTAGATCATGAGTTGGGTAGTTTTGTTCGTGAGGCTTCAATCTCCTGGAAGCATAGGCAACCACCTTGCCATTTTGCATTAAGACACATCCTAAACCTTCTTTAGAAGCATCGGAGTACACGGCATAACCTTCTCCTCCGTCAGGTAACACCAAAATAGGAGCGGATGTTAAACGTTTCTTTAACTCCTGAAAGCTTGACTCGCACTTCTGAGTCCAAATAAACTTGTTTCCTTTCTTGGTTAGCTCGGTCATAGGTCCTGCAATCTTCAAAAAATCCTTAATAAATCGCCTATAATAACCTGCTAATCCCAAGAAACTTCTAACTTCTGTTGGAGTTTTTGGCTGTTTCCATATCATAACAGCCTCAACTTTTGCCGGATCCACGGCAATTCCATCTTTGGAAACCTTATGCCCTAGAAAAGATATTTCATCCAGCCAAAACTCGCACTTGTTGAATTTGGCATACAACTTATGCTCTCTTAGTATCTGCAAAACTATCTCCAAGTGCTTAACATGTTCCTCTCGAGTCTTAGAGTATATCAAAATATCATCGATAAAAATCACTACAAACGGATCCAAATACTTCTTAAAGACTTTCTGCATTAGGTCCATGAAAGCAGCCGGTGCATTAGTTAGACCAAAAGGCATGACTGCGAATTCAAAATGTCCATATCTTGTGCTAAAAGCAGTTTTGGGTACATCATCCTTCTTAATCTTCAACTGATAATACCCTTGCCTTAAATTCAGCTTAGAGAAGACCACTGATCCTTGCAGTTGATCAAACAAGCTATCAATCAACGGTAGAGGGTATTTATTCTTAATTGTAACCTCATTTAACCCTCGGTAATCGATACATAACCTCAAGTTTCCGTCATTTTTCTTAACGAATAGAACGGGTGCTCCCCATGGTGAATCACTCTCCTTCACAAAACCTTTCTCCAATAGGTCTTGCAATTGGATTTTCAACTCTTTTAACTCGGCAGGAGCCATTCGATACGGAGTCTTAGAAATTGGAGCCGTTCAAGGCACCAAGTCAATCTTAAATTCCACTTCTCTTTCCCGCGGTAGAGTCTTTAGCTCTTCGGGAAAAACATCCGGAAATTCCCGTACCACTGGTACATCCTCCAATTTTACCTGATCACTGGGGGTGTTAATAAAAAAGGCTAAGAAACCTTGCGCTCCTTTTGACAATATTTTCCTCGCCCGTATTCCCGAGATCATAGCAGACGATGCTAACCTACCTTTCACATCTAACTTCAGAGTCGCTTCTCCGGGAATCCAAAGTTCTAGTATTTTTGCTCTACAATCCAACTTAGCATGATGATGAGCTAGAAAATCCATTCCTATAATGACATCATAACCTTTTATGTCCAGGCTGATTAGATCTACTAGCATTTTACGTTCTCCAATCCAGAATTCACAATTCTTATTGGCTAAACTAGTGATTACCTTCTTATTACCCATTGGTGTTCTAACTTCAAGATCGTAGGGTAATCTAATAGGTTTCACGTCAATTCCGAACATAAATGTAGGATTTATGAATGAATGCGTTGCACCAGGGTCAATTAACACTTTAGCTAATCGATGAAAAATCGAAAGTGTACTTTCCACAACTTCCGAGGAATCAGGTATAGGTTGGTCATCTATAACATACACTCTGGCAGGAACTGTCGGCCAGCTCCCTCCAGAAGTGTTTGGTCTAGCGTTCGGAGTAGTCCCTTCCTGCACTTTTGGACATCCAGAAATTTGGTGCTCATTACTTCCGCACTTTAAGCACTTTCCTTGCTTCCTCCAGCAACCATCCATAGTATGGCCAGATTTCTTACAATATGCACAAGTCACTTGAGGAATTATTGCTTGACCTCCTTGCGAGATATTCCTAGGTTGTCCCCTTCCATTCGATCCCCCTCTAACTCCATTATTTCTTTCCCCTGCATTCCTTGTCCCGATTCCTCTTGCTAGTGCGCCTCGTGGTGCTCCAGGACTAGTCATTCCGCTGGTTCCTCGGCCCACTTTGGCCGGTGAAGCATTTCCATACGTCAGCTCTCGATTACTACTAGGAGCAAATCTTTTCTTGGCCTGAAAGGATTTCACTTGGGCTCTAGCTACTTCAACTCTCTGGGCTCTCTCGACGGCATCTGCAAAAGTGTCTATCCTCACGGCAGCTAAACCTTCCTGTATTTCCACATTCAGTCCCTGCACAAACCTCCGGTCACGCCTTTATTCTGTGGCTATCAATTCAGGAGCAAAGCGGGACAGTTTCGTAAATTGGACCTCATATTCGGCGACACTCATCGCCCCTTGCTTACATTTTATGAAGTCGTCCTCTCTCTTCTCTTGAATGAGAGGTGGAAGAAATTTGGCATTGAACGCCCTTGTGAAGTTCGCCCAAGTTCTTGGAGTATGGTTCCTATCCCAGGTAACCCTTACCAGGTTCCACCAGGAGCGAGCAGCTCCCTCAAATTGGAATGTGGCAAAAGTTACTTGTCGCTCTTCCGTATAGTTTAAAGCTGCGAAGATGTCAGAAATTCTCTCCCACCATCCTTCAGCTACCTCTGGTTCGGATCCTCCATAAAATTTGGGGGGTCTGAACTTCAGAAACCTCTCTAGTGCCCGATCATCGGAATCAGCTGGGTCTCCTGGGTGATGCACTGGTCCAGAGGCTTAGTGTTCAGTCAAGCGCTCTAGGACGTCAGTGATACGGTTAATTGCGATGGCCACTCGATCTCCGGCCACGCCCTCTTGCCCTTGGTCTTGATTGACCTCGGGTTCCCTGTCACCACCCGCTTCCGGGTGTTGTCTAGTGGGTCTCCCACGACTCCTTCCTATCACTTGGCGATCCATAGCCTAATTATGCCTATTACGGAAGGATAAGACAATTAGGCGAAAGTATTAGTTATTTATGATTATTATTATTCTCTTGGTAATTAAGATCAATATGGAAATGGAGGAAAAGGAAAATAAAACACTTAACATATATTTTCCCGTGAAAGTCATACAAATAACGAGTTGGGACATTTCTAAAAGTAAGGCACATAGGTTAACAAAAATACATACAGATAATCCCTTAAACAAAACAAATTAGGGATATGGTGCCTCGGAAGTGAGTCATTCACCTAGACAAAATTTGATGACTTAGCTAATGCCCCTTTTTCTAACCCTACATATCTAGTACTATTAAGTCAACCTAACCTAACCCTCAGCAGGGCTATTAGGAGCGACGTCCTCGGCCGGATCCTCCTCCGGGTCCTCCTCTGGATCCTCCTTCGGATCCTCCTCTGCGCCTGCCTGCTCGTTACCCTGAAGGAAACTAGTGGCCTCATCCATCAGCATAGCGGCATCAGCCCTGATACCGGCACTCCTATCACGGATCCCCTCATTTAGTCGGGTCACCCTAGACCTCTGTCGCTCTATCTCTGAACGAGCAGCCTCCAGTCTATTATGCTCAGTAGCTAGCCTAATCTCCAAATCGGCTATGCGGTCGAACTGGGTATCCACCATGATACTCAGCTCCTCCACGTCCTGGGTCAGGGTGTGGTTAGCATCCCACAAGTGGCGGCGCTCATCATCTAAGGATAACACCAAAGCATTAGGATACGCGTACATGGCCCTACACTGACAACGTGAAAACCTATCAGCAGGGCTATATCTCACGCGGTCTCCTCCACCTCGAGACCTATAGGATATGGATCTAAGCGGCTCTGCATGTCCATTAGCCGTGCCACTACCGTTAGCATGCCTATTACCATTCTCCATACCTGCAAAATAATCAAAACTTAGAGATTAGAACTTAAATAGCTAACTGGATCGGATATTACTTAAGATATATCTAATGGTCTCATTTCTTATTTCTAAAAAAGGATTAGGGTTTCTAACACATCTAATATGTCTCTCAAATAACTTTTCTAACCTAGGCTCTGATACCACCTGTGGCGACCCCACTTCCCCTTAAGACGAACCAAAGGATTGGCGGGCCGTCTGCCTAACTCTCGCCAGGACTCACGCAAGCATTCTAACCCAAATCCTTTCGGAAATAACCTAACCTATTACAATACCCCAAATTTGGTCAACAATTAAATCACGTTAACTTCAGCGATAACAGTAATTAAGGATAGCCAATCGACGGCTCTTAAAGACCCCACGCGTTACAACCAAGAGTAAAGTTGAATACTTCCAAGACATACAGTACATACAAAAACATACCAGTCAAATACCCAGACTAGGGTTTACACTTTTCCAGCTTCAAGTGGCAATCCAAAATAACAATTACGTGGTTCAATTCAAAATACATTACAAGCTGTAAATTATAGTCGTAAGATTCAAGTACAAATTAAAAGAAATCAACGCGGCTCAGATTTCTCAAGCTTCAAAGCCTGTCAAGGAAAACAAATAAACGTGGGTGAGCTAAAGCTCATTGGTGCCCCAAAACATGCATCTAAACAAACAAACAGCAAGAATTAATATGGACTAAAGTAACCAAGTAGGAAAGCGGATAACAACCCAAGGTAGTATACAGGGACTCTCAGGAGCCAAATTCCTCGCTTGATCAGAAACCATCGTAGTTGACCCTCCGTCAACTCTCACTACTTATGATCCATGTAGAGTATCTCATTTTGTTTCCTAATCCGTCACCATTCATACCCCTGTCCCGGGCCCGCACACCAACTAAGGAAGCAGTATACTCGAAATATACCCTTAGAAAATTGGGAGCAGTATACTTGCGTATACCCTCAGGAAATTGGGAGCAGTATACTTGCGTATACCCTCAGGAAATTGGTCGAGGGATTCACCCAGCGACGTCATAACACTTGGATTCACTAAAATTTTTCACACAAGTCACCGCTCGAAAGGCTAGTGTGATAAAGTACACACCGCTCACTTCGATGAATCAGAAACCATTTTTTTTGACAATTATCACATAGGGAGTCGATAAAGCACTTAACCACATAGTCATAAAACAAGCAGGGACACTCACCAAGAATGAAGATCAGATGTCAAGTTGGGAATCGAATTCCGCGTCCTCGCAATATCCTAAAATACCAAATTTTGAAACTATAAGTTTTCTATTCAGTTTTTAAGCTTATACGTATAGAGGATTATCTAATATATTACTAGTTTACTTTCTCATAGTAATTTCAAAAATCTACTTAGGTTGAAACTTGACAAAAGTAGAAAAAATGTTTCTTATAGTTTTTCTTGAGATACTTTTCCTTATAAAAGGGTAACTAGTATTATTTTCTTGAAATAAGTCGACGAACCACTTAATATCAAGCTAGAAAGATACTTTGAAAAATTTCTTTAAAGCTACGGTTCTTGCAAAAATTGTCACTAAAACTATTTTACCTAAAATAAAGTTTCTTGCCGAGCAAGTTTCTACGTTTTTAATTAAAGTTATTAAAACTCTTATTTTGAAACTTTTCCTACCGACAACTATCCAAGGACAAGTACCAGAGAACAGAAAAGGAACTAATACGAAGCCTAGGGTTTAGAACTAGAAAAGTCATTTTCCTACAAGGAATAAGATTAATTTAACTAAAGGAAAAAAAATATCGAGTCGGCAAGGTGTAGGAAATCCCTACACAAGCATTTCCAATTTTAAAGTACGATACTAAGTTTTATCGTTTAACACTAGACGAAGATGTATTTGAAAAGCTTTACTCAAAACTTTCTGGAATTCACAAGGTCGAAATGGAATTCTTTCGATTCCGGTTCACAAGCACGTAATATTTCAGCTCTGTCAATTTTGCAAAAGTCACATTTAAATTAACATTGTCACTAGGGCTTCGTCAATCATTAGCACTTGGTGTTTAACACTATTTCAAATCACAACTGAACAAAATAACTGCGAAGCTTCCAAACACTTCCATCAACTAAACCACAAGGGTTTTTCCAATCAAATATAAATACTAACAAGTAACTTCAGCAGTTAATTTTATCAGAACTGAAATGCATATAACAATTATTCCACTAGCCAATGGCTTCTTCAATCATTAGCCCTTAGCGTCCAACAATTATTTCTTATTGCATTATAATCCATAATTTCAAGCGTTTAAAACCTCTAGCATGTATACATATGCAAAGACAAGACTTGTAACACGATCTTATCTAAGGTTTTAACCAAATTTTCATGGTTAATAAACAAGTGCAAGTTACACATTTTTCCAGCAATTGTTATTCAAAAATACCAAAAATTTCCATCTCACCATTTTAGCCATAACAAGATCAAATTGACACCCCAAACTTCACATGCACGTCCCTCTTTCATAGGTTCTAGAGTGGAATCAATGAATAATAAATATTTTACGGTGTAAAGCAACAATTTTAGAACCCAAAAAATGCACAAGAGAAAGTCTGGAAAAAAAAATTTCTTTATTCCACCCTTGGTTAACCAACAAGTTTCCAGCAATTCAATAGTCTTGAATCAAATTTTTCCTTGACTAGTTTAGAGTTTTAAGTAATCAAATTTACCATGCAAATACTAAGTTACTAACAAACGTTTTCAGTTCAAAATCAAGCTTGAACAATATTTATGAGCATCAAAGTTTTCAGTTTCACTCTCATGGCCAAAACTAAAAAATTCTTATCCAGTAGCTCATTGTTCTTATATCAAATTTTTCATCAGCTAAATTAGTGTTTTAGATACTCAACTTCAACATGCAAACACTTCACCACTTGATTAACATTTCTAGCTCAAAATCGGATTCAGTTAACAACTACAAACATCACTAAAATCCAGAAGTTATATCAACTAGTCTCGGATGATCATGCATGAAGCAATTTTCTATTTTCATTTTATTTTCTTGGTTAGCCGAACTACTTGCCCTCATGCAAGCTTCAATGATCATGTTGTTAATTAGCTAATCGCAATTATCAACTCAAATCATCACCATATGGCAGATTAAGAACTACATTTCCAATTCAAGTTCTCAGAAATTTTCACAAAATTTTTCTAGCTTACGGAAGTTCCATTTCATCAAAACAAAATTTCTTATGCTCCTTAATTCATCATCCGAATGCACAAAATTAACATGCAAAGCCATAGCCAGGTTAATCACCTAGTGATTAGTCGGATAATCACCAATACAGGCTCAGATTATCAAATTTAAGCAGATTACAACTGCATTCAGATTTCCGGTTCACAAAAATTCCATTTCACTAAATCAGAATTTTCCCAAGTTCCTAATTTCATCGTCCAATCGCATAACTCAACGTGCATGTCCTTAAACATTTTATCTTCACTTGGATAATTAGGATTATAACCTCAGATTGTCGAAATTAAACAAACTAAACACAGCATTTCTTAATCAGTCTCGGCAGTCCAAATGTGCGCACATCAGAAATTTTTTTTTTCTTCTTCTCTAAATTCATCATCCGATGGTCTAAGGTCAACATGCAAAGCTTTAAACAGTTTAATTAGTTAGTGATTAGTTACTTAATCAACAATGCAAACTCAGATTATCCAGAGTTACACAGATTAGCTCGGCATTAATCCAAAACAGTCTCGGCAAAACCATATTCAGCGCACATTAGGTTTCTTTTCTTTTCTAGATCATCATCCAACGCATAAATTCAACATGCATGCTCCTAATTAGCTCAATCAACCTCTAATCAGGTGTTCTAGATCCGAAATTTACCTCAACAGCAGGCTTAGCTTACGCACAAGGGAACTGAAAATTTTTTTCTTTCTCGCTCTCGGCTCGCGCGCGACTAGGATGTTGGTTCGCTTGGCTGTGGCAGACGGTGGAGCTGGTGGTTGTTGCGGCTGGAAAATTGATTGCAGCTGGTAGAAATGGAAGTGCAGAATGGGTGGGACTTACGCACAGCTTTTCCTTTCCTTCCTCAGACTTATGGACAGCAGCAGAGTTGCTACAGCTCACGGATTGCAGCTCTCGGATGAAGCTGCTGCTCACTCTCCCGCTCACACTCTCTCTCTCTGTCGATACTCACGGGTGAAGGTGGAGTGCGGTGGTGGTTTGTGATACAGAAATGAAGAAGAAGAAGGATGGATGCCGCGGTTTTGAGAGGGAGGTTGAGTGTTTGTGAGGGTTGAGTGTTGAGATGGTGAAGTTGTGCATTGGCCGAAGGAGTGGTGAGGGATGATGTTGTCCGGAAATTGGTTCTTGTGTTGCATGGTAGTTTTTGTGAGGTTGTGAGGGTAGTTTAGTCTTTGCACTTCTCTTCCTAATACCCACTTAAGTCCTTAATTCTAACTTAACTCCAAAAATTTATTCCGAATATAAATTAAGCCCCTAATGATACACTAATCTTGCAAGGCTTCAATTGTCGTAATTTTTACGTCCTATGCGTATTTAGTATACTTGTATTATTTTTATCTAAAATTTATCGGCTTTGTCTTAACGTGAAAATTTCTATTAACATTTAACGTTATTATCCATTTGGAGTTAATTATTAGGTTCCAAGTAATTTATTTTAAGGTAGAAAAATTAATCTGCTCAGGTAATTTTAATTTAGCATAATAGAACTAAGTACTTTAACATTTTATGTTGAGGTGCTAAAATTATTCTAACTCTAGAGGTGTTAATTTAGTCTAGCAAAACAAAATGAATTTCATAACTTAGAAAAATTATATTATTCTTCACAGGAAAATTGTTTTTACGCACTTATTTACAAGCAAATGGAAATAATGCTAGAATTTATTAGAGAATAAAAATTGCAAATGAAATATGCACTGAGGTTTATATGTATATTTTCAGGGTTCTCACATCCGTCCCCAAAACCAGACTAAACCTACCGATTTCTCAGCCCAAACAGAAGTAAAACTTAACCCTCTTCGAATAACAAAACCCAAACACGAAACCAGAGTGTGTCGGATGAAATGCAAAAGAAAACAGACAGATTTGGCTCTAGATTTTAGAAACAAAAATGGTAAGAAAAAAAAGAGCCATTAGATCTGGCTATACTCAAACACAAAAAGAACAGCGAAGAAAGAAACAACTTTGGCCTGTATAATGCAAGGGAACGCAAGAAAACCGCATACTGTCTCTCAAATTCATCCAAGCACCAAACTTTACTCTAGCAATCAAAACACAGTGTAAGAGCCCAGAATCTCTGGTTACGCAGACCAGATTTCATATGAAATGAAAATAGACAAGAAAAAGGGTTGAAGGCTACTTGTTCACCGCCTTTGGATTTGAAGCTTCAGCCTGGGTGCGATGAAGAAATCAACTGCAGAGCAGACTCCGATGAAGAAACCAGAAACTGAGTTTTCAGCCTTGGATCTCCTCTTTCCTTTGTTCTTCCTCGGATCTCTCGGTTCCTCAGCCAAATCTTTTGCTTGCTCCACTCTCCCTGCTGCCCTTCTCTCTCTGGTTTCTTACTTTCTTTCCCGAAGCTTTCATGCCCAAAACCCTAGCCGCCTCCTTCTATTACACTCTTAGCCTTCTCGATTTTTCTCCCTCTCCCCTGGTTTTCCTCAGCTCCCTGCCGTCACATACTCACCCCCTTAAACCCTGTCATATCTCTCCTTTATATAGGCATCCGAAATCCCCCTGTAACCTAAGACCAAGGGATGAGATTTGGAGCTGCATTTTGGCTCTTCCTCTCAAGACCATCAGATGGCATTTGATTTTTGTACCTTTTATGTTGTTGAATCAAAGCCAGGTGATCATGTACTGGCTTGATCCAACGGAACAACAAAAATCCATGAAAAATGGGATGTCCTTCCGTGCATGATTTCTGCTTGAAATGCGCTACCGAGAAAGGGCCAGGATCCTGTGCAACTTAAAGTGCATGAGCTTGCTCTTTTTTTTCTTTTTTTTTTAATTTAATTTAAGCAAACAAACAACGTTAAATTAATTGAAGCTAATTTGCAATAAATTTCCATAAATTAAATCTGAAAAGATTAAAACATATTTTTGTGAATAATTTTCTTTTTTTTTTTGAAAAATAATAAAAAATTAAGCGACTAATTAAGCAAAAAATGAATAATAAATGCCTTTAATCAAAAAATAATAATTAAAGCTAAATAAGTAAATTTAGTATCTAACAGACTAAAAAAGTCTAAAAAAATGGAATAAGTAAAAATTTGGTGTCTACAGTTTGCCCCTCTTTGTCTGAGTTTTGAAAAAACTTGAGACAAAGAAGTAGACACCAAAATACTTGTATTATTCGGCTGCAAACTACTCAAACGACTGACACTTTTGAAATGAGGGCTGACCCCTTCATTAAAAATTTTAATGGAACTGACCCAGATGAGAATTTTAAAGCGGGACTGACCCGAACCAGATAATTAAAATGGAACTGACCCAATCAAGAAATTTAGACGGGACTGACCCGAAACAGGAAATTTAAAATCGGGACTAACCTGAACAGAAAATTTAAAAGGAATGCACACTAGTGGGACTGACCCATGTTTAGTGGCAATGATGCAAATGAAATGCGCACTAGTGGGACTGACCCACAACTAGTGGCAATGTAAATGAAATGCCTTGACCATCGGTCAATGGGATTAAACCCGAGCCTGTCGAGAAAATCGGAAATAGAAAGGCACGTTAGTGGGATGAATCCAATGCTAACGGAGATAGACTAAAAACAACACACACGTTAGTGAGATAGACTCGATGCTAACGGTGGTAGAATAAAAACGCACACGTTAGTGAGATAGACTCGATGCTAACGGTGGTTGAATAAAAACGCACACGTTAGTGAGATAGACTCGATGCTAACGGTGGTGGAATAAAACGCACACGTTAGTGAGGTGGAATAAAACGCACACGTTAGTGAGATAGACTCGATGCTAATGGTGGTTGAGTAAAACACACACGTTAGTGAGATAGACTCGATGCTAACGGTGGTGGAGAAAAACGCACACGTTAGTGAGATAGACTCGATGCTAACGGTGGTTAAAATCAGTGAATTAAATGTGGTTGTCAAGAAAGGAGGTAGAAGGGCGCGCGGCGGACGCTGAGACTCGCTAACCAGAAAATAAATTTTGAGATTGAAATTGATTTCTTCAAGAAATAATAAGTTAAACCTAATTTTTTGATTTTTTTTCCGTTTTTTTCCTTTTCGTTTGGGAGAAACTTTTCAAGAAATAATTTCCCCCCAGTCTCCACCACTTATTGTGCAATCGATCATTTGATTTGCATTATGGCAGGGTTGCTCCTCCTTAAAACTTTGATTCACCTCTTCTTTGGTCCGAACCCTTCAATTCTTGGGAGATACTCCACGGTCATATAAAAATTGCCCCAGTGTGTTGTTATTGGACCATTTGACCTACAAAAAGTAAAATAATGGTAATGATAGATAATGCCACCATCATCCGATCAATCTTACTTTCAAGAAATGTGTAAACATGAGTACTTGGACGTTTTTCCGATATGACGAAAACTTCACTTTACTCTGTGAACTGTGTCAAGTTTTCTCAACTTCCAACGCTAACAAGACCCTTGGTATCTAGGCAATCATAGGGGTTGCCATTTGATAAATTCTTGATCCAACTTCGCTCGTCGAATCACATTCCATCTTCTTGACTTCTAATGCTAATAAGACACTTGGTATCCAGGTAATTCCAATAAATCACAGGGATTGCCATTGGATAAATTCAAAAAATAAATGAGACCATAAAACAAATGCAAGAATATTATATTTACACAATCAATGATGAAAATCTCCGTAATTTGAAAAACAAAATTAATTTAAGAAAAATGAATCTGTAAACTTAACAATTTATATTGGATAAACCAAAACCCTTTAATCTCAAACAAATTATCACCGTTGACTCTTTGGATATCAACCTTCCAAAATTCAATGTCGGCAATCGAACCACAAGGTGAATAGAAATTTTAACGAACTGAGTCACTAGTCTTTCAAATCCAAGCTTACTTCTCCTTATAAAATCCTACCCTAGTGCCCTTTCGGGTTTTCACTAAGGCTATCCTCACTTTTTTATTTTTCTTCCCTTTATTTTTCTTCTTTTTCCCCTTTTTCTAAAAGGTGCCCTTTCGAGTTTTCACCTGATGAACAATGCCTACCAATAGCCTTTATCAATTCAGAAATATGCTTTAAGAAATCATGGCATCAGTGCGACAATCCTTCCCTTGCAAAATTGGTGAAGGCGTATTAACATCATTTGTCATTTGATTAAGAAAATTTCCTTAAAGGGGTGGTGCAAAAAACGGAAGTCAGGACTTTTGGCTTTTATAATAGGGTCTGGCGGGGTGATACGAAAAGGTTAAGGCTTGAAGGCAGATTTTATGAATGGTTTAAATGATCTGAGATTGCATTGTTGCGCCAACCCTATTTTAGGGTTAAATCAAAACTTGCTTCAGTTTATTCTTAATTGAGGCTCTCTTTTCTTTCATTTTTCTTTTCTCCCTTTTTCTTTTTCGGCCTTCTGCCATTTCATTGAAATTTTCAAAATTTGCCCCAGTTTATTTTTAATTGAGGTTCACTCTTTTTCTTTTCTTTTATTTCCCTTTCTTTCGGCTCAAACTTACCCCAGTATGGGGTTTGCAATTCTCAGGGGTTGCCAAACGAAGTAATTTATTCTGAAGGATTCAAAGGGACAGCTAGGGTTAGAATGTTTGATTGGAAAGGAAGATGACCTAACTTTCATTCCATTCTTCACATTAACCCTAAAAGGAAACTTCCATTTATCAGATGAAAATTTCTTACACATCTCCGAATTGATTGGCTGAGGGAACAAGTGCTCCACCAGGCAATACCTTTTTTATAATAAGAGCACCTTGCCAATTCGCGGCAAACTCTTCTTTTGGCTTATTTTGTACTGACGAAAACCACCTTAATGCTTTGCTTCCTCGTCTGAATGGTCATGATTTGACCCTTTAATGGTAATCACGGACCAATCATTTTGATCATATTGACCATGATGGACTGTGTTTAACTGCTTCTTATTTCTAATCTTGATCCCAATTCGACTTGAACTTCTTTTTATTCCATTCGCGCTTCTTTGAAACATTTTTGGATGTCTCTTCACCACTCCTCTCATTTTGAAATTCAAATTCACATTCGTGAGATCGCTGCCATCAAATTTCTGAACAGTGATATCCAAAGGGTCAGACAGTTTTATTCTGGGCCATCTGAAAAGAATGTGTAAGTCACAATATATATAAAACTGTACATTTTATTGAATTTTCAAACAAAAACCAAACTTAATATCATGAAACGTGTCTTTTGCAGTCACTTGATTGAAAACTATTTACAAAAAACATAGTTAAACAAAAGACACATGGATGAACGATTTTCATTGGTTTTAACCAAAACAACTCCCCAAATTTATTGAAACTTCCCTTCAAGAGGAACCTCACTAATTCAGTCATTTCCAAGATTTTCAAATTTCTTCATTGAGGGTAAATGCGTCAAAGGTGTCCTTGTATTCAGGAAAAGGATTCGTACTTATGTTCGGTCCTTGTTCTTCCTTTTTCCTTAACACTATAATTCCTGCTTCGATCATGTCCTGGATCTTATGTTTTAGTACCCAACAGTTACTGGTCGAGTGACCGGGCGCTCCAGAATGGTAGGCACAAGCGGCTTGAGGGTCGTACCCAGAAGAAAGACCTCGACGAGAGTAGTTTGGATGAGGTATGTCATCGATTTCACCGGTGGCCTTGAGCTGTTCGTACAGTTGGTCAATGGGTCGGCCTAAGTTGGTAAAAGTTCGAGATCGACCAGGTTTTTGTATTTTATTGGTTTGAGGAGGGTTGTAAGTATGTTGGTTTGGTGGAGCAGGTCTAGGATTATAAGGTAGGCGAGGTTGAATTTGAGGATTGTTTTGAGACATTGGGAAGGGTATTGTAGGTGGGCTTGCATAGTTTGGCTGAGGTTAAGGGTGATTGGTAGTAGTATGGTAAACAGGGTGTGGGTTTGGGTAGCGAGATGAATATGTGTGGTAACGTTGGGATCTGGGTCTTGAAAACGGTCCTTGGCCCCACACAAAAGTAGTTTCCTCCTCTTTCTTCTGGAGTTGAGGCTCTCTTCTGTTATTACTCTGACCTTGCAAGGCGTCCAACTGTGATTTTAAAGCTGATACATTGACAATTTTCCTTGCTTTGACGTATTCGTCATATTCCTCCAACTTATTGATAATTGCTGGAAATGAACACCCGGTCATGCAAAAAATCTCCTCAAAGTAGGGCGGGTCATGAGTTTTGATGAACGTACGAACAATCTCATCTTCAATCATAGGAGGCTCCACCTTGGCGGCCAATTTCCTCCATCTTTTCGCATATGTCTTGTGGTCCTCGGATGGTTTCCTCTTAGTTCCCTCCAATGTGGTCCTCGTTGGAGCTAGCTCGCAACTGTATTCGTATTGCCTTACAAAAGCGGTTGATAAGTCCATCCATGTCCTCATATCCTCGGGTTTCAAATTGGAATACCAGTCCAGTGCATCGCCTTCTAAGCTTTCAGGAAACAAACAAACTGGTAGATTCTCGTCATCTATTGGCTTGCCCAGCTTGTTGGCAAACATTCGGAGATGCGTCTTGGGGTTGCCCGTTCCGTCATACTTGCTAAACTTGGGCGTTTTGAAACCCATGGGCAATTGCATATCCGGAAATAGGCACAGCTCGTTGTAGTCCAGACCTCCTTGTTTGTTCAAACCTTGGATTTTCTTTATGAACTCCTCAAACCGATCCAATTGCTTTAGCAAATTCTTATCCATCGACGCGGACAACTCCCCAGCTTCTACTTTGCCTTGGGTGGCGGTATCCATGTTGAATGGCTCAGCGATGGAGTAATAATGTGGTCCCTGAGGTTCGAGTGGCATATTCAGACTAATGTGTGGGTAATTTTGGAGAATTTGGGGGTGAGGAGGATTGGTTTGGATAGCGGGTGCATGGGTATGGGGTTGGCCATGAGTAGGATAGATAAAAGTTTCTTCACGCGGATTTGCAAAATGCGGGGTAAATGGGGTTTGAGTATAGAGTAAAAGTATTGGTTGCGGTTTAGGTTGGTTAGCAGGTAAAGGCTCAGGTTGACCACCGCTACCACTACCAGCAACCAACTGGTCGATCATGTGCCGTTGTGTGGTCATTTCCATATTCAGCTCATTGAATTTATTCAATACTTCACTCAGTTGAGCTCCTAGGTTTGCCAAATCAGCTAACGGGGCCATTACAGGCCTGTCGGATGATTCCGGGTGTGTACTCATGTTTACATAGTTTCTCAAAGCCTGATTGCGAGATCGTGTAACCATGGGACTTTTTGTGTAGCTATATTTGAAAAACACCTGAAAATTTAGGAAAAATCCCTACTTAGACTTCTTTTCTGGCTTAACTGCTGTTAAAAGAAAGAAAAAGAAAGAGAAAAAGACACGAGTTAATAAAAATTAAAGTAATTCGGATGCATGTCCTATGGGGGAACCCTTTTTGTACCAAGGGTAGGCCTAGAATGAGAATGCAATCTTCCAGAGCAGGCACTATACAATACTTGATGGATCCGATCAATTTATTGAGTGAAAAATAATTTGAAAAAATTTGTCCAATTGGAGTGAAAAAGGGACATCTGTCCAAAAAATGAGAACAAAGTCCGAATGGATTGCTTGTTTTGATCGACACACAAAATGATGTGTGAAGAAAAAGTCTACTCTTAAAATGATGACATGTCTCGACTAGTTTATTTAGTGAACCTTAGACTTAGACCCTAAAAGGAAAAAAAATAGGTCAAAGGTATTGGATGAAATTGATGATTTATTCAAAATTGACTAGATCACCCCAAAAATAGGTAAACTGGTCAAATGAATGGAATTGATGATTTATTCAAAATTGATCAGATCACCCCAAAAATAGGTAAACTGGTCAAATGAATTGAATGGAATTGATGATTTATTCGAAATTGATCAGATCACCCTAAAAAGGGTAAATTGGTCGAATGAAATTGATGATTTATTCAAAATTGACCGGATCATCCTAAAAGGGGTAAATTGATCGAATGAATAAAAATGATGATTTTTTCAAAATTGACTGAATTGTCCTAAAAATGAATGAATTGACCAAATAGATTGGATGAATTTGATGGATAATTTGATCAATTGAATTGAATGGAAATGATGGTTTATTGAATTGTCTATCTACTGGTAGTTTCAAAAATTCATTGCGATACATTAATCTATGAGCCTTCTAAAATCAAGCTTTGGCCTCGATATATTTATCATCTCAACAATGAAGGATCGTTTGTAAATTTCTTCAACTTAATGTCCTTTACGCAAGGAAATTTTGCCAAATACGTTAAAATGGCCAAAAAATGATTGTTAGACGCCCATATCCTAATGTGCAAAAAATGCTTTGCCGTCTTTGAAAAGATCGGATCCTACCTTATCTCGTGTACTACCCCTTTGGATGGTACAGGAAATACAAACGTGCAAGCCTCATTGGATTGTATATCCAAGACACAGGGCGGTTTGTTCCTAACACGGGATTCCCTAAATAGCATTCCCTTGTAAGGTAGATGCATGATGTCAGTTTATCAAAGCGACTAAATATACAGTACACCAGCGAAATGTGTCCTAAAGGAACCCCTTTTGTATGCCGGGGTGAGTCTAAAATAAAATGTATTCATACTGCCAATGCGAAGCATTGAATTTAAACGTGTCATATCAAATAGGGTAGGCTCCTAGAGAGTATCATGCCAGAACTCTTATTTTCTAAGGCTTATGAATGCAGTGGAGACAAAAATAAGAAAAGTTAGTACAATCAGATAAATACACATAACACATTGTAGCAAAGAAATACAAAGAGATAAAGCAATAAAAGGAATAGAGGGGTTGGATCCCTCCCCTCGTGAATAGTGTCCCTAATAAGGTAAGGCAAACTCTACCCTAGGCAAACTATCATGGATGCATGAGGTATTGGCTCACTAATGCATCTAGACTCGATAGGTTTTAGGTCCCCAAGCCTTCAGACTTAGAAACCAAAGGTCATTGTAAGTCCCAAAGACAACCAAGAGGGGGGGTGAATTGGGTTGATTAAAATCCTAACCAAATTTATGCACTTTTTCTTTAATAAAAAATTTACCTTCTTTTCTAGTAATGATTAACTAAGTAGATTAGAAGACAGGAGCAATATTGATCAGAAAAATAAGTATAGAAAAGCAATGAGAATTTTATTAAACAGAAAAGTAAAATAGGGAATCAAACCAGGTGTCTACCAAGCTATCCTCAAACTTGAAGACCAAACACTAGGAAGAGCAACTTCTCTTTGATGAAAGAAGATCAACTAGATGTACAATGGAGGGAGCACTTCCTCCTCGCCCTAAGCCTCACTTAGTCAAGCTAGGAAGTTTTACAATCATTCAGAAAACCCTCAACAAAGCTACACTAAAGATCCTTTCAACCACAAAAGAAATGCTCAACAGAAATTCACACCACTTTAATACAAATCTGCTTTGGAGACTATTTTCTAGCTAAAATATCTCTTGAGAACTTGTAAACAAAGTGTGCAAAAGTACCTACTTCGTTCAGACCAGTTTAATTTTAAAGGGAACCAGAAATGGGCTTCATCAATGCTTCCAACGGATAGAAGGCAGCTGAAGAGTCAACTAGCCGTTGGGGCTGTCGGACGTCCGACGATCGAATCATCGTCCGAACCAATCGTCCGATGATAGCCATGTTGAGGTTCGGACGTCCGATGAGTTTTTTTGTCGTCCGACAGCACAGCGTCCGACCTTGGGCCGAGAGCTAGCAAGTTATCTTGGAATTTTTCGGACGTCCGATCTGGTTGATATGCGTCCGAGGTGTGCGTCCGATCCTTCCGGACGTCCGATGCTTCCATATGAGCGTCCGACAGAGCTTCCTTCCTGATGTTCTTCATCCTTTCGGACGTCCGACAGATTCCTTTCGGACGTCCGACAGATTCCTTTCGGCCGTCCGACCTGATTGTCCTGTTTTTGCTTCACATTTTGGTTGTTTTGCTTTTGATGACATATTCGAACCTGATTCTTGGATAGACAAAAACACTTGTTTTCGAAGAAGGTTAGATAAACATTTCAAAGTGCCAAGAATGACACACAAGACACACTTAAAAGACAGTATCTTTGATCGGAACAAAACAATTACTAAATTCATTTATATTATTTCAATCTTGTTTGCCACATCCAAAGCATCGTAGACTGGAGTCAATCAGACATATGCTTTCCTTGTTCCATCAGGCCTGATCAAAGTGTTCACTTTCTTGGTCTGTATAAACGAACTTTTGTGATCATCAAAACCAAGAATAACATTCTCCCCCTTTTTGATGATGACAAAACAAAAGTTTGAAATGAAATTTGATGATTGCAATGAAAACTCCCCCTTTCAAAATAGACAAGAACTCCCCCTGCCTTAGTGAATCATAAAAAGTTTGAAAACCTCCCCCTCACTAGACTGCCCAACCGAGTTTAGACAATTATCCAAAAATATGACAATTAAGCAACTCACAACCAACATATCACCAATTCAATCCATCAGCAAAATCCAAATTTAATTAAACCATCAATCAATTCAACATATCCAACATCATCAAATCCTCATCAAATCCAACATATCAATCAATTAGTATATCATTTCCATTCTCCCCCTTTTTGTCATCACAAAGGGCAACCAAACACATCAACACATCCACAAATACATTCATCAATGAAAACCAAAAAATTCATTATATTCACACAATTAGAATAGACAAACAAACATCCATCAAGACAGTGCTTAAACATCCATCAAAACATACCAAAAGAAACTTAAAATATCCATTACATTACATATTCATTGTTGAATACCACAAACACATAAACGAGACAGACAACATGCAAATGTCCTAAATGATGAACTAAGTGGATCCAGGTGTCCTCCGAGAGAGCTGATATTGGTCAAGATCCTCCTCTTCAGTCTCTTCATCATCTTCAGCAGCCTCTTCAACTGGTGCCTTGCCTTTATCTAATGTAGAGGTGCCAAGAGGAGTCACAGGGGTTGAAGAACCAGGATCCGGAATTGATGAACTTGGATCAGTGGGGTGTGACTCTTTGTCATGGGAAACTTCCTCAACCACAGGTGGAGGAAAAAGAAGATTCTTTTTGTCAAGAAAGGCAGTTTGTTGTTCAGAAGACATGGTGAGCATTAGGCCATGTTCTAGAAGAAGAACATGCTGTTTGAGTTCATGAAGAAGCTCAATTACTTCATTACTTGAAGAGGAAGATGCTTTAGTGGCAGACTTCCTAGGGTGAATGGGAGTGAGTGAAATGGGTGAAGGATCATGTATAGTCTTAGACCTCTGTTCACTAGATGATGCCCCCTTATATGCCCACAGATTATCTTTAAAAACAAGATTTTTCCTTTCAAAATATGCTCTGGTAAAAGCATAAGAAGATGCTTCTTTGGGACAAACACCTAAAATTGGAACTTTGTAAAATTCAAAAATCTTTTGAAGAAACTTTCCATAGGATAGTTTTCTTCGAGAGTCAGTAGCATAGCGAAGTAAAAACTTGCACATGACAAAACCAAAATCAATCCGGATTTTTTCTCGAAAACAATAAAAGAGATACAACTCCATTTTGTTTGCATCAGTTCTGTGGCCATCAGTGGGCACAAGCAGGTTTGAAATGATAGAAAAGGCAATTAAATTCACAGGGGCCAGATCATTCAACTTAGCATCAGCAGGTGAGGAAAAACTTCTTTTGAAATAAGTTAACATTTTTGTCCCATCAAAATGATTTGCAGCAGTAGGGAGCTCTTCATAGGAAAAGAAATTAGCAACCTTATCTTTGCATAAACGTTCAATTGTAGTTTTTAAAATGGAATTCACAGTATCAGAATCAAAGATGAGGTCTACCCCATTTACCCTAGACATGATCTCAGTTTGGTCAGTTCCTTTCCTAAGGTTGGCAAAAAATTGATGCAGCATATCAGGATAGTAGACATTGGGCATGGAAATGAGATGTGACCATTTCTGGAAAGCAAATAGATTCAGAATGGATTCTAAACCTATGGAGCGAAATTCAGAGGGGTTTACAGTTCTTTGAGGGATGACACCCTTCTGGGATATCCAGGCGTATCTGTCTTTCGCAGCATCATCAAAGAATGGAGGGAGAGGGACTGATTTAGGAGGCGGTTGAGAAGAGGTCCCCTGTCCAGATTCTGGTTGAGAAGTGGGTTGTGGAGTAGGTCGTGATATCTGACCCTTGATAGCTCCCCTTTTGAAGCGCTTGGATGTCCGTTTGACAGTAGGAAGATCCTCATCCTCATCCCTGAGTGGATACTTGCGTCCGGCAGTAACTTTTCCTCCCCTTAGATTCACCATTTTTCTAAATGTGTGGAATGGAGGATGCAAATGATGCACACAGCAGTAGGGAAGTGAATCGCACAGAAATTTTGGGACAAAAACACCTTGAACGAGATTTGACAGAGCGGTTATGCAAGAGTAGGGTTGTGAGGAAAATTTGGGGATTTGCGAAATGTTATTCAGTTTGGTGAAATGATCAGGAGAAATGAAACGCAAACGATGGGAAAATGTTTTGGTTGAGTCAATTTGGGAATGGTAGCCACAAAATGGTACGAATTTGAGAGTGAGGGAATGTGACGCCCCACATCTCCCTAAGGCGGACCAAAGGGTATCCGCGGACGCCTGCCCAACTCACGCCAGGACTCAAGCAATTCCATTCAATTTCAAACCGAACTAATCTCTTCGATGAGAACAATATGAATACAATAATGCGGAAGCGTTCAAGCTTAAGAAGTCACTTAATGTATAACCAGTACATCGGTAAATCATGAAACGACCTAAATTCAAAGTACACATCAGGGCCCAAATCTTTCAAGTTTACAATTTCCAAAAGTACAACCCAAACCAGGGTCTAGTCAAAATATATAACAGGAGTCTTAACAAAATTACAACGGATGGTTTCTCCATATTTCTCCAAGAGTCGGTCCTGTTAAGGAAAACAAAACTATAGGGTGAGCTAACGCTCGTGAGGCCAAGAACACACATGCAAGCACGTAATCAAATAACAATCCCAACTTTAATAAATAAAATCACGTCTTTTCAATAATCAATTATTCAAACAGGAAAAGTAATCAGAAACAATTCAAGGATATAGTAGCTCTCAGGAGCTAAGTTCCACTTGTTCTGCCGTTGTCATTCGTATACCTTCCCGCATTGACCCTCCTGTCAACCGGGTCGGTATTTCCATTTCCGTAGATCACCACTTACTTCCCTCCGTCCATCGTACACCTCAAGGGCCCACAAGTCTATTATTGGGCGATACTCTACAAGTATGCCAAGCAAGACCTCTTATTAGGTCGAGCTTATAATCTCATGGCTCGCCCAAGTTCCCGACCAAACCCATTGCCGGCTCGAGTTCAAGGTCGGCCTATGAGTTTGGGCGTCCCCCATATTTTTTGAAAGTCGAGGAGGTTCACTCCAACGACACAAGCATTCATGACATAACATTGCATTTCATTCATTCATTCAAGACATTCCATTCATTCATTTGAAATTAGAACGAGTGCGATAAAGTACACACCCGCCCTTATTTTTAAAACTTTCAACAAATACCACAATTAAACAAGTATCAAAATTCACACACTTGACACTCACCGAGCAATTCAACAAGAATTATTTTCCGGAAGTTCAAGTGTCCACGGTGAGATCCTCTTGAAGGTCTCCTTGTGTGCCTGGCAATTTAATAGTGGATAATCACACAATTAACCCACTTATCAGGAAAGATTGTACACTAGTACAATCTAAGAATTATTTTGTAAAAAGGAACCTCAATTACACGTAAATCGAGGTTCAACTTGCCTTTTATTAGGTATGATATTATTTGAGTTTTTATCATGAAAATCGTAAGCAAAACGTTTAAGAATATAAAAAGAATAAAGAGTTTTTTGAAAAACTCTATTTTCTTGGAATTGGAAAATTTTCCAGTTTTATGATAAATTTTTGAAAAATCGTAACTCGCTCGGTATAAGTTGAAAATTGGAAAACTTTATACCGTTAGAAACCTCTTAGAGAGTACTAAAAGTTCCTAGAAGACACTTTTCCATGAATCGAGGCGGAAAGTGATCAAAAATGGGTTTGAAGACGCAGCTTCAGTTTACAAGGCAGAATTGAGTTGGATTTCGGCCAACTTTGAAAATTCGGCACGATTCGCACGTTGCAAACCGGCCTCTGAAATTTTCAGCTCAATTAGTGTTGCAAGTGAAGTGTATGAAAAAACAAGCGGATCAAGAATCGGAGTTTCGAGCACCGAGATACGGTAGCCCGAAGTTGAGCAAATTCAAGACTGGAGAAGAATTTCCAGATTTGAACCCCCAACTTTAGAATTTTAATTAGGTATCGAAACGAACTTGAATTGGCACCAAAATTGGCAGTGTTTCAATACTATATGGAAGGTATCTCTCTATCGAATTTCGGGGAAAAATACCTTCGGCAAGGTAGTTAATTAGCCCACCAAAGTTCAAGAAAAATCCTAAGGCAAACTGCCTTTGACTTGCATTTCCCAATTTGCAATCGTCTAACCAAGAAAGTTATCCAACCATGGTTCATTTGTGAAATAAGGGTCTAAGATACACCCATAATATCTTTGGTAAGTGTTTAATATCAAAACATCAACTAACAAGTTCATTCCAAGATTTGGTTCCAAACCAGTCCCAACATTAGGGTTTTCCAAAACAGAGCAGTTCACTTGATTCAGTCACAACTCAGTCATTATAGCTCGAAATCGAGCATGGCTTACGCCGTTGGAAAATACATTCATAGAGTTAAAATATCACAGAAGAAATCGTTACCAAATTCGGCACCCATCTGGTTCAAATTCGGGCATCAAGTTGCTGCCTGCACACTTCATTCCAGACGAACAGAGCAACAGGACAGAGAACTTAAAACATTTGGTTCGGCTTGGTCACAAGGAATCAGAACGTGCATCATATACCAAATTAAAGCTAGGAATGTCTAGTTTCAAACGCCACCGACGGCACATGATTTCGACCTCCGAGGACAGAGTTATAGCCAAAATACTACTGCTGGTCAGAGACATACGCGAGTCAGTTTCCAGGTTTGCTGGTTTCGAAAAAAAATTCATTTGCTCCATCAAACCCCAATATTTTCCAATGAAATTTTTCACACATCAAATACATCCTATAAACATCCAATCCAAGCCATTAAACCATTAAAATTTGGCCTGGAAATGGCCGAACATAGCAGGGGCAAAATCGGAAGTTTTAGTCTCTTACACCCAAAGGAGTTTCCACTAATTACCCATCACTAATGCATCATTATAATCACTAAACCAACAATATAATCACCATTAATCATCACATCAGCAACAACAACCCAAGTGTGGGAATTCCAAGAGCCCACAATCACATTTTTACACCATAATCAAGTAACTAAGTGCATGCATGAGCTTAATCTTGCTATATAACCTCCAAAAGACAAGAATTCATGGGTTGATCATTACCTCTTCCTTGGGTGTGCAAGACCAGAAAATTTCGGCCCTCTTGAAGCTCCAAGAAACCGTGAAGATGCAGCCTTTTGTTAGCTAAAACCAACCTCCAAAAGGTTTGCTAAGTGGTCTCCAAGTTTGGTGTGATTTGGAGGTGATTTGGGGTGGTTTTGAGTGAGGTTAGTGTGCAGAATTTTTGTTGCAAATGAGTTAGAGAGAGGGAGGAGCTTGGCCGGCTGTGAGGAGAGAGAAGAGAGAGGGTAATTCTGATCTAAGTTAGCTTCTCCAAGAAGATAAAATGTGTGGTGAAAAATTGCTCCAAAGTCAACTCTTGTGAGGCTCGTTTGGCACGTTTTTAGGCTCGATTTTCTCGCGCGTTTGGTTCACTAGTGCACTAAACCTCTAATGCACTCATGTTAATATAAATATTATTCACTCTTAATTGTCTCGAAACAAGGGTCTAAAGTTCCTCAAATAAAGTCGCGCGTGTGAAAACGCGTACCGCCAATTTTACCGCTATAACGCGAAACTTTCGAAAAAATTCTTAGAACGATTGCACTACTAACTATCACTTGAATATTTATACCTAAGATTACCTATTTTAGGTCCATAGTACAAGTCTCCAATATTCCAAGTTTATTGTGCTACTACGCGGATAAAATCTCCAAGTACTATTCACTATTTTTACGAAACGCGCTCTAGGAAATTAATTTTCGAAACGAATCATTTTAAAAAATATAACGAAGTTATATTACCATGTATTTAGGTCTAATAAGACTAGAAAATATTCCTTGGAAATAAAATCCAATTAAATAATTTATTAAGCCATAAATTAGGCATAAAATAATAGTTTTTACGAGTCCTCACAGGGAAGAGAGAGTTTTCACCCGAGAGGAAATAGAATGGGAAGAGTCTGAAGCAAATGCGGAAGAAAGTTGTTTTAAAAAATGAGCCGTTGCACTGTCGGACGGCCGAACGAAGTTTTGCGTCCGACAATTGCGTCCGAACAGACGCAATCTGGAGAATGGCTGAAGAACATCATCGGACGTCCGTTCATCTTCTTTCGGACGACCGAAGACCCAAAGAAAATTAAGATGATTTTTCGATTATTCCTAATTTTGATCTTAGATGAATGAACTGTTCTAATGGCAAAGCTTTCGTAAAAATATCAGCAAATTAATCTTTAGAACAAACATAATTTACACATATTTCACCTTTTTGAACAAGATCACAAATAAAGTGATGCTTTATATCTATGTGCTTTGTTCTAGAATGATGAATAGGATTTTTGGTCAAATTGATAGCACTAGTATTATCACAGAATATAGGCATGCAGTCATACAACAATCCAAAATCATTCAAAGTGTGCTTCATCCATAGAAGTTGAGCACAACATGCACTAGCGGCAATATATTCCGCCTCGGTGGTAGACAAAGAGATTGCACATTGTTTCTTGCTAAACCAAGAGACTAAACAATTTCCAAGAAAATGACAAGTTCCACTCGTACTCTTTCTATCCACATGACAACCTCCAAAATCAGCATCCGAATAACCATATAGAGCAAACTCATTAGATCTAGCATACCAAAGACCATAGTTTAATGTACCTTTCAAATACCTAAAAATTCATTTTACAGCATTCAAATGTGATTCTTTTGGACAAGATTGAAATCTAGCACACAAGCAAACAGCAAACATAATATCAGGTCTACTTGCGGTTAAATAAAGTAGGCTTCCGATCATACCTCTATAATGCTTTTCATCCACATGATTACCTTCTTCATCTTTGTCAAGCTTTGTAGAAGTGCACATTGGAGTTCCAACTTGTTTTGAGTCCTCCATGCCAAACCTTTTCAGCAATTCCTTGGTATATTTTGCTTGATTTATAAAAATTCCCTCAAGAGCTTGATGTATTTGAAGTCCAAGGAAGAAATTTAATTCTCCCATCATACTCATTTCAAATTCACTTTGCATAGTGGTGGAAAACTCCTTACATAGATACTCATTAGTAGCACCAAAAATAATATCATCAACATATATTTGCACAATAAGAAGGTCATTCAACACATGCTTAGTAAACAGTGTGGTGTCCACAATACCTCTTTTGAAACCTTTTTCAATCAAGAACCCACTTAATCTTTCATACCAAGCTCTTGGAGCCTGCTTTAAACCATATAAAGCTTTAGAAAGTTTAAACACATGACTTGGAAATTTTGTATTTTCAAAATCGGGGGGTTGATCCACATACACTTCTTGATCAATAAAACCATTTAAAAAGGCACTTTTAACATCCATTTGAAACAATTTCAAACCTTTGAAGCAAGCAAAAGCAAGAAGTATTCTAATAGATTCTAATCTTGCTACGGGAGCAAATGTTTCATCAAAATCAATGCCTTCTTCTTGTGCATATCCTTTAGCAACTAATCTGGCTTTATTTTTTACTACAACACCTTTATCATCCAACTTATTTCTAAAAATCCACTTTGTGCCAATGATAGGTTGATTTTGAGGTCTATCAACAAGTGTCCAAACTTCATTTCTCTCAAATTGATTAAGTTCCTCTTGCATTGCCAAAATCCAGTTTTCATCCTTTAAAGCATCATTGACATTTTTGGGTTCATAAAGAGAAACTAAAGCAAAATTGTCAATCAATTTTCTAGATAAGGAACGAGTGTTTACCTTCTCGGATGGATCACCAATTATAAGCTCTTTTGGATGATTTTGGTTGAATTTCCAAGCCTTGGGAAGATCTTTGAGTGGATCATCATTTTTGTCTTCATCTTCCACTTCTTGATCATTATGAACTTCATTTTCCATTTCAGTTGCTGCTGGTTTAGAACTTCCTTCATTTCCAATTGATAGTTTTTCCATTCCTTCTCGAACACCTACATCATCATCCTCACACAAACTTTTGGAATTATCATCATTGGCTTCATCAAATGTTATATGTATAGCTTCTTCAATCACAAGTGTTCTTCTATTAAAAACTCTATATCCTCTTTTATTCTCACAATACCCCAAAAATATTCCTTCATCAGATTTTTTGTCAAACTTACCAAGATGTTCCTTTAGATTCAAAATAAAACATTTACAACCAAATGCTTTGAAGTAACCAACCGTAGGTTTCTTATCAAAAATCAGTTCATAAGAAGTTTTCTTCAAAATAGGTCTCAAGAGGATTCTGTTCATCACATAACATGCGGTGTTTACCGCTTCAGCCCAAAGATATTTAGACAGCCTACATTCATTCAACATAGTTCTAGCAGCCTCTTGGAGAGTCCTATTTTTCCTTTCTACAACACCATTTTGCTGTGGAGTCCTTGCAATAGAAAACTCATGTGTTATACCATTATGATCACAAAATTCTGGAAAACCACAATACTTGAATTCTGTTCCATTATCACTTCTAATCCTAACAATTTTTAACCCAAGCAGATTTTGCACTTTAGCAAACATTGAAGTAAAATTCTTGAAGGCATCATCTTTATGAGCAAGAAATATCACCCAGGTGTATCTAGAATAATCATCAACAATTACAAAACAATATTTCTTACCTCCCAGGCTAGTGATTTGAGTGGGACCAAATAAATCAAGATGCAAGAGTTCCAAAGGTTTTGAAGTAGATACACACATTTTTGGTTTAAAAGAAATTTTAGTTTGCTTCCCAAATTGACATGCATCACATATTTTGTCCTTATCAAAACTAATTTTTGGCAAGCCTCTAACCAACTCCTTTTTCGAAATTTCCTTTAGTAAATCCATGTTAAAATGACAAAGTCTTCTATGCCACAACCAAGGATCTTCATTTGAAGCTTTGAGACATTTTAAGTTAGAAGAATCAACTTTATCGAGAATCACAATATATATGTCATTAAACCTCTTACCTTTGAACACAACATTATATTTGGAATCAAGTACAATGCATTCATGCTTTTTAAACAACACATACAAGTCTTTATCACACAATTGACTAACACTAAGCAAGTTATAACCTAAGTTATCAACCAAGAGCACATTATGAACAAAAGTTTCACCATCCTTACCAACATCACCTATTCCAATTGTCTTAACTTTCACATCATCACCAAATGTTACCTTTCCACTTGATTTTGATTTCAGCTTTATGAACAAGGAAGGATCACCGGTCATGTGCCTTGAGCAACCGCTATCAATGAACCATTTGGACTTGTTTGAGCATTTTTCCTGAAAAGAAAAGGTGTTTGGTACCCTTTTTAATTTTTGGGTCCATAATAGTTAGCATTGTATCTAACTAACCACATGCACTTCATCCCTTTGTTCAGATTTCTTTTCACATAGCAATTACCTTTCAAATGCCCTCTTTGACAACAAAAACCACACATAATGGAAGAGTCCTTAACATGTACTGGTTTGATATATCTCAATCCACCTCTTCTATATGTTGTGAACCCATGTGCAATTTTGTTGTGTGCAAATGTTCTTTGAAAAGTAGTAGGATGGGTAAATAACATGTTCCTTTTGCTAAACTCCTGCTTTCTTGCTTTCAGAGTCTCATCCAAGTTGTCCATTTTTTTTTCAAATCACCCTGTCTTTCCTTCAGCATTTCACAAATATTTGTCTTTCTATCAAGCTCATCTTGAACATTACATCCGGCTCTTACTAGACTTTCATTGTCGGTCTTTAGTTGTTTATTTTGTTGAAAAAGACTTGCATTTTCTTGAATGAGAAAAGCCATTTTCTGTTTTAACTGCTTGTTTTTATCATAAGATTCCTTCAAGGCATTATGCAGTTTTTCAACAAAGGATTCAAGATCATCATCTTCATCATTATCACTTTCAGATTGAGAGTGTGTGGAAGTTACCTCATTATTTCCAATAGCCATGAACGCCATTTGAGCAGATTCTTCTTCTTCTTCAACTTCCCCTTCGGAGTTGCATTCATTCCAAGTAATCTGAAAATTGTTGAATCTTGGCTTTCGATCAGCTTTTTCATCTTTCATCTTCTTCATAGGGCATTCGTTTGCATAATGTCCAATCTGTCCACATTCGAAGCATTTGTCCAACTGTTTCTTGTTGAAATCTTGTTTACCTTTATACTTTGCGATAGATGGCTGATTCTGGAATTGATTGCCAGATCCTCCCCTTCTAAACTTTCTTTTATTCAAGATTCTTTTGAAGCCTCTGGTGATGAGAGCAAGATCATTATCGTCACCATCCGAGTCTTCATCATCCAGGTGAGCAGTATCATCTTCACCTTGAGTAGTCTTTAGAGCAATGTTTCTCTTTGCTCTAGCATCCTCTTCCTCCTGCACTTTAGTTTTCAGTTTCAACTCATAAGAGGTTAGTGAGTTAATGATAGATTCAATAGACACAGAACTTAAATCCTTGGCCTCCTCTATTGCAGTCACTTTATTTTCCCATTCTTTGCCCAAGGCATTGAGAATTTTCCTGTTCTTCTCTCCCAAGGTGTACTCTTTGCCCAACGCCTCGAGATCTTTGATCAAGTCAGTGAACCTGCAATACATTTTGTCAATATCCTCAAGAGGTTCAATTTTAAATGATTCATATTTCGTGACCAAGATGGCCTTTTTCTGTTCTTTCACATTGTCACCACCCTCATGGATTTCTCTTAGTTTATCCCACATTTCTTTAGCCGATTTGCAGCCTTTTACTCTGATTGATTCATTTGAATCTAGGGCACTATAAATAACATTCATGGCCTTGGCATTCAATGTGAGGTTAGTCCTATCTTGAGCATTCATTTCAACTCTTGTTTTTGGCCGAAACAACCCTGTATTTGCATCAAGAAAGTTAGCTTCATGCGGTCCTTCACTCACAATAAACCATAATTCAACATCAATAGATTGCAGAAAGATAATCATTCGTTCTTTCCAACTAACATAGTTGGAGCCACTGAACATGGGAGGCCTAGTAACAGATTGCCCCTCAACAAACATAGCATGACTGGTTGTCATCTTTACTCCAAGCCGTTAGAGCTTAATCTCAAGGAGACCAAGCTCTGATACCAATTGTAAGTCCCAAAGACAACCAAGAGGGGGGGTGAATTGGGTTGATTAAAATCCTAACCAAATTTATGCACTTTTTCTTTAATAAAAAATTTACCTTCTTTTCTAGTAATGATTAACCAAGTAGATCAGAAGACAGGAGCAATATTGATCAGAAAAATAAGTATAGAAAAGCAATGAGAATTTTATTAAACAGAAAAGTAAAATAGGGAATCAAACCAGGTGTCTACCAAGCTATCCTCAAACTTGAAGACCAAACACTAGGAAGAGCAACTTCTCTTTGATGAAAGAAGATCAACTAGATGTACAATGGAGGGAGCACTTCCTCCTCGCCCTAAGCCTCACTTAGTCAAGCTAGGAAGTTTTACAATCACTCAGAAAACCCTCAACAAATCATAGTTTGGATCAGACGGTAGTGTCGGATGCTTCTCTTCGTTTGGCCATCCGACACTCAAAAGAAACCTGTTATAAAGAAACCCTCTCCTTTAGTTGGTTCAAATCCAATCGTTGTCTCGGACATACCCTTTTTCCTTCTCTCACTTTTAAAATTTCAAATGCGTCTATTCTCAGAATAAATTTCAAGAAATTGACCTCCCCAATACCGTCACAACTCCTTTGTGCATTTGTTGGCATTCATAATCTTTTCTAACTACCAGCCACTCCACCGATCCCAATTTTCAGCAAAAATCCTAGTCACTCAAAATTCACACATTTTGGAAGATTCAAGCATAAATTATAGTTTAAATCGCAATCTTAGTCCATTTCATACACATTTTCATCACACTCTACAACAAAATCATCTTGCATATCATCATCGTTCAATTGAGAGGAGGCCCTAGTGGTACCGAACGCATTACCGGGCTCAGAGATGAAGCAACTGTTGAGCCTTCCACCAGAAAATTTCCTAAAGGGACTAAGACACGCGGTGGAAAAAGGAAACATCCTGCTAGAGAGAAACATACTGATCAAACTGAGAAATAGCCAACTGTATTGTCCGATGTTATTGATGATAAACAGCCAACTGTTGAGCCTTCCACCAGGCAGTCACCTCGAGGGATTGAGATAGGTGGTAAAAAAGGTAAACGTTCAGCCAGAGAAAAATGTGCTGATCAAACAGAGGAATAACCAACTGCATTGTCCAAGTTCATTGATGATGAGGCCAGAGAGACGTTTGAATGGATTTCACAGAAGGGTTTCATTACTCAAAGAACTATTATCCCCTCTGAATTCCATAAACTTGATCTAGAACCAGTCCTTAAACTTTTTGAATTCCAAAAATGGTCTCACATTCTGTCCCTACCCAACACCTATTATCCTGATATGCTTCATCAATTCTTTGCTAACCTTAAAAAGGGTAGTTCTCACACTGAACTTGTTTCTCGTGTCAATTTAGTTGACATTGTACTCACTCCTGATATTGTCAACATGGTTTTAAAGATAAAAATTGAAGATGACTTTAAGGGTAAAACTATAAACTTTTTCTCCTATGAAGAGTTTCCGACTGCTTATCATCAGTTTTAGCTTGAAAAACTGATGACCAACTTTCAAACACAATTTCACACACCTGTTGAGGCAAAATTGGAGGATCTCAGTTCTCAAATATGATCATCTTTACAATAATCTCAAACTTGTTTGTTCCTACTGATGATCATAGGACTGATGCCAACAAAATGGAGCTTTACTTGTTTTATTGCTTTGTTGAAAGAGTCCGAATTGATTTTGACTTTGTCATGTGCAAATTTTTGCTCAAAATCAGCACTAATAGCTGTAGGAAACTCTCTATGAAAAGTTTTTAACTCCAATTTTTGCTCGCTTCAAAATACCTTTCACTGGAGTGTCTCCAAAAGAAAGTGCATCCTCCATCTTTTTCAAAACTTATTTTGAAAGAAAAAGCATTAGATTCTTTAATGGTCATTGGTGCTACAAGGAGGCTGTTTTGGAGTTTAGGACAAAAGGTCGTCATGAAACTCCTATCACCCCTAGACCCTCCTAGAGATCAGTCTCAATATGTTTCACCCTTTTCGATCCATTCTAGAAAATCATCCAATCAGCCTACCTTATCCAATCATGAAGTCATCTCCTTACTTGAGGGTCTCAAACAACACATTCTCATTCTTGAAAATAGTCTAATGATGACCATGTCATCTGAGCAACAAACCATTTTTATAGACAAAAGAAACTTGCTTGTGCCTCCTGTCCCACAAGAAGATGAAAATATGTATCAAAAGGAGCCAAGGACTAAGCCAACTCCTGTCTCACAAGATAAAGGGCCACAAATTGAGTCCACTCCTGAAATCTATGTCTCAAGTTCTCAATCACAAGATAAAGGCAAAACTCCAACAATTGAAGCTAGTGATGATGATGATGAGGAAACTAAAGATGAAGTGGATCCTGCTCAGTTTCACCTTGCAAGAAAAGGCTTGGATCGTCCAAAATCACCATTTAGACATTCTTAGACATATGCACTTCATATTAGGATGTATCTTTTGTATTTTCTCTGTTGATGTTTTCAAGTACTCTATACTAATGGATATTGGTTAACTTTCTTGGCTTCTAGTTATCTTCTGTTTGGTACTTTTTGTGGTATACATTTTGTTTGGCTAATGATTGCTAAATGATTGGTACGTTAGTGATTACTGATTTCTGGTACAAATTCTCTGATTTTGTGTTATTAGATTGCATTTCTGGGATGTTTGGTATATTGATTGGTTGGTTGATTGTATATTGATTGGTTATGATGACAAAAAGGAGGAGAAATGGATGTTGGGATGTTGTGTAAATGGTTAATGTGTAAGGAAGAGTTATTCTAACACTTAAAAATTTTTTTTATGCAATGAGTGAGAGAGAGTTTATACTCAATTTTTTCTTTTTTCCTCTATCCATTGTTTTGTCATCATTGAAAAAGGGGAGAATGTTAATCTTAGTTCTTAACTTTTGATGATTACAAAATAATTGGATGATACTAATATCTTTTCAAGAAATTCTTTTAGCTATGAAGCAAATCAAATTTAAAAATCAAATGCAATTGAAAAAGGCAAAGGTTGATGAAAGCTGTCAGATGCTTGTGAAGATAGGACCGGACGTTTGATAAGTATTGTGCAACTTCGGAGGCATGAAAAACTCCATCACCGGACGTCCGAAGGAATTAAGACATTCCTCCTAACTCACTGATTTCGTTTGGACGTGAAGCATTAGAGCACCGGACGTCCGATAAACAATGCGGCACTTTGGACGCAAAGCATTGGAGATACCAGACATCCGAAAGAACTGAAAAAGATTTCTCATATTTATCATCTGCTTTCGAACGCAAGCATCAGAGACACTGGACGTTCGAAAGAATTAAAAAAGTTTCCTCAAACTCACTGCCTGCTGTCGGACGCTTGTATCGGATGTACCGGACGTCCGATACTCCCAACGGCTAGTTGACTTTTCAGCTGCCTTCTATCCATTAGAAGCATTAATGGAACACTTTTTGGCCTCATATAAATAGTGCATGGTTAACTACTTTCAGATAACTTTTGCACATTGAAACTACAAAAGATCAAGAGTGATTTTAGTGAGAAAATACTCTACAAAGAAGATTTGTACTCTTAATGGTGTGAATTTCATGTAAACTTTTCTTGTGTGAAAAAATACTTTAATAGTGTAAATTTGTGAGGGTTATTTGGAGTGATAGTAAAACTTCCTACCTTAACCAAGTGTAACTTAGGGTAAGGAGGAAGTGATCCTTCCTTTGTACACAAAGATTGGTTGTATTTGATCAACTTGAAAAAACTTGTTCTATAAAGTCAAGTGGAGTTTGCAAGTGAAATTGGTTTGCTATTCTTTCCTTATTACTTACTATCTTGTGAATCGTAATTGCTTATCTCTTCTACTCTCAAGCTTTCTTGCTTTCTCACTAATTGATTCATTGAGTGGTCACGTAGAAAAAAGGGTAAATTGCATATTGAGCAAAAAAGTGTTTTACAACTTGATTAGTTTTTTAACTAATCTAATTCACCCCCCTCTTAGATTGTCTTCGATTCCTATATTTTCAATCAACATGCTAGCAGCAAATTTTTCGGACAAATTTAATGTCTTCATTTTTTAAATCCTCGAGTACCATTTGGCACTCCGTGATTTGTACTTTCGTTTCTTTATCTTCTGTCATCTATTATTGGTTGTACTTTCTCCTGATTTGTAAAACATAAAAGAAAAATAAATTTTACTTCTTGTTTGTAGTAAAATTATCTTGGCTCGTGTAGGAGAGATGCAAATCAGTCAGTTTGTATTGAAACGGCCGAACTCAACTTTCCTGTCATACGCGCGAGTCCACACTAGTTACCTATCTAACACAGATCCAATAAAAGACTAAGCATTATAAAGTGATGAGAAGTCCCTTTGGTTTTCCAACGGAGGACAAGATCTTTTGAAATACTCCTTTATTTACAACACAAAGTCCTCCCTCTTGTTGGTTGCAAAATTTATTTTACTTGATGCTTCTTGGAATATCAGTCATTTGCACGATTCGCTGGGAGGTCATTTGGTAAATGCTGTGCTATGAGTTACACCCAAACTTGGTCGGAAGGATGCTGCAATTTGGAACTTATCATCAAATGGTCATTTCTCAATTGCCACAGCATATGAACAGGTTAGACAGAAGTGACATTCTTCTATGGTTTCAAGAATTATTTGAAATTCGTTTTTGCCTTTGAAAATGTCATTTCTGGCATGGAGGATTTTTCATAATTTGTTACCCACGGATGACTTGATGCAGGTGAAGGGCTTTTATATGGTTTCTCGTTGTGCATGTTGTAATGACTCTGAATCTGTTTGGCATATGTTCTTTGACGTGAGGTTGTCCAGCAAACTTGGAATAAATATGCAAGAATGGTTGGTCTACAGTCTCACTATTCCATATTTTTTTCTTCGACACTAATGATCTGGTGTCTTGCTTCAGCATTCGGAAGTATTAATCATGTTAGGTGCATTATTCTGATTGTTGTGCTATAGTATTTTTGGTTCTTTCTTCAGCATTTGGAAGTATTGATCTTGTCAGATGCGTTATTCCGATTGTTGTCCTATAGTATTTATGGTGTGCGCGCAATGAGGTAAGATTTCAAGGCCTGCAGTTCTCTACTTCAAGGGTGTATTATAAAATTGACAGCTTTTTGGTGCTGCTGGGTAAATCATCTTTGGTTAATCAAAGTCAGTTGATTGGTGATGAGAACTCGTTGTTGTCTATATGGTTTCGAAAGAGAGAATCAGGGATCTCAAAAGGAGGCTGCAAATGCCTATTGAAGGGCCATCCAAGTCCTCGACTAAGCTCTTGGGCTGTTTCGTGGATATCTCCTTTGGTGGATTGTTGGAAATTGAATATGGATCCAAGTGTGAGAAGAGGTATGGCTTCAGGAGGTGGTTTGGTGTGTGGATTTGCAGGTGAATTCTATTTTTCTTTTTATAGCGATGTAGACATCAAATTTTTAATTTTATTTAATTCAATTTTAGCTTTATTTTTTATTTATTGTTGTTTTTATTTTATTTCATTCTAGTTGACAAAGTTTGCAAGATGATAGTTAGTGTTTATTTTTATTTTAGTAAATTAGGTTCATCATTTTTCTTATTTAAAAAAATATTTTTTGCATTAAATTTCTGAAAAACAAAATTCTCAACAAAAATTTATTTTTAGTCTTTTCAAATTCAATTTCTTTCAAATAAAATGAAATTTTTTGCAAGGCAATCTCAATTAGGAATTAAAACTTTTTTTACCCTAAATTTGTTTTGAAAAAGAAAAAATAAAAAAAAAAAAGAAAAACAAGATAGGTAGAAGGCATGCATAATAGCTAAGTGTGTTAGGTGAACATTAGACATGTGGCTTTAATTTTGTTTTGACACCACAACATGTAAGGTTAGGTGGCAAGGACACTTGTTGGATTGGGAAAATTTTGAAAGAAAATGGGAAAAACTTGGTGAGAAAGCTGGAAAAGGGTTGCGGGGAGCAAGAACGAAAAAGAGGAAAAAGGCTGCGGGCAGAAAATCCAAGAAAAAGCTACGAGCAGAGGAGGAAGCAAGAAAGAAAGCAAAAAAGAGAGAGAAATAAAAGAGGGTTGCAGGAGCTAGGCAAGGAGGAAAGAGAGAAAGAGGAAAAAGGAAACAAACAAGGGAGAATGAGGAGGAGCATCCGAGGAGAGTGAGAAAGAGAGAGATTGGGGAGATAGAAAGGAAGAACGAGGGAAATTGAAAAATAAAGCAAGAAAGAAAGGAGGAGAGGGGAGCTTTGGGGGAAGAAGAAACAAGCAAGGGAAGAGAGGGAAAAAGGAAAAGAGAAGAGAAAGGAAGGAGGAGGGGAAGTCTGGGATGATCAGAGAGGAAAAACAAGAAGAAAAACGAAAGGAAGAAAGAAAAGATAGAAAAGAGGGAAGAGAGAAAATTTTTCGCAGTTCAGGCTGATTTTCTGTCACTTTTGGTGGCAATTTTCTCCACTGAATCGGCCTCTTCTTGATGTTTTAAGAGATCTGGGGTATCTATGAAGTGAGAGGACAAATTTTCGTTCAGAAATTCTATTTGGAAAAAGCCTAAAAATCCTTTGAATTAAACCCTCAACTTACTGGGTCGTCATCACTGGTTTCCACTGGCGCACTTTCGAAGATCCGCCAGATCCATCTGAGTCCTTTTCTTTGGTCATCCCACACTTTGTTTCGTGATTAAGGTAATATTCTCATCCTTTTCCAGTCAGATATGGTTAGATTTAGAACAGAAACGTTGAGATTTTTGCTGCTGTTTTTTTTTGTTTTATTTTCTTGTTTGTTCCCTTTCTGCTGTCTTCTTTTCTTCTTCCCCGTGTTCCCACAGGACATTAGTTTAAAATCCCCTCTACATCAGTGGATGTTGATTTCATGTGCTTGAGTGTTTAGATTTTGTATGTGTTTGGACTTGAATCTCGACAGAGCTGTATACATAGTAGACCCATGAACTGAGTTAAGAAAATGCAACAATCATTCGAATCTAATGCGTGGAAATCTCTTTTGCATTTGGATGATTAAGAGCACTGTAACATGTTTTGCCTAAATTTTGCTTCCCCGGCACGTAAGAAATTCTAAAGTTTCACTAGTCGGAAGTTATGTTTGATTGTGTTGAATCAGTTGCAAGCGAAAAAAAAGAAGGAAGAAAGTTGCAGAAAGCTTCAGTTGCAGAATGCTTCTTCGAAGCTTTGCATGCAAAACTTCCACAAATTTCATTTTAACCCCTCTAGTTTTCCCCTATTTCACTATAGCCCAAAAGTATGGAAAATAATCAATTTTATCCTTTTGAAATTCAATCATCTCCTTATGGTTTTAACCATGTTTTAAGCAAGTCTCATTTTCTGGTTTTAGAAGATAATTAGAGCTTAATTAGTTTTTAGAACTTTAATTTGCTTTGATTTCAACCCCTAAAGTTTGTAATAATAAAAATTTGACTCCGAAAATTTTCTCAATTGTTTGTAATTAAGTCTTTGTTTGTTTGATTTCTCAAGTAGAAGTTGCATTTATTTTTTAATTATTCATTATATTCCATTTGAATGCCTTAATTGATAGACTTCATGTTTATTTCCATCTCCTTATGATTTTTTTATTAATTAAATTGGTGCCTTGATGATTTTTGGAGTTTTGAATAGGGTAAATCCAAGCCCAATTAGCTACTACTTTAAGGGGAGATATTTTCTTTTAAATCCTATGTACTCCTATGTGATTTTATGTGTGCAATTGCATGGTTTTTGAATGTTTTTTATTTTATTTCATTTATTTATTTAGTCACTTTATTTGTTTTTAATTTTGTATAGTTATTTTAATTTAATTTTTGATCATTTGAAAGGCGATTAAATGCCAAATTGTAATAATTAGGTTATTATTTTATTTCATTTCATTTTTTACCTCTTTAGATTGTAGTTAGGGCCCCCGAATATAATAGTTAGGTTTTTATTCGCTTTTATATGCTTGCGTCCTTGCATGCTTGTGTGTTTACATGTTTACTCGCTTTCTTAGGGTCGTTGCATCATATATCATGCTTATGTGTTATGTGCTCTATGTGATTTATGTGTTTTCTTGTTTTTATTATGTTTTATATGATTTATTTGATTATAATAAATGTATAATGTCATCACACTAGTCCAAGTTGTGGCTCTTTTTTCGCGATTTCTCACTAGTCCAACGCCAGTGAGAACTTATAGACATGGGTTAGTCCAATGCTAGACCCTTCGAGACCGTCCACGCGCTAGATCATGTTTGTGTGACAATCACTACATTTCATGCACATTTTCTATTTTTTTAGGATCTTTACCATTTGCGTGATATTTCCCCTATATGTATATTCCTTATCCCTATGTGTGAGACATGACATTAGACTTGCATTTTATTTAAAGAAAGTTAGAAACAGGTTAGTACATTTGCTTGATTAAGTTAGGGAGTACCCCTCAAATATGGGATATGGATGAGTATGACTTTCTAACCTTAGTACGCTTGTATTCCCTCTATAAAAGGAAAAATTGAGTCACAAATCTTAGTAGCTCCCATACCCGTTATGTTGTATTCCTCTTTTTTACGTCACGTATATTTGTATATTATAATTTTTCTATTTTTTCAAGTCTCATTGTTGCATATTCGTGACCTCTTCAAAGAATTACTTTTGGGCGTCGCAATTAATGCGATTTGCACCAACTAAAATTCGAAGAGACATATTGACCCTTCCGATAAGCCATTAGGTCTAGGTTTGTATTCATATAAGTAACCTTCAAATATGATAAGTTTTATAGGTTAAACTACGAAAATTTTCTGACTAAATCACGCAACTATCTCTGGCTAAGTTGAAAGGGTGCCTTGAATTTTATCCTTGTCTTCCCTTTCTTCAACCATGATTCCCAAGCCCATTTCTCTTGATTTTCGAAAATTTAGAGTCGTTTAAAAAGGGTTTTTCTCTACTTTTTATTTGAAATACATTTTTGGGTGATTTGGTACACCTTAATTCAATACTAAATGATGACTCTTATTTTTTCTTAAAAATCCTTTTTAGACTTTTATTTTTGGGTCAAAATCATCGCACTTTTTAAGTCCCATTTAGGCCCATTTTCTTTATTTTCTAAATCAAAAACTCATTTTCACTCAAAATTAATCAAAATTCATTTTTATAAACCTGTAATTTTATTTTTTTCAAAAATAGGGCGCGACAAGGGAATTTGGTGATCTTGATGTTTCATTTAAGAATAATTGAAAAAAAAGGAACCTAGTTGATACCAATTATGCCATAAACGAAATCAAATAAGAAATCATTTGCTCCTTTAACCATCCCTCTTTAACGACCTCATTTATCCAATGACCTTCTTAAACTCATCAAGCAAGAAAACGAACAAAATTGAAAATTCAAAGAGAAAACAACTTAGACATAGTAATCCTAGGGGTTAAAAAAGACGCAAAAATAGCTGCTTGATCGTTGGGACAATTAGCTTCATGGCCATCTTTCTTTTGCCTTGTTAAGTGAAAGGAAAATTGAAAGTGAATATCCCAATATTTTCATCTTTTTTTTACCATCAATTTACTCCAGGTAAATATACAAAATCTATACAAAACTAGCCAAAAAAAAGATTTTAAAATGAATTGTGATGCATTCGATAGTGATAATGTATAATTAATTTAAGAATTTTTCTAAAGGGTGTCTAATGGACACTTGTGACACATCTAAAATTGAGTTAACCTATTATGTACATGCATATATTACAATTAACGTGTGCCCACCAAATAGACACTTAATTTAAAGAAAATTATTAACATCAAATATTTACTCCCTTTATTCCACTTGATAGACTTGTTTTTTTATTTCATTTGCCCTAAATTATAGTCCACTTTCAATTGAAGAATGTACTTAATTTGTAACTTCTTTAAAATGTCCTTATTTAATATAGGTTGTTATTGAGTATAACCTAATTTATTTAATATAAAACTAATTAGTCATACTCCATTAATATGAAGGTATATTAGAAAGATAATAAGTTAGATTTATTCTTTCAACAAAATTAGCTAACTTTTCTTAAATTGTGTGAAAAAAAAAAATCAAAGTCATCAAGGTGTCTATGGACAGGACAAAGGTCTTTTAAACATTTGGTATAGGTTCAAATTCTATTGGACACAAGTTTTTTTTATATTTTTTAAATTTAAATATTAAATATCAAGCAAAAAAAACCTTTGAATAATTTGAATCTCAGACGCTTAATTACTTTTCTAAGATTAAAAAAAAAAGAAAGTGTTCATCCCTTTTTATGCTTGTTCTTGAAGTTAAATAAAAAAAAAAACCGGTATTTAAGGGCTAAGCGGTTTTGGATCGCCGCAGCAAAATAGAACATCAGCTTTGTCACAGGAGTCGGGACTATTGATGTGGACACGTTGCTTTCGACATTTACGTAGGATGCGCTGAAAAACCTCCACGTGTCCTCCAAGATGCATCCCAAGAAAATGGCAAACAAAAATTAAAAGGTGGGGCATCACTCCCCACGGCCTTTTATTCAATGCTTAGGTTAGGGTGCGCTTAATTCCTCTGTGGTCCCACCGCAGTTCCTCCTCCTTTCCTTTCCTGTCACGCTCTGGCAATATTGGCCGGCCACCGGAAAAGTCTCTGCGGCAGCTCCATAATCTGATGTTGCCAACCATCTAGTCATATTTTAGTTGTCTTGCTAATATACATGGTATTATTTTTTTGTACATACATGAGTTTTCTTTTTAATTTTTTAGTATAATTTGAATTGACCATTATTTGTAAAAAAACTATTTAATTATATCATAATCACGTTTTAAATTATTTTTTTATCTTTTCAATTATCTTTTCATCTAACATATATTATATTGCAAAAAAGTGTTACAATAATTATTTTAAAAATTTTTGCACATAATTTTCTTTTCAAATAACCTCAATCCGTGTTCTTAGCTACTCGAAAAAGTTGGAAGCAATATCGTTAGATTAGGAATATGTGCTTTAGTTTTCTTTTATTTTTTCACTTTATTCTCTTTTGGATTTTAATAACACAGAACTCAACTTCAATCAGTCTTGATGCATTGTTCTTTACAGGTTTAAATCTTGTCTAAAATCGCAGCAGTAGTGGTAGATAAATAGCATTATATACTCATACCACTCATGCCACTTTTTGGAACTCAATGGATTTTCTTTATGCAACCTTTATTAGCTTTCTTTTAATTCTTTAATCAAATGATTGAAAAGGCAAAAAAGCTGAACATTATTTCAGTATGCAAAAACAGAGACGCGTTTCAAAATCACAGTTAAAGAAAAAAAAAGGGCATAAATAAATGAATGAACAAAACAAGAACATCTATAGGGTATATCCAAGTACAATTTGCAACAAGAAATTCTTGTCATTTCAGCAAAATCCTAGTTGTTTCTCATTTCATCTCAAAAATGATTTTACATTTTCCCGGAGCACAAGTCCCAAAAACCCCAATGCAAAATTGAAAGAACCAAAAAAAAAAAAAGATAGAAAACAAATTAAGAAGGAAAGAAAAGAGTTTTATAAGTCAAAGAAACTCTTTCTTTCTTTCTCCTTTTCTCTTCTCTCTCTTTCTTTAAGAAAGATGTGAGTCTTAAAAAAAAAAAAAAGCAATTCATGGCTGGTTTTCTTCTGGGCTTTCTTGGGCAGCGGTTGATTCTCGACTTTGATTTCCATCCTCAGCTGATCTTACTGTTTGCTCATCATGATCTGATACCTCATGTTTTGGTCTCTCAACAATCTCTTCCGTTTCTTTGCCAAAATTCTCATTCTTCTTGAATCCATCTCCAAAGCAAGAAGCTTTGCTGGACATGGGAGTTGCAAGAAAAGTTGGCTTGACATCACCAGCCATAATCACTACAATTTTCTCTTCAAAACCAGGCATAGCTTTTCCTGCTGCAGCATTTTCAGCTTTCCCATCATCACCACCTTCTTCTGAATCCCTTTCACCACTGCTTTCTTGATTGTTTATGCTGCTTGACAGTCTCCAGTAAGAACATGCCAAGAGCAGAAGGGCAAAAGCAATTAGTCCTAACATCGCTGCGAGGCCACCGAACAAATATGGCAGTGGAGAGTGCCATAGGGACTTCTGTACTATTGCAGGAGTTGAAAAAGTTGGCTTTGTGGTTGTTGTTGAAGGTGTTGTGAATTTTTTGGAGGTAGTAGTGTCTAAGGTTCTTAGAGTTCTCATTCTTGCTGCTTTTTCTTGCTCTTGAGCTTCTTCTCTGATTTGTATTCTTTTTCCTTTGGGAAGGGGTGGTTTTTGAAAAAGAAGATACTGCAGAAGAGGATTTGTGGAGTTGTTGATTGGGGTTGTGAAGCGGAGAAATGACTTGTGTGTGTATTTATAAGGGAAAGTGGGAGAGAGAAAAGCAGAAGACTTGTTTTTTGGGGTGCTGGTTTTTTTTTTTTTTTGGGTTGGGGGTGAGGGGGATGGTGGGATGGTGTTGGGGAGTTATGCTTTCTTCTCAAGTCACGGATATGGCTGGGGTGTTAGGAGGTTAGTAGGTCACACTTGGAAGGAAATCAGGATCTATGCGTGAGGGGGTGGTTGTTAGTATTTTAGAGGACAAATTTCACTTTCCACCGCCAAACTTGTATCACTTTCCTACTTAATACTCTAAACTTCAATTTTGAACATTTTATGTCCTAAATTCTCAATTTTGGATATTTTACATATTAAATTCTCAAGTTTGTCCAACTTAAATCCAATTAATGACTACATTCACAAAATTTATGAGACAAAGAGTAGCGAAAATTAATGACAATGTACTGTTCTAACTGCAATCCCTTATCTTTTTTGACCACTTTTAGTATATTATCATTTATTTATAAGGTTTCAATTACTAATATTTTTAGCAAAATTAATGAGATAAAAGATGGTACAAATTAATGATAATGTATTATTTTATTTTTATTATGATACCTTGGCACCTGTTGAACTACTTTCAATACATTATCATTGATTCGTTAGGCCCTCTATACCGTTAATTTTGCTAAAATTGTCATTAATTGGGCTTAAATAGGACACACTTATAAGCTTAGGGTGCAAAATGTTCAAAATTAAGAGTTAAGAGTGCAAAGTATTTAAAGTAAAGTTTAGATTATAAAGTAGAAAAGTGATATAAGTTCAGGAATGCAAAGAGGAGTTTATTCTATTTTAAGAGTTTTTGAAAAACTCTCTATACATTTTGACCAATTTTTTATTTTACTTACAAATTTATTTTCTAAAGGAAAACCTGAAGTGATTGTTAGGATAGAAGTACCTGCAAGAGCATCCAAGCAACGTACAACCTTTATGAAAAAGGACAACTACATATATGATGCTAGCTACAAGATTTGGTGAATAATCTTTCGATTGCAAAAAAAAATTTAGGCACTCCACCTTTAATGAAATTGACATAAACACCGACGCAATATTCTTCAGTACAAAATTGCGCCTCTAACTTGTCTCTTCAATTTGCTTTCAATTTCCTTTGCTTTTGCATCAGTCATAAATTTTCTACTACTATTGATTGAGAAAAGTCCTGATAGTGAAGAATAAATTCGATCGACTTTGCTCACGTAAAAGAGAGAATTCAAGTTGTGGACTTGTGATTAATTTGAATATGTCTAACACTTTTGATCTTTGTTCATTTTTATTTAATTAGATGGAATTTCTTGACTTTAAACTATGTTAAAGGTTATTGTTTTCGACAGTTACAAACCCTGGTGTGGAGGTACCCACAAAGATAATGCAAAGTGATCATTGCTCCTTGGGATAATCTTGGCGTTTAGAGAATTTAGGTCGTGGCTCTTAGATGTATCTATTAAAGGTGGACTAATATTTACTGTTGTAATTTTGTATTATAGCTATGACTATTGAACTCAACACATTGCCTCATTTTAATTGTTCTACTAACAATCCTTCTTTGACACACTTCCGAGCTCAAATATCCAATATTTGGTGCTTATATTTTCCAGGGAGAATTGGAGTTTTGGTCCCCCAATATATTACAAACGTACGAAACTAGTTCCCAATCTATTGGGGAGAACAAATGCGGTCCCCAATCGATCCAATTTTGCTCGAAAGTGGACAATTGACTGGTTTTCTTCATTTTTTGCCGGAAACAAGTCACGTGAGAGCACGTGCCGGCAGTTAAAATCCTTTTCTCAATTTTTTTTGCGTGAAAACCCATAAAATATTATTTCCAGCCTTCTGGTGCCCCACTTTTTAATTAGCAAAGACAAAACACAATTAGCAAATGGAGTTAATTATATTAATTAGTATTAGTCTACTATATAATTGAGCAGGGGGTAAAATTTTTGTTTAACAAAAGCAAAACCCAATCTATCCCTTTCTTTCTTTCTGTCGTTCTCTCTGTTCTTCCCCAACTGTAGAAAAAACCCTTGTAGCCAAATTCAATTACTGGCACGTGACAAAGACTTGTACAAATTGGAATTTTGAGCTTTGGGTTTCCTCATCCTTGACACTGATGGCATAATTTTGATAGATTTGTCTTGTCTTCTTATCTGGTTGTATGTTGTCATGATACCAGAAAAGCTTTGCCACTGTAAATTACAAGCAATGATGATTACCTCTTGGACACACAACAACCCTAGAAGAAGGTATTTCAGCTACGGCATGAAGGAGGTATGGGCTATTTTAAATTCTTGCTTCAGCTTCTGAATTTTATGTTTTTTTTGAAGCAATATTTTTTTGACCATGAAGGGCAAAAGAGATGAAAAAGGTTGCAACTATTTCGAGTGGTATGATTTGATAATGTGCCGAAGATCCACTGCTTTGATACCTGGTTTGCTGCGGAGCATGAATGCCAAGGATGCCACAATCGAAAAACTAAGAGCATGGGAAAGAAAATTAGTGTCTGCAACTGTGTTGTTGGCACTGTTGTTGTTGTTTGTTTGCTGGTGTAAAAAGCCAGAAATTAGGATGGGATAGCTATGTTTTAGCGGATTGTGACAAGCTACTAGTAATTAGCAATGAGTGATTGTGTAGGTTGGGATGTATTATATTGCTAGTAAGATATCAGTAATGTTGTATTCAATGCTATTTGTACTGTAATGAAGGCATTATTAAGGCATTTAGAGGCCAAATGAAGGCAGTATTTCCAAATTATCCCTGTAAAAATTTAGATAGTTTAGATTACAAAACAAATTTGTAATCTAAAAAACATATGATGGCCGTAGTTTTCCAAGGGAAACCAATATTCTGCAGCTTTTCACCAGTAACCAGCAACTTGAGTAATTTGCAGCACCAACGAAATTCACCCAAAAAATGGAAAAAGAAACAAAACCAACTGCAATATCATCTTATCACCTGAACATCATCTTATCAAAAAATGGAAAAATGAAACCTCAACTACAGTTGAACATCATCTTAATACTTTCTTTGCTCAATTGAACTGCAATAAAACCAACAATCTTTAAATAAATAAAACCATAAAACCTCCATTTCTGCCATAAAATCATAAAAACCATAAAACCTCCATTTCTGCCATAAAACCATAAAAACCATAAAACCTCAACTGCAACAATTCTGCCATAAAACCAGCAATCTTTAAATAATAATATTGCAATTCAATTCTTACAAGCATGAAAAAGGGACCTCCATTTCTCCCTTACAAAATATACATAGACTTCATCAGACTAGATGACAAAAGAAGTACAAAATAAGCTGCATTAAAACATCTGCATTACTTCGAACATAACAAAAGAAGTGCCAAGTCTACCTAGCAACAAATGAAATATATAATTAGTTCACTTTTGTTTTTCCTTTAACATCAGACTTGTCACCACATTCACTGGTCCTGGGGAGTCCGAGATGAATTTGAACGTCCCTAATTCTAAATGGTTCAGAAGCAATGGGAGCAACTGGTTGGCTGATATGTGCCACATGTGGATATGAAATTCCAAAAACCTCATACAAGTTAGACTCAGCAACAGGGGCAGAAGAGGTAGTATTGATGCTGTCAGTAGCTTGTTGGCTATTTTGTGATCAAGTTACTTTCTTTGTTACACGTTTAGTGCCTTTTCCCTGCACAACAATAGTATGAGTAATGAGTATGTGCAGTAGTTATGTTATTAAGAATATAAATCAAATTCTGGAAATAAGAAAACTGTACAGCTTTTTTCACTGCTCTTCTGGTTGTCTTCTTAGCAGTGGAGCCAATACCTTCAACCTAGAACATAAGATTAAAGCCATTATCATTAAGCAAATAGAAAATCATAGGACTTGAATTCAACTATATCATATCTTATCACTCATAGATATGCTATGGTTTGTATCCATTTGTGACAAGATTCTTTCATATTGTGCTTCATGCAATCTAGCATATGACATCTGTGATAGACTTACATCAGAATTGTCACCACATTTTTGTTGCCTAAGCTTGCATGTTCTTGTGTTATGACCCTTTCCCCACAGTAAGTACATTTACAGATTTGTCCAACTCGTCTTACTTTAACTCTTTTATCTTTCATTTCCTGCACCTCATCAGTTGATTTTCTCCTTTGTTTCTTAGGTCTTCCTGGTGCTCTTCCATATGTTGGTGGGAGTGGGGGCTAGATATTCATATCTGCCCAATCTTGCTCTCCATGAAGAGGTAGTATGTAGGGCTCATAACACTTGAGATAATTGTGCACTCTGTAGCAGTCATCAATATGCTCCATTGGATCTTTCATTGCAATCCAAAGTGCTGAAATTGCATGATAGCAAGGTATCCCTGTCAAGTCCCATTTCCTACAAGAGCATGTCTTCTCTTCAATGTTAACTGCATGCTTTTCACTATAGGGATCAGCAACTTCATAATTAACTTCATTGGATTTGTAAGGCACACAGTAAGTTGCCTTATCTATGTTCTCCTCCATTCTTTTCTTGATTTTTGGGCAGATTGCAAATTTGCTCCATTTTTCTTTGGCTCTATCTCTGTTTTCCTGCATTCTTGACATCCTAAAATATCTCAATGACTCCATCATTGCAACAATTGACTCCTCTCTAGCATCTAAGATCTTGCTTTTGAAGGATTCACATATGTTATTCAGCAACATATCACACTTTGGGTAAGTGTTGAAGTGTGATCTACTCCACTCTGCCAGATCTTTGTCATCCAACCACTTAGCTACTTCAGCATCAAGTTCAGCAACTGCCTCTATTCTTCTTCTGAATTGAATTGGAGTAGTTGCCTTAGCTGCTTTCCACGGAGCTTTCCTCATTGCCGCCTCTTTGAACCCAGCAGATGACATGTTACTATGCATATGTTTAACACAGAATCTGTGGGTTGCATTCGAAAAAACTGTTTCACATGCTTGGATTATTCCTTTTTGCTTATCACTCATTATTATCCACTCATAGTCCTTTTCAATTTTCAAATCTTCCTTGAGTAATGTTAGAAACCAAATCCAAGAATCTTTGGTTTCTCCCTCAGTTGCTGCGTAAGCTATAGGATACATTCCATTATTAGCATCAACTCCAACTGCTGTCAATAGTACACCCCCTGCTAAACCTTTGAGAAAAGTTCCATCCAATCCAAACACATGCCTACAAGCTGCTAAGAACCCCTGTTTTACCCCAGCAAAGCACATATATAATCTCTGAAATATGTCCTGTCCAGTTACTGTATCACAATGGTCATCTACCAACTTCATAATTACTGTGCTACCTAGATTACTTCTCTCAATTTCATTGATATATTAAAGCAGTTTATTATATTGATCCATCTCACTATCTTTGGCCAAATTCTCTGCAATTTTCTTAGCTCTATAGCCTTGATGTCTATTAAGATCACATTTGTGCTCCTTCATTACCAGATTTTTGAAACTAACATAGTCCAGCCTTGGGTTCTCCCTAAATATGCCAACATATCTTCTTCCTACCCACCCAGACTTCACACCCTTGTTGTGGTATGAAAATCCACATTTGTGCTTCTTTTGAAATGTTCTAACTTCCAATCTGTCATCCCCTTTCATCCTCCTAGCATATATGCACCAATCATAGCCATCTTTAGGACATATTGCTCTAACTCTTATGCTATCACTCTTGACAAATTTAAATGATCTCCCTCTCCTGATGTTCCAGGTTCTAATTTCTTCTTTCAACTCCTTGAAGGAAGAAAATATTTGTCTAAGTTTAATTTTGGGGTTATTTTCATCCTTGGGATCAAACACAGGGGGTCTAAAGCTTTTGTCTTCATCCAACCCTGTATCACTACCAATATCAGTAGCTGAATCTGGGGCAGCATCTACATCAGAATTGTCATCATCACTTTCAATATCACTTGGCATTTGTTTCCTAAGCATGTGGCTCATCCTAGCATCTGTAGAGCTTTTTTTTAAGGTGCTTATTCAGCTGCTTTTGTTTTCTATTTCTACCCCTAACCATTCAGAATCTTCATCAACATTTTCATCATAATCTTTATCATCTGAATTTTGATCATAATCCGAGTGTTCTCTTGAGAACTCCCTCAAATCAAAACCTGAACTAGCCATATATCCATCATCACTTTCATCCTCTTCATCTTCTAACACAAAGTCCCCATCCTCAATGTCAGACCCCCATTGTGATGCTAGAATATCATTAAAGGAAACCTCTACATACAAATCAACCACCCTACCATGGTCAAAATGATCAGCACAATATGCATGCAATTCTCTATCATGTCTTAACAAACGAAATCCATGTTTCTCGATTAGGATATGGTACTTTTTGTCACCAACAGCTTGAAGTTGATTTTCTAGCATTCTATCCATTTCAAATAGACTAATGCCTGTGGCATCTACATGATCAAAAATCCTTAATTCTCCTCCCTCATAATGCACATCAGGTTCGGTTTCAATTTTCCCCATATATAACACTTCATAGTCACTTCAGTGCTATCACTGTCTAAATTTAGGGACAAAAAAAAAAGAAACAGACACAATAAACAAGTATCAAAAGTGACAAACTAGATTATATAAACAAGTAATTTGCACTCAATCAGCTTCAAGGACCACAAAAGCATGTTATCGAGTCTTCCTACCCACCCAACATTGTCTACCATGACAACCCACACCAGAGAGACATACGGGACCACATACAATGGTAGACAATAAATATTTTAGGGCTTTGTCAGAATGTCTTAAAAATCCAAAATTTAAGACATTCTTTGTCTCCCAAGTGAAAATCTCACCCAAAATCATCACATTCTTAGAATATAAGCATGAATTAAGCATGTGTAATGCTACCTAAGGTAAAAATCACATACCGTAATCTGGTGGCTGTGCTCCATTTATTTCTTTTGGTCTTAGTGTCATTTCCTCCTCCCAAACTCACGAACAACTCCACTATCACCGAGTTCTTCAAGATTTTGCTTCCAATTTGCTAGTTTTATGCACAATGTTAGGTCTGGGTTTTTGTTGGAGTTTCTGGAGACCGAAGAGAAGAAAGGGGGGACAGTTAGTGTGTTTTGTCTTTGCTAATTAAAAAGTGGGGCACCAGAAGGCTGGAAATAATTTTTTATGGGTTTTCACGCAAAAAATTGAGAAAAGGATTTTAACTGCCAACACGTGCTCTCACGTGACTTGTTTCCGGCAAAAAATGCAGAAAACCAGTTAATTGTCCACTTTCGAGCAAAATTGGATTGATTGGGGACCGCATTTGTTCTCCCCAATAGATTGGGGACTAGTTTCGCGCGTTTGTAATACATTGGGGACCAAAACTCCAATTCTCCCTATTTTCCATGTGGACTAGATTAGGTGGAGTTAATGATCTTAGAGGTTGTAGTCCAACCAAAAATTGCTCAGGAAACAGCAAAATTTCCTAAAACATTCATTTATGTGATTAACTTTTACAGAATAATGTAGCTGCACCTCTACTAGTTGTTCTCAAATAATTTTGTACATTTACCAACTTTTTTGGGGCAAATAAGTAGTTTATAGCTATCTAATACTATTACATTTTTCTAGTGTCATTGTCACAGGAAATGTCCATTAATAAGCCATAACATTCACAAGTCTGCAAAAGTCGGACTATTGCAAATTGGAAGTTGAGGCACAAAGCACCACATGCATTGTAGTTTGGGAAGAATTGAGAAATGCTATGTGATCGCTAAAGTTTTGACAATGCAGTAAAATAGAACAAAAAGTTTCAACAGAAATGAAAATAGTTACCAATTTTAACCAAAACAGAACAATTGCCAGAATCTGAACAACTGCTAATGGTACATGAAACTCATAAGAAATTTACCCGGATGTTAGTAAGAACAATAACCTTAAAACATATTTGATTGTTACCTTTACGAACAGATTCCACCTCGTGCCTTTCCTGACACCACAAGGATCTCTGCAAGTGAGAAACTTTAAAAGAAACAAAAATGTGCTACCATATTAAGAGTGGAAAATCAGGTTCGATAGCAACTAGCAAAGATGTTCCAGCAGGAGTTTTGAGTTAGTCCTAAGATGGATCTCAGATGAGTATTTCTTCGTGAATCTTTCCTTTTCTTGCTCAAGTATCCTGCGCATTGCATTTCTTCAATTGTATGCTTTATGATCATTCAAATGCACTTCTAATCATGAAAAATCATCCAAACTTCTACTCGCTTTAATCTGATTGATAATTGAACCAATCAATCCGATAAAACATGAAGTTTTGACTATTTAAATTCATAGAAATGTAATGTTTATCACTTTAATTACAAATGCAAATTTTAACTAAAATTTATTGGACTCAAACTTGAATGAAAACACACATAAATAACCACACACAGATATGCAAAACAAGCACTGATCAATGGATGTAGAAAAAGTATCACAAGGCAGCATATTAAGGAAATGCTTGTTAAATCTTCCAAAAAAAAAAAAAACAAAGAAGCTTTATTTAATTTTAAGGATATATCGAAAAGGACTAAGAAATTTACTACTTTCTTAGGCAACATATATGTCACTCAGATTTTGTTGGTTGTCCTTCTTTGGTCAATATAGAAAACAGAATTCAACATTTTTTTTTTCTGAAACAGAATATTACACACACACACAAATAATGAGAGACACGTAACAAGCATCAGCAAACCGACCCGAAAGCAATCTAAGGGGGACTCACAAGGATTACCTATCCAACCAATTGGTGACAGGAGGGCAATCCCATACACCTTAAACCCAGAGTAAATACCCCACAATCAACTGATGTGGGATGAAAAACAGAGGTATACTGCTACTAACTTTACCGCTGCGTATTTCGTGAATACAAAGGTATACTGCTACTAACAACATTTTTCTTCACTTGTTTGAATTTACAGGCTAAGTTTTGAATCCTAGATTTCCTTGAGCAATTGAGAAACAAGAGGCAAATTTTATAAATATGAAAGTTTCTCATCCTAAAATGAGGGTTAAAACTGAAATTTTTTTATTGTTTTTGTCTATTCTTTAATTGGAAACACATATGCTTCACATTCATTCTTGACGTGACTAACCGTAAAAATGTTTCCAAGTGTCACATTAAATTTCAAACCCGAATAACTTTGTCGGAAGGATGGGGCACAGCTGCCTAAAAGAAGGATTAGGTTAGTTTTGCATATCTTCTAGGGGAATGTGGCAAATTTGATTCTAGTTTATGCACATATGAAATTTATAATCAGGTAGCGAGTATGCATATCTGAATATTGATTGATCTTTACCATATAATCAATTAATCAGGAGATGTTTTTTAAGCTACGCATCGAACAAAATTAGAACGTCACTTGATTTACCACTTTCACCATGCAGGTACTAATATTTTGCCTATATTCATATTCTCATATCTCTTTCGGGGAACCTATGTCTTTGATTGATGGATTCTTGCCGCGATGAAATCTACCTGATTCGATTTTTATCCCCTTTTTTTCATATATAAAGAGCTAAAGAAATTTATTACGAAGAAAGTAAATCCACAATAAAAGCGGAAAAATTTTTTTTTATCCTAGCTGCCGTAGCCAAACCCTGAAAAATTCTTCCCAAGCCAAGCTACTCTATTTGCTTGTGAGCCCAAAATAACATGGTAAATTTTTGAATTAATTAATTTAGGTCTAATAACACATACTCTCTTCAAAATTACAAGTACTTTTAGTTGTCCCCTTTATAGTCCAATTGCAGTGTTTCTAATAAGAAAGCACTTTTAGGTGCTAAAAGTGCTTTTGAGGCATTTGATTAACATCATTCATAAAATTAGGAGTGAAATTTTTGATATAAAAAATACTTTTAGCAAAAACTCAATTTGGTGCTTGTAGATTAACTTTTGTATTTTCAAAAATAATACATTAAATTTGATCATTTTATCCAATATTATGAACTAAATAAAGAGATAAATATATTTAAAAATTTTCAAGTTACACATTATCTAATACAATGAGTATTTATTGAACTATGAATCCAAGTAATGTACTTAAAAACACTTAAGTACTTAATAAATCTTTTATTAAAAACTGAAGAACTTTTCAATAAGCTACTTCAATTCTAAACATGCCTCAATCTAATACAGTTAACCAAGTAGTCCAAAATCGAACATTATTTCAGTATAAAACAAGCATCACGTTTCAATACAGAGTAAATAAGCCTTTGAATAAGCAATAATTAGTAAATATACGTAGAAAAATTGTGTAATTGAGGTGATATGTGTCAAAAAATTGTTGACTATATCTAGCAGTTAGCACATGTTTGAGATTTCATTTTGATATATGTGGCAACAAACTAGTCGATATCATTGAGTGCATCTATATTTATCTTTTGTAAAAATGCATTTTACATCGTTGTGTCAATTTCAATGGTTGATTCCTAGGTTGGTTGGAAAAATTTAGAATGTTTTACAGCTGATTAAGCCAAGTGGTCATTGAAGACTACCAAGTGAGAAAAAAATTGTTTTTGAAGGCCTATGTGTGCCATTACCTTGGTCCCCAATCACAACAACATTCATTATGATGAACAGAAGAATAGTGGAATCTGAGAAAGCACTTGAATAATCAAGTTTTAAGTGTAACTATCCAATTAGTCTCACCTTTTAGTGTCACAATCAATGATTAATTAAACTCAATTCCCTAACTATGTTTAGAGACATAAAGATGTGGTGCATCAATGTGGGGTCACTCAAAGCTTCCGTAATTTAGCTTTGTCTATAAAGTTAATGCTTCTTAATTGGATGACATATTTGCTTTTTGTGAAAAGACAAGTGCATATGTTCAGACGTTTATCTGAATGAGTTGCAGTTTTGCTTCTCATTGTATGACCTATGTGCATTGGCCCGTAAAGTTTTGGCCTTTCAAAATGTGGCCCCTAACGTTTTGAATTTTATGCCAATTTAGGACAATTGATGGAAAATCAAAATAGCTAATGGTCAAATCAACTTGACGTTAGTCAAAAATTTTGTCTTTGCATTTTTGATCCCTAATGTTGGAGTTTTAATCAATATAGTCTCTTACGTTTCAAATATTGATTTTAAAAGTTTTAAGATGAAACAATATGTGAATTACATTGAAATTGCATTAGTTGTGTGCTAGAAATTCTAATAATAATAACTTTGAATAGCTAATTAAATTTCATTTTCTTTTGTTATTCAAAGAAGGAAACAAATAAAGAAATTGTTAAGAAAAAATTTAAAAAATACTTTTTCAAGCAATTTATCTTAGTTGTTTTTGTTTTTATTTAATGAATATAAAATAATAGAACAAAAATAAATTTGAGAAAAAGAAAAAGATAACTCCCTTCCAATGCATGAGACTGGTTTGCTAAGATAGTGCACTGTGCTACAGATTGGTGGTAGAAATATGCAACTCCTCGAAAGATCATCACTCCAATTGGATTAGGAATAGCGCATGTCATAAAAACCTTCACTTTACCTTGGTTAGCCTGCATAGGACAATGAACACTAAACAAAGCAAAGTTAAGATTGTTAGTAGACAAATAATTACTCTCACTAATTCTCTCAATTTTTACAATCATACTCTCTATCTCAAGAGAACTCTCACTCATGTTCTCACTCAAGCACAATGCACTCTCTTTTTCATTATCACTTTTCTCGACTTTTACTTCATGTACATTTACACTTTGTATATTACTGTGCTCACTCTCAACTTCCTCCTCCCAATCCGCAACTTCAATGATAATTTCTTCAAGTTCAAATTCAGTTTGGATGGATTTAGATGGATTTCCCCTAGCATTGACTTCCACAACGTCCAAGTCAAAAGATGACTAATTATTGCATTCAGCTTTCATCTTTACTTGCTTCTCAAGTAGTAGGCGTTGGTAGATATCCCACCATGACTTCTTATGTGGTTCATTCTTAGATTTAGGCATGGAAATTATCTGATAGACTTCTTCTTTCCTTCTTCAAAGTCGCCTTTCAATTTTAATCGAAATACTTACCACATCCCACAACTTCATATGAGGTAGTACTTCAATATGATTAGCAATCTTCCTTTTCAATCCACTCAAAAATTGGTCAATAGAAGTGTCTATATTTTCTTCAATCTCAGCTTGTTTTATTATTAACTCCATCTCTTCAAAATACTTAACCACGGTTTTAGGGCCTTGATTAAATGAGTGAAATTTTTGCAACAACTCTCTAAAGAAAGTAGGAGCATATCTCTTAAGCATTGTCCTCGTCAATGCACTCCAAGTGGCAATTGATGATAGACCACATAATCTATGTTCTTTCACAAATTGATTCCACCATGTTAAAGTATAATGATTAAAAGCATGGATAGCCAATTTTACCTTCTCCTTTTCAATATAAGATTGATGTCCAAAGAAACATTCCTCTTTCTTTATCCATGTTAAGCATGTATCGGGATCTTTAAGACTGCTGAAAAATGGTATAGATATTTTAGAGTTAGAAAAACCAACTCCTCGATATTCTCTTAATTCCTCCTCATGACATCACCAATCATGAATGCAATAAGGTCCTCTACTTAAATATCTAGAGGTGGATCTCTCCATTCAATCAAAAGTTTGCATGTGAATCTGCAAGAATGGTTAGTGACAAGAAAGAAATTTCCTCACAATACTCTTTTATGTGTATCCAATCACTCTTGTGTTTACACTCAAGTAAGCATGCTCTATTAATCTCACCACTCTTTCGAGTCCTTCATCAACCCTTGAGGCAAATTGAATTTGCTCACAATTGATTAAGAAGGTTTAACAATTCAATCAACATAGTAGCAATGGCTAAGAGTATAAGATGAATAACTGTGACTTGATGAGATTTGATTAAAATAAACTTGAAAATAACTCAAAAGATGGACGAAATTAGACAAGAATAGAAGAAACAATTTGCTAGAATTAATAAAACAATAACTCAGCAGAAATTTGGAAACTTAGAGACTCTACACAATCATACTTGGTTAGAATTTGAAAGTTTAGTTTGATTGATTTTTGGATTCATTTTGGAAAGCAAATTGCTGTTTTAAGAAGCTTTCGTAAGTGTGATTCAAGTGGCTTAACAAACCAAATTAGACAAGAATTTATGTAACCAGATTTTGGCAACAATCCAAGTCAAATTAAAATTTCAAATTCAAGACTATTTCTTGTTTTGAAATTCAAGACTATGATCCATTCAAGAGCTTGTTCCTTTCTTCTTTTCTTTCTCTCTTTTTTTTCATGGATTAGATTTCTTTCTCTTATTTTTTTTTCTTTTTCCATAGATCAAATCAAGAAACATTTAAGAAGATGAACTAGGGTTTCAAGAATTTCAAGATTTTGAAATTTTGATTCAGGATTTCCAAGAATCCAACTATGCAATCCAACAATTTCAAGAAAACACCAACCAACTACAAGGCTCAAGAATTACAAGAGACAAACATAAGGTATGAATTTATTTTGTTTCGGATGAACAGTAATTGCTACAGTATGATAAACTATAAACGCTATAGTAACAATGTTACAGTACCTGATGAACAGTAATGATGCTACAGTACCGAATTTGTTTTACTCAATAAAACACAAAAAAATGTCTCAACAAGAAACAATAATTGAATGAATGATAACAAAGGTGATCACACGGAATTCAAACCCTAGAACGATGAACAGACTTTTTTTTGTAATTGGATAGGATTTGTTAAAAGAATAAAAATGAAAACAAGAAAAGAAAACGATGTTAATTTGGATCAAGGTCGAAACTCTGATATCAACTGATGCAAATTCGAATTCCCAAACTCCCGCTCTTGAAGAAATGAATTGAACATGCAGTGAAAAGATCTATTCTGATCAAGTTATAGAACGAAATTGATGAAAAAACCTCAACTCCTCTAACCCCTAAAGTTATAAATCTTGAATGTAATCATGACCCATAACTTAACAAATTAGCAAACCAAGACTTGTTAGTAGAATGGCACCACAATTCAATGTGATTTTCAATTGATAAGTCAAAACTTGAACAAAGGAAACACTACTCACTTTGTATCAAGGAACGTTCCCAAGGAACACAAAGAGAAAACTCTCAAATTTTATTCATCATCTGGATTTGAAAAGTTGTATAAGGCTGGCTATTTTTAGCCTTATATGACTCAAAATTCTAAACAAATTTGAAAACAATTAACTACTTTCCTAAAATCCTAATTCGACTCAATTTTGGTCATATGACCTAGCCGTTATTCTTTCTAACTAATGACTTAACTTAGATTCCAAACTAACTCTAATTAACAACTAACATTGCTGGAAACTCAATTAAATAAACAATAACAAGAAATAATCAAGACATGGACTTAGATTTGCAATGATTCTTGAGGCCGATTGTACAATCAACCATCATTAGAATGTGAAGACTTGTAAAATGAATTTCCTTGAACTTGTAGGAGCTCCGGATCTTCATGTTCTCATCAGTTTGATTTGTCTAAAGATTGGTTAAACTATTAAGAAGATAGTTTTGTCAATTACATGCATTGATGATGATTAGTGGTCCCATCCCATTGACAAAAAAGATTAGTGAATTTTTAAAATATCAAAGGTGTTAAGTGATGTTAGGGAAAAACATCAATATAGGTTTATGAAATTATACCTATGGAAATAGGATAACCAAAAACAGACCCCTAAGGGTAAATGCACAAACTCATAGAAATGTGATTAGATACGTGTATCATGAAAGAGACAGCAATGATTAACCCTAGTAGGAATAAAGAGTACTTAAAAATGTTGTCAAGAGATAGCATTTCACATTAGAATTTTCATATTGGTTTCATCAATCGCTTTATGATTTGATTTGTGTGTGCCCTATTATTAAATCACAAAATGTGCTTGCACTATTCAATAATCATAGGATTCATTGAATATGAATCCACTGGTGATATGGAAGCAAATCTAGAAAAGGGTCTATTGTTTTCAGTATGGAAGGATTAAGAAGAGCCAAGTTTCATTAATATCCAACTATGGATTTTTATGTTTTTTCGTACAAGTACTTAGTAGGTACCAATTATATATGTAACCTAACAATATATGCCTTATCAGGAGTGGATGAATGCAATATGTATGATGTTTGAAGTTTAAATTTAAATTCAAATTATTTTGTCATAAATCTAAACTTGTTAGCATATATATTGTCAGTATATGAATGACAAATACTATAGCATATGTATCATTAATCGTGCAAATATACAACTAATATATACACACACACACTACAACAAAAATGACCTTTAACGGCATCTAAAAGTGTTAGTATAAATAATCTAAACTGACACTTTACCTTTTCTCACACCTCAGACGAGTGTCATATCTTCCAATATGGGTATAGGCTCGTAGCATTTAAATATGTCAGGAAAACTATATTGTTATAGTATTCCATCTGCCAACAAAAATTCCTTTTCTTGACAATTGAAAGTGTCAGGATAGCTATAGTATCATATTAGGATATCGAATTCTATGAAGACATCTTGAGTTATCTTTAATATATGGCTTTTAAGGACACTTTGCTATGTCATAAAACACTGCTTTGGATGACTTCCTCATGTGTCATTAGATATTGTTTAAGAAGTTGAGCTATGTTGACACTTTTAACTGTCAGGAGTTTTTTTTTCTTTTTTTTTTAAATAAAGCAACAACTTGGTTGTGCTCCTTGATATACATTCCGTCAATCAAATACCCAAAGGGCTTGTAAAATTATCCTAAAGAACAAAATGCATATAGTAATTTAAAAACAAAAGTCAATGCTCAAATATCATTTATTGAACTAAAAGTTAGTAACAAGTACTAACATAGCTAATCAAAAAAGTTGTTTAAAGTAGTGTAGCAATGTTAAACAATGCCACTAGCTAAAATTAAAATAAAAGATTCTCCTAATGTAAAAAGTTGAAAGAACGTGCAGTAACTTTCAAACTTTCCAACCAAATGAGAGCCTTCAGTTATAACCACGAAGACACCATCAATCTTTAGTTGGTACCACCTGTGCACAAAGTAGTTTGGTATAAGAAATAAACCTAACCATAAATATTTTAGTCTGAGCAACAAGCAGAAATTAAGCTTAAAATAGAAATTTCCCTCTGTTAACTATTCACAAAGCATAATATGTAGTATCATTCATTAGTAATCAGTCCAAAACAGTCACATGTACCACAATTATTTATTTACAAAAAATCTTGATTTACTTTGATCACACATATTAGCTGATTATTTGTGAAGTTAGAAAGAGAACTATTTGGACATTCCATATAATGTCGGGATCATTAGATCATCAAAACTAGCAATAAAATTTCAGAAAAGCCAATGAGTAAATAAGTACATATATTACCAAATGACAACCCCAAGCAATTGGGGCGCCAAATGCATCTTGAATTGCTTGTTGCAAATCATACGATCTAATCAATTGCTTACTTGGGCTCACTGCAACTTGTATCTATATCTCAACTTGTATTTGATGTGTGACAGGTGTCGAGCCTGTACAATAATAATTACCTACTCAAGAGAAATACAGATTTTGTATATAGTGGTGAGTAGGGTCGAATCCACAGGGATTGGGGATAATTCGTTTCCTTTCGAGTCAAGACAAGTGGGGGGTCTTCAATGGGAAGCAAATGAAAATAAGAATAAAAATAAAGCCAACAAAATTCAAAACTAATTCACAAAGCACAAGTTACTAAAACTAGCAATTAATGAAATTCTACCCAAAGGATCAACTGCTCAGGCATGGTCCAATTAAATGATCATCGATGCAAAAATGTTTCATCCATCTGTCACCAGGTTGGTTATAGTTATCAACAAGCTCTGATAACCAATTCTTCCTTACTTTTTTGACAGTCAAGGTACGACCATCGACTGCTTCTCTGACCAGATAACAACCCTAGGTACGACCGTAGGAATTTAATTATCCAACTGCATTAAAGCTAGAAGAACCCAACCCTGACAAATAAACACGCTAAGAGGGTTTATTTAAATCAGATCTTATGCTTCCCCAACATAAAGCCAATTATGGTGGTTGCCACTAGTTGTCAATTAAACGAACAATTACGGATTCAATTTAATTAACGTGGCAATAGGCTATTATATTAAATCAAATATCCAGCCGTTGATATTCAATTAATAAAATACCCATGAACAATTAATTCAGGAAACACATGAATAGCAACAAATTGGAAGAAATAATGAAGACTTGATTAGATCTCACAGATATTATGGACCGCACCTTCGCGTCGACCTTTGGGTAGGGGAGAGACCTAGCCACGCCTCATCGTATCAATCACGCGTAGGTTGATTGATTTCATCCACGCAATTGCCAAATAATTAATTGCTAAGGAATTGAGAAAGATGAATTAATGGAGGAACGAAAGAGAAAATCCCTGAATTTCTTTTCTTGTTCTTGCGTCTGTCCTGGAGCAAAGTCCAGAAAAAGGCTAAAAGCTAATGGAATAATTGTACAGAATGGAAGCCGCCAGTCAAAAATGGCTACAGGGAAGAATCAAAGAAATCCTCTCCTAAGCCCACATGATTCTGGCTCTTCCTCTTTGCTACCAAAGAAAACAAAAGGAAAAAGTGTCTGACACTCAAAAGCAAAAACTAATCTAATACCTACGACCTCCCTGGCCCTTTCTTTTCTTTTCTATTTGAAGCCGCCGCAAGAGAAGTCCACCAAAGGTCAGGAACAAAGCTTTTGTTTAAAGGTTTTGATCCAGTGCTTTGGATTCATGTGGACCGGGATCCTTAGTTGGCTTTGCTGCAATTAATTCCGCGGGTCCGTCCTTTTGATGTACCTCTTTCGGTCTCTGGTGTGGGCACGCCCTGAGACAAAAAGTCTTCTGAAAATTTGTCCTACGAGAGCACTTTTTACGCCACCCACCTACACTTTACACAAATACCAAATATGAGCAAAATTTCAATTCTTAGCACCATGAGTAGCCATAATTAGGACAAAATAATGGTACAAAGTGTGCAAAATAATTGCTCTATCAAATCCCCCCACACTTAGACAATACTTGTCCTCAAGCATTGTGAAACTCAGAGATACAACCAAGAAAGCAAAGGTTATGCAGAAATTTACACTAGCACCAGCATTTCAGATCCCTGACAATGTTGCCAAAATTGGGACATACTAGACGGGTGGTTGTCCAATGAATATGAACAGTAATACACGTCACCTTCAAGAAAATGTGTAAACACAAGGAACGTTCAAATCAACATCACGGAATGACATTACCATAGACTTGCATATTTATCACATCTCCACCACTCAAGAGTGAACTAAATACACAGATCAAAGGGACTTTAATAGGTTGTAATAGGGCTTAGGTGAAAGGCGAGATAAGAAGGTAAAAATAGGATGTAATGTGTTAAGAGAATGTCCAATATCCACTACATAACCACAACGCTTTACCGGGAAAATTTCACAACAAGGCATTTTCATTTGCTATTTCTGCTGTGCAAGTGTCTAAACTTGTCCCCTTCTTCTTCTTTTCTCTTTTTGTTTTTTTTTTCCTAAAGGGGACGTCTTGCAAGGCGTGGGCACACCCTGGAAGACAGAGTCTTCTGCTCACCAGCTTTTTTTGCCGATTTCTCCCCCTTTTTTTTTCTTCTCTTTCTTTCTTTTTTTTCTTTCTTTTTTTCTTCTCTTTTATTTTTTTTTCTTTTCTTTCGATCTCAGATGTACAGAAATAGCACCATATAGCATCTATTCCGACAACACTTGCGATCATAAATTTTTTTGTCTTGCGCAAGTGATGAATTTCAGACATCGCTTAATGACACAATGTTGAACAAGAATGTCTAAAAAGGTCATGGGTTATCAAACACGGCTAACAAATAAAAGTGAATGATAAAAGCTCAAATTGGTTCACTATTGGGAAACAAGATGAATGCATGGTTTTTAGAAAGTGAAAGAAAGTTAAATCCTAAATGCCCTTATCATTTCAAATGCATCCAATTCAACAAAATGTAGTCTCGACATATATAAAGTAGCAAGTTCTAGAATGCCAATATCATGTGTGATACCCACTCAATCAAATAAAAATAGAACAAACAAGAATAATGTGCTCATGCATGGCTCAAAAGCTCCCAAAAGTTACAAGAATGGGTCAAGTCCAGCATGTTCAATATTCAACGACATTGCCAAGGGAAGCTGTTGATCTTGATCCCTATCTTTTGATGTTTACAAAACAAATGGATGATACTAATATTTCTTCAAGATATACTTTCAGTTTTGAAGTTATTTGATTCCATGAACAAGTGCAATTGAAAAGGGACAAAGTATGCTGAAGCTGTCGGACGCTCAAGAAGTCAGGATCGGACGTCCGATAATCGTTGCATCACCTCGGACGTAGAAAACCAACCTACCGGATGTCCGAAAGAATTGAAGAAAATTTTTCAAACTCACTGCCTGCTGTCAGACACATAAAACAGGGCTATCGGACGTCCGACATTACCAACGGCTAGTTGACTGTTTAGCTACTTTCTATCCGTTGGAAGTATTAATGAGGCACTTTCTTAGTCCTACATAAATAGTGGTTGGTCAGACACTTCAAACAACTTTGGCACACTGAAGATACGAAAGATCTAAAGAGATTTTAGTGAGAAAATACTCTTCAAAGAAGATTTGTAGTCTTAGTGGTGTGAGGTTCATTGTAAGTTTTTCATTTGTGAGTGAATACTTCATGAGTGTAGCTCTGTGAGAGTTGTCTTGAGGGATAGTAAAACGTCATGACTTGACCGAGTGGAGTTCGGGACAAGGAGGAGGTGAACCTTCCTTTGTACACAAGAGTGATTGTAATTCATCAACTTGAAGAAGCTTGGTTGAATTAATTTACAAGCTCAAGAGGAGCTGTGTGGTTAATTGGTTTGCAATTCCTTCCTTTTTATTTATTTATTGTTACGTTTGTGATCTTTTAATTGCTTATCGATTGGCTTATCGATTGGTTGTTTTCAATCCTTACAATTGGTATCAGAGTTTGATCTCCTAGAGATTAAGCTCAATCGGCTTGAGAGTAAAAATGACAACCAATAATGCTATGTTTTTTGAAGGACATTCTGTGATTAGACCACCTATGTTTAATGGGTCAAATTCTGTGAGTTGGAAAGAAAGAATGATTATTTTTTTGCAATCTATTGATATTGAATTGTGGTTTATTATTAGTGAAGGTCCATATGATGCCTCTCTTATAGATGAAAATACTCATAGATCTAGACAAAAAATAAGAAGTGAACTGACTACTATAGACAGAACTCATCTCACCTTAAATGCTAAAGCCATGAATGTGTTATATTGTGATTTAGACTCAAATGAATCTATTAGAGTGAAAGGCTGCAAGTTAGCCAAGAAAATTTGGGATAAATTGAGAGAAATTCATGAAGGTAGTGAGAATGTTAGAGAACAAAAGAAATCCATTCTGGTTATCAAGTATGAATCGTTCAAGATGGAACCTCATGAAAACATTGATGAGATGTACTGTAGATTCAATGACCTCATTAAGGATTTAGAGGTACTGGAAAAAGAATATTCTGTAGGTGAGAAAAATAGAAAAATCTTGAATGCCTTGTCCAATGATTGGGAAAATAAAGTGACTGCTATTGAGGAGGCTAAAGATTTGAATACTATGCCTATTGAATCTCTTATTAATTCTCTAACCTCTTATGAGCTGAAACTTAAATCCAAAGTGCAAGAGGAAGAGGATGCGAAAGTAAGAAAGAATATTGCTCTGAAGGCTTCACAAGATGAAGATGATCCAGCCTCCGTGAGTGAAGATGACATGGAAGGTGATGATAGTGATATTGCACTCATCACACGAGACTTCAAAAGAATACTCAATAAAAGGAAATTCAGAAAAAATGGATCTAGCAACTCCTTCACGAATCAGTCCAACAATTTGAGAAACAAAGGGAAGATAGAGTTCAATAAAAAGCAAGCTGATAGTGCTTTGAATGCGGCCAACCTGGACACTATGCAAGTAAATATCCAGCGATGAAGAAGAAAGAAGAAAAAAAAACCAAAATTCAACAAATTTCAATTCACATGGAATGGGTGCAACTCCGATAATGAAATTGAAGAGGATGAAGAATCTGCTCAATTGGCTTTTATGGCCATTGGAGATGATGAGGTAACATCTTGTAACTCTCAAGTTGAAAGTGATGATGAAACTGATGATGATACTGATGATGATCTTGAATCTTTTATTATAAAATTGCATGATAGTTTGAAAGAATCCTATGCTAGAAACAAAGAGTTAAAACAGAAAATTAGTTTTTTGTTTCGAGATAATGCAAATCTTTTTCAACAAAATAAAAAGTTGAAAGCTGAAAATGATTACTTCGAAAAGAGTGAGACTGCTTTACATTTTGAACTTGATAGAAAAACAAAACTTTGTGAATTGTTCAAAAAGGAACAAGGTGATTTGAAAAGAAGAATGAATGATCTAAATGAATTGCTTAAACACAAGAAACAAATCTGTTTTCAAAAGAATATGTTGAATTCTAATTCCAACGAATTTGCTATCCATAGGAAAAGGCAAGTCATATTTATTAAACCCGTTCATATGAATAACTCTTTGGTTATGTGTAATTTCTGCTGTCAAAAAGGTCACATGAAAAGTGATTGTTATGTGAGAAAGAATATAAAAAAAGGTATGAAATGCATGTGGATAGTTAGATATGATGCTAACTCTAACAAGCAGGAGATTTTGTTAGTCATTGCAGTGATTCTTATTCATAATGTTTTTTTTGATATTTCTGATACTTTGATATGAGTTTTTGAATTTTACTGAATCTGTATGATATCAAAAGGGAAAGAAAAGAACAATTCTGATCTAAAGATGGTTTGCTTTGTCAAAACCCTCTGTCATATGTTGATACTTCTTTTGATATCAAATTCTCTGTGATATGTTGGTGATTGCTGACATTTTTCTGTTTTTATACTCTGTTATTGTTGCTGGATTATGATAGTTGATTTTTTACTCTCATCTTATGATGACAAAAAGGGGGAGAGATGGATGCTATGTGTAAGAGGGAGTTTTTCTGAAATTATAAGTTTTGGATGCGATGATTGAGGGGGAGCTTATACTTATTTTTGTTTCTTTCCATCCATTGTTTTGTCATCATCAAAAAGGGGGAGAATGTTGATCTTGATCCCTATCTTTTGATGTTTACAAAACAAATGGATGATAATAATATTTCTTCAAGATATACTTTCAATTTTGAAGTTATTTGATTCCATGAACAAGTGCAATTGAAAGGGGACAAAGTATGCTGAAACTGTCGGACGCTCAAGAAGTCAGGATCGGACGTTCGATAATCGTTGCGTCACTTTGGACGCAGAAAACCAACCTACCGGACGTCCGAAAGAATTGAAGAAAATTTCTCAAACTCACTGCCTGCTGTCGGACACATAAAACAGGGCTATCGGACGTCCGACACTACCAACGGTTAGTTGACTGTTCAGCTACTTTCTATCCGTTGGAAATATTAATGAGGCACTTTCTTGATCCTATATAAATAGTGGTTGGTCAGACACTTCAAACAATTTTGACACACTGAAAATACAAAAGATCTAGAGAGATTTTAGTGAGAAAATACTCTTGAAAGAAGATTTGTAGTCTTAGTGGTGTGAGATTCATTGTAAACTTTTCATTTGTGAGTGAATACTTCATGAGTGTAACTCTGTGAGGGTTGTCCTGAGGGATAGTAAAACGTCCTGGTTTGACCGAGTGGAGTTCGGGGTAAGGAGGAGGTGAACCTTCCTTTGTACACAAGAGTGATTGTAATTTATCAACTTGAAGAAACTCGGTTGAATTAATCTACAAGCTCAAGAGGAGCTGTGTGGTTAATTGGTTTGCAATTCCTTCCTTTTTATTTATTTATTGTTACATTTGTGATCTTTTAATTGCTTATCGATTGGTTGTTTTCGATCCTTACAGAAGCAAAATGCACAGCTAGCATATATGACCACATACCCGTGTACCATGATTGTGCAATCCATCATAGCAATATGCTCTAGCAACTAACAAATGTAGAAATAAACAGAAAGTTGACTAACTACATTTTTTTCATTTTTCTCTTCTTTTTTTTTCATTTTTTTGTTTTGTTTTGTGTTTTTTTTAACAAAGCAAAAAGAAATCATGGAAGCCACATCCCCCCCACACCTAAAACCTATATTGTTTTCAATGTAGTAAAGGCAAATAAAGCGTAAGGATGAAAGGGGCGAAACTTCCCTGACTACCGAGAGGATGCAGTGAGACGCTAAGGCAGATGAGGGTGAGGCGGTTGGAATCCAATATGAGCAAAGAAAACTGTCTGATGAGAGAGATAGTGACAGTGGGAAAGGTAGCGACGTGCGATGGGTGGCGCGAGGAGGAGAGAGAGAGAATTTCTAGTGGCGGTGGACAAGGGGGAAACCTTGAAAAACTCAGACAAAATAAAGGAAATTGAAAAGTAGAAGCTGAGACAATGGAAATTGACAAGACCATACAAGATAAGAAAAGAGAAAAGTAGAAAGTGGAATTAGAGAGGATCCTGGTCAATCTTTGACTGTGTTGGCGCAAAGGTTGGAAGGCGTGGGCACGCCTTGGAAGCTATAGTTTTCTGACCGTCAATTTCAAAACTTTACTCCTTAGGCGTGACCACCTAGTGTGAGCATGTCTAACTGTCAGCTTCCTGTCACAAAACAACAATCCACTAAATGACACTAACACTTAACAAAAATTTCAAAAATATAAGAAAACTAAAACAAAAGAATTCTTTCTTTAATGTCTTTGGTTAGATATCGTCATGTTTATTAACGGAGGATAAAATCGTGTGGCTCGTCTCAATGCTTCATCTTCTATGTATCTGTGATATCCCTCGTAAATAGAGTAATCCTTGAGCACATGAGGTATGGTCTTTCCTGGATTAGTAGCTGGCTCTAAACAAGTCGATAAGAATATTAGTTCTTCACTTACTCCTCCATCACGAATACTGATAAGGCAACCCTAGGGGCAGACCTTCCTAGACCCTCCCAACCTTGTAATTATCAGAGTTGGACATTTTCTCCCAATGAAAATTGAACTCGATTGTTCTCATGAATTCAAGACCTCTGACACACAAAGGCAATCAGCAACCTTAAGCAAATAAAGATGGATGAAGAGACACCACGATTAGGGAACAAACTAATCGATAAAGTCAGATTTGAATCCTAAGCAATGAACTCAAGAATTCAAGAGTAAGTTCGTTTAAGAACTTGAAAGGAAAATTCCTCACGATTTCTACTTGTAATATTCTGTCCCTTTTCACGCATATAATAGGTGCCTTTTATAGGCTAAAACTAGGGCAAATCTGGCCCAAATAAACCTGGAATAGGAATTCGGTCGCATAAAGAGCCAGCTCTTTAAGGCTTCCCGATAAGGCCCAATAAGTAATAAAATACTCAACGACTAACAACTACTAAATTAGGCAGTTTTAAAACAACTATCAACTAAGCTAACAAGTATGAGATCATTCCTTCACTTCAAACGTACAAGTGAACAAGGTAACTTCATGGTCCATCAAATCTTCAAATTTAGCTTGCTCCTTGCTTGTATGGTGAATGATCAAGGCTTGTAAAGCTTCCTTCATCTTCTTGGATCTTGATTTTGTCATCGGACCACCAAGGTTGACCAAAGGATCCTTGACCCAAGATTGAAGTTGTTGCGCACCCGTATCCGCATCATTCCCTCCCCTCTCGAAAGGATTCGTCCTCGAATCTTCAAAGTCTGTATCAAAGTCAAAAGGGGATAGGTCAGACACATTAAAAGAAGCGCTTATGCCATACTCACTTGGAAGTTCCAATTTGTATGCATTGTCGTTTATCCTCTCTAGTACACGAAAAGGTCCATCTCCTCTTGGATGTAACTTGGTCCGTCGAGATGCTGGAAACCTTTCCTTCCTCATGTGCACCCAAACCCAATCACCGGGTTCGAATACAACATGTTTTCTACCCTTATTTGCATGTTGTGCATATTGCGCATTTTTCTTCTCAATTTGAGCTCGAACTCTCTCATGCAAGGTCCGAACAGCTTCTGCCTTTTTGACACCATCTGCGCTTAAACACTCATTAACAGGAATAGGTGATAAATCTAGAGGGGTTAGCGGCTGAAACCCATAAACAATTTCAAAAGGGGAATGATTAGTAGTAGAATGAGTGGTTCGGTTATATGCAAACTCGGCAATAGGCAAACATTCTTCCCACTTCTTCAAGTTCTTTTGAACAATGGCTCGAAATAGAGCACCAAGGGTTCGATTGGTTACCTCAGTCTGACCATCCGTTTGGGGATGACTAGAAGTAGAAAACAGCAACTTAGTTCCCAACTTTCCCCAAAGTAATTTCCAGAAATAGCTTAAGAATTTCACATCCCTATCACTTACAATAGTACGCGGTACTCCATGCAATCTAACCACATCCTTGAAGAATAAATCAGCAACATGGCGCGCATCATTTGTTTTCCTACAAGGGATAAAATGAGTCATTTTAGAAAATCTATCCACTACAACAAAGATACTATCCATACCAGTAGAAGATCTTGATAAATCAAGCACAAAATCCATGGATATGTCTGTCCAAGGAGCATGAGGTACGGGTAGAGGAGTATACAATCCATGAGGGTTACTCCTTGACTTTGCCTGCTTACACTTTAAACACTTATCACAAATGTGAGCAATGTCACGTCTCATTTTAGGCCAATAGAAGTGCTCATGCAAAATGTCAAGAGTTTTATCAATACCGAAATCATCAACTCTCCGCCATGGGCTTCTCTAACAAGTAATTCCCTAAGTGAACAGTTGAGAATACATAGGCGATTTTCTTTGAACAAGAAGCCTTCATGCCTATAAAACTTTTGAAATGCAACATGTTCACAAGCTTGAAACACATTAGAAAAATCAGCATTATGTGCATACAAGTCTTTAATGTGCTCAAAACCAAGTAACTTAGTGCTCAGGTTAGTGATCAAAATATACCTTCTAGACAATGCATCCGCAACGACATTATCTTTTCCTTTCTTATACTTAATGATATATGGAAAGGAATCAATAAATGCAATCCATTTCACATGTCTTTTATGCAACTTACCCTGCCCCTTAAGGAATTTAATTGATTCATGATCAGTATGTATCACAAATTCCTTAGGCATAAGATAATGCTGCCACACTTCAAGAGCACGCACAACAGCATACAATTCTTTATCATAAGTAGGGTAATTAAGAGCTCTCCCACTCAACTTCTCACTGAAATATGCCAAGGGCCTATTATTTTGATGTAAGACAGCCCCTATGCCGATCTCACTAGCATCACATTCAACTTCAAACATCAAATCAAAATTAGGCAAAGCAAGAATAGGTGCTGAAGTTAACAAATTCTTAAACTTATTAAACGACTCTTCTTGCTCTTTTCCCCATTGAAACCCCACATTCTTTTTAACTATCTCATTCAAATGTGCTGCAATAGTGCTAAAGTCTTTAACAAATCTCCTATCGAAGCTTGCAAGACCATGAAAAGACCTTACCTGAGACATATTGGTTGGAGTCGGCCACTCCATGATGGCCTTTACCTTGACGGGATCAACACTTATGCCATTTGCACCAACAATATAACCAAGAAAGTTAACCTCAGAAGTGCAAAAGACACATTTTTCCATGTTAACAAATAACCTATTTTCACGCAAGGCACTTAAAACAAGTCGCAAATGCTCTTCTAAAGACTTGCTAAAGATCAGTATATCATCAAAATAAATAACAACGAACTTCCCAAGAAAATGCCTTAAAACATGGTTCATTAATCTCATGAAAGTACTTGGAGCGTTTGTTAAGCCAAAAGGCATCACAAGCCACTCATAAAGACCATACTTTGTTTTGAAAGTAGTTTTCCATTCGTCACCTTCCTTTCTCCTTATTTGATGATAACCAGATCTTAAGTCAATTTTAGTGAAAATGATTGCCCCATGCAACTCTTCTAACATATCGTCTAACCTAGGAATGGGATGACGATACTTAACAGTAATTTTATTAATTGCACGACAATCTGTACACATTCTCCAAATCCCTTCTTTCTTAGGTACTAAAATGACTGGAACCGCACAAGGACTAAGAGATTCACGAACCTGGTCCTTTTCAAGGAGGGAATCGACTTGCCTTTGGATTTCCTTTGTTTCCTCCGGATTTGCTTTATAGGCTGGTTGATTTGGTAGAATTGCTCCAGGAACAAAGTCAATTTGATGTTCAATACATCGAATTGGAGGTAATCCTTTTGGTAGTTCCTCCGGAAACACATCCTTGAATTCCTGCAAAAGAGAGTAGATTGTACTAGGAAGAGAATCGATTATGCCAAGTGTGTAAAAAGAGGAATAATCGGCTTCTCGGTACATAAGTACTATGAGAAGACTTTGTGCATTCAAGACCCTATCTATCTCACGCACACTAGTATAAAAGCTCTTTTTCTTCACTTTCAAGCCCTCGGCCTCACTGAGTCTTTTCCCACTCGACTTTTCTCTTTCACTCAACTCGGCCTCTATTTTCTTTTTTTCCTCATCCTCAGGCACATTCGGCTTTTTCTTTGCCTCTCTCAGTTGCCTTTTCTCTCGCTCTTTTCTTAGATGCAATTGTTCTTCATACACTTGTGTAGGTGTCAAGGGTGAAAGAGTGATCTTGAGGTTGTCCATAATGAACTCATACTTATTAGTGAGTCCAATATGATCAGCCTGCCGATCATACTCCCAAGGACGCCCTAACAAGACATGACTAGCTTGCATAGGAATTACATCACATAAAACTTGGTCCTTGTACCGACCAATAGAAAAAGCGATTAAAGCTTGTTTGGTCACCTTGACTTCCCCCCATCATTTAACCAAGATAATCTATAGGGTTTAGGGTGGTAAGTCCATGGAAGGTGTTTTTGCTCAACAAAGTCAGCAGCTACGCAATTAGTACATGAGCCACTATCAATGATCATGAGACATACCTCATCTCCAATTTTGCATCTTGTATGAAAAATGTTGGTCCGTTGGAGATCATCTTCTTGAGCTTGTGCATTTAGCTCTCTCATAGTCACCATAGTTCAAGCCACGGGGTCCTCTTCTATTTCAACCAGGTCATCATCCTTCCCCTCTTCTTCAAGCGGTGGCATGTCCGCATATTCCTCCTCTCCTTCGCTTTGCCACATTCCCTCTTCATTCATATACATGATGCTTCGGTTAGGGCATTGAGCCATGAGGTGGCCAATTCCCTTGCATTTGAAACATGCCTTTGGCTGGTTGGTAGATATATTTGCTCCTGGAAGAGTCGGTCGCGGGGTTGGTTTAGAAGAAGTTGCACTCGGATGGGACGGTTGTTCCATCCGCTTGTTTTCCCTCTCTCTATTACCTTGCCTTGGCCAAGCACTGGATGTTGGCAATTGATTTCTTTTCCAAGGGGTGGAAGAGGATGTAGTGGTTCGGTCACTAGGTGTCTTTAGAGGTAAGGCTTGCTTTTCCACTTTCTTTGCATAAGACACCATTTGTTGAAGTTCAAAGTGGTCTTGAAACTCAACCTTCTTCCTAATTTCAGGATTTAATCCATTAAGGAACCTCGCCATGGTTGCTTCCGGATCCTCTTGGACATTGGCCCTTATCATCGCTACCTCTATTTGTTTGTGGTACTCATCAACCGAATTAGAATCTTGAGTGAGTCGTTGGAGCCGATTGTACAAGTCCGTGGTATAATGGAAGGGTACAAATCGTTTCCTCATCACTTGCTTCATTTCAGCCCAAGTGTCAATTGGTGGTTCCCTATTTTTCCTCCTTATGGCACATACTTGCTCCCACCAAACGGATGCATAATCTTCAAATTCAATAGCCTCAAGTTTCACCTTTTTCTCTTCAGAGTAGTTGTGGATTTCAAACACTTGCTCAACTCGTCTAACCCAATCCAAGTAAGCTTCAGGATCATTTTCCCATGAAAGGTAGGCATCTTGGTCTTGATGGAACCAAGATTGTCATCGGTTCTCCTAGGTCGGTCTCGACCTTCCCTCGCTCCTCTTTGGCTTTTTCTTGATCGAATCGAGGTGTTAGAATGATATCCCTCATCATCCGCATCATGATCAGCACTCTGAACACTCGAAGCCCTATTGTATGTATCTCCAGTACCTCGCATCTCAATGGCAGCCAGCCTGTCGGATATTTGTGTCATCACAATTTCATGTCTCTCCGCTTGTTTTTGAAGAGCTTGGAGCACCAGTTTGAGTGACATGTCAGTCTCAGACGGCTCAGGCATGTTCCCCTCTTGAGACATATTGTCCAACCTGCAAAACAAGTGTATCCTAGTCTACCTTGCGAGCACTCGTGTATCACTCAAGAAAACACACTCACTCTCAATTTTCCTTCTCGAAATTCTTAAAACAACTCAACTCTAAAAAATTCCAGAATTAATTACCCTATAAGTAATAAGACACAAAGCAGAATTTTTTACGAATCCTAGAAAACAAAAACTCTACCTGAAGCTGGAACTGGTTTTTTTTTTTTTTTGAGTTATTGCTTTGCTGAGTTTCTGGTCAGTATTTTGGAGTATAGATGGTGCTTTTGGGGTGTTCAAATAATGTACGAACCAGTCCTCAAATTTCAGTCAAATCGGATCGCAAAACTAGCTCAACCGATTTTAGAAACTCAAGAACTCCCAAGGCGGTTTGGGCTAAGGTGTTTGGTTTGGTTTTGAAAACGGAATTGGGTGTGTTTGGAGCTGGTTAGGTCGTTTGGGATCTTTGGAATTCAATCAAGATTGGAACTCAAGAGTTGGAAAACCAATCAAGATTAGGAAACTCAAATTTTGGGAAATCAACCAAGATTTGGAGACTAATCAAGATTTGGGAACCCACCAAGATTTGGAAACTCACGATTTTTTTTTTTTTTGGAAACTTGATTTCCTTTGTATGAGAGCCAATGCCTTCTCTTCTTCCTTTTTTTTTCCGGCTCTTCAAGGAACACAAATTCAGATCACACCAACAAGTTTAAGAAAAACGGATGAAAGGTTATGCAAATTTCAAGAAGACCCTAGTTCTTGATTTATTGTTCAAGAACCTTCAAAACAAGACTTGGTGGTCCAAGAACTTCAAAAATTTGTTCAAGAAGCTCAAGAACTTCCCCAAATTACGTTGTGGTGTTTAGGGTTTGCAAGAACAACAACCAATACTCAAGAAATAAGCAAAACAGAATTTCAGCAATACTCAAAAGAAAGATTCCAGCAATACTCTAGCAACTTGGACACTAAAACAATATAAGGTACGTGACTCATTTTTTTTTTTTTTTTGTCTTTAAACCCTAACAACCCAAACCCAAACAAAAGTATAACAGACTCAAGAACAAAAGTTGGACAGAAACACAAAAAGACAACACCCAAACAGATTTTTTTTTCTCGGATGAACAGTAACTTGAACAGTACGCTACAGCAACGATGAACAGTATTTCGGAACAGTAACGATGAACAGTATTTCGGAACAGTAACGATGAACAATAATCGCTACAGTTTTTTTTTTTGACAAAAAAAAACACAAACTAATAAGATATGAACAACTTCAATTGAAAGAGAATTAACCTGATGCTCTGATACCAACTGATAAGGCAACCCTAGGGGCAGACCCTCCTAGACCCTCCCAACCTTGTAATTATCAGAGTTGGGCCTTTTCTCCCAATGGAAATTGAACTCGATTGTTCTCATGAACTCAAGACCTCTGACACACAAAGGCAATCAGCAACCTTAAGCAAATAAAAATGGATGAAGAGACACCACGATTAGGGAACAAACTAATCGATAAAGTCAGATTTGAATCCTAAGCAATGAACTCAAGAATTCAAGAGTAAGTTCGTTTAAGAACTTGAAAGGAAAATTCCTCACGATTTCTGGTTGTAATATTCTGTCCCTTTTCACGCATACAATAGATGCCTTTTATAGGCTAAAATTAGGGCAAATCTGGCCCAAATAAACCTGGAATAGGAATTCGGTCGCATAAAGAGCCAGCTCTTTAAGGCTTCCCGATAAGGCTCAATAAGTAATAAAATACTCAACGATTAACAACTACTAAACTAGGTAGTCTTAAAACAACTATCAACTAAGCTAACAAGTATGAGATCATTCTTTCACTTCAAACGTACAAGTGAACAAGGTAACTTCATGGTCCATCAAATCTTCAAACTTAGCTTGCTCCTTGCTTGTATGGTGAATGATCAAGGCTTGTAAAGCTTCCTTCACCTTCTTGGATCTTGATCTTGTCATCGGACCACCAAGGTTGACCAAAGGATCCTTGACCCGAGATTGAAGTTGTTGCGCACCCGTATCCGCATCAAAATTGCTTTAAAACAAAGTTGCTTGAAGTATCTACTCAATCAAATCAAAGGATAGCACATAGATTTTGGCAAAGTCTTTCTCAAAGCTATAGGCAACAATTGCTGCATTAGGATATGATTATAATGACTTTTAAGCCCCAAAATTTTAGGTGGTTTTACTCGAATGCATCTTGAGATGTTAGCTGCATAACCATTTGGACCTTCACCATTTTTAGCACATTACAAAATATAGTTTTCTATTTTTTATCCATTGCAAAGGAAGATGTAGGTAAGTACACCTTTCCAGGTTTTGTCTTAATAGGATGCAGCTCCTGTTTTATTCCGATTTCTTTCAAATCACGGTGTGAATTATAATGGTCCTTTGCTTTATCCTCAATGTCTAGCTAGCAATGTCTCCCAAATGTTTTCACAAACATTATTCTCAATGTGCATGAAGTCAATATTATGTTTTTAGACATTATCTTTCTAGTACGACAAGTCATAGAAAATACTCCTCTTCTTCCAATTAAAAGGTAGTTTCGGATTACCTTTTACAAGTTTGTCAAATTTAATTTGCAAGTCTCCCAATTCACTCACAGTCATGTCCCTAGTTTGCAAAGGTGGTCTCATTTCATATTTTTTGGTGCCATCAAAGAATTAGGCTTGCTTTCTCAATTTATGCTTACAATTTAAGAATCTATAGTGGCCCATGTAGCAATTTTTGAAACTATGAGTCAACCATCGTACATGGGTAAACTTATGACAAACAAGACAAGCATATTTATCTTTAGTGCTCCACCCAGATAACATTGCATATCTCGATAAATCTCTAATGGTCCACAACAGATTTACATGCAATTGAAAATTTTGTTTTTGGGATGCATCATAAGTTTGAATGTCAAAATCCCACAATTTGGTCAGTTCTTTAAATAGAGGCTGTAGATAAATATCGATATTATTCCCAAGAGAGGATGGCCTCGGTATTAACAAAGACAACATGAAGTATGGTTGCTTCATACACATCCATAGAAGTAAGTTATATGGTATTAAAACCACAAGCCAAGTACTATGTGTAGAACTCATGTTGTTGAATGGATTAAACCCATTAGATGCCACCCCAATCTAACATTTTGACAATCCTTAGCAAATTCTGGATATAAATAGTAAAAAATTTGCCAAATTAGAGAGTTAGCTGGATGTCTCATACAACCATTTTTTGTACATTTTTCTTCATCCTGTCTCATATGAGATGCAATTTTAGAAGACATGAACAGTCTTTGTGACCTAGCTTTTAAGGGAAAATGCCATAACACTTTTTGAGGAATATTTCTTTTTCACCAATTGGATCATTTTCTGAGGCAACCCACTTAAGTTCATTGCATGTTTCGCGTGAAGTTCTTTTTTCAGCACTACCCCAATAAAGAGGACACTCATTAGGATAGGTATCAACCTTTTCATAACCCAACCCCAATGTATTCATCAATTTCTCAACCTCATAGTAAGATGAAGGCAAATTAGTCATGACCTCCGGAAATACTTCTCTCAACAGTTCAAGAGGCATACTAAAAATCTTGTTACTCAACTTACCAAGGCATTAGAGGTAAAGCAAATGAATAATAAAAGACAACTTTGAGAAATTTTGCAACCATTGTACAAATGTTGTTGACCTCCGGAAATTAGTCATGACCTCCAGAAATGCTTCTCTCAACAATTCAAGAAGCATACTAAAAATCTTGTTACTCAGCTTACCAAGGCATTAGAGGTAAAGCAAATGAATAATAAAAGACAACTTTGAAAAATTTTTGCAACCATTGTACAAATCTTGTTGAGAACATCAATCAATTTGTAAAATTTTTCAACCTCTAAAATAAGAATGTCCTTTTATCTATTCAATTCATTTATTCCATGTGGTATCTCAAATACATCGTGGACCAAGTCTTGCATATCATTAGTCCCATTTGAAACCCCAATTGATGTATTTTCAGAATTAGATGTGGCTTCATTATAGTTTGAAAGTTCTCCATGTGCTATCTAATTAATTATTATAACCCTTGATAAATCCTACCACTTTCAAATGGTCACATGCTTCCATTTTAGTCATAGAAACATCCATGCCGCAATTTTTGCAAGGACACAAGATCATTCCGTCACAACTTGATCTAGAAAATGCAAAGTCTAGAAACATTTTAAGTCCTGCCTCTTACTTTTCACTTGTTCTTGAAAAATCCATCTAACTTTTATCCATACTTTTAAAATAAATAAATTTTCTCCAACAAGCTTCCAACAGCACGAAATGACAGCTACAAATTAGTACTCCCTCTGTCCTAGAATAAGGGATGTTTTTGGGGATTCCAACTTATTATGCACAGTTCAATCAATTTGAATATGAGACAACTTTTTCCAATTGTCCTCTTTGACTGATATCAAAGCTTAATTGCTATCTATGTTGATGTGAAATGAATCAGTGGATCCATGCAAAATGAAAACTCTTTTTCATGTCGTTGCCAAGCACGCGCCTATTTATGGCCACCAAAATTTTTGGTGCTTTCCACACACCTTTTTTTTGGATGCCTATTTATTGCTTTTGTGGGTTCCATCATACTTTTTTTTATCAATGTCTCTTTTGAAGGTAAAAATGGAATGTTAGAGAAAAAATTGTAGTGTAACTCAAAATTTGGGACATGAAAAAAGGTGAACTATAACAATCACAATAGGATGGAGGGAGTACTTAGAAAACTTGACAAATGTCATTCTAAGCATTTTCTCGTCAAATCATTGAGAATAAGGAGCAATGAAGATTTGGAACACAAAATTTCTATACGATGTTAAAGTTGATCAATGGAAAAACAATTTTGTTGACCATGGTAAAGAGCTTTATAAAGTATTACGAGTGATATTCTTGTTTTTTCAGATTAAAAAATCTGAAACCTAATCTGACCTCCAAAGGATGAACTAGAACCGGTCATGGACATTGGCAATGGTAATTGACATTAAAGGTGAAGTCATTGATGAGAGCACTTTATCAACTAAGTTTAAGGTCAAGATACTAGAAGACATGCCATTCAAGGGTGAGAAGTAGGACTGGCTTTATGTGATTTACTTGACAAATAGTATGACTGATCAAACGTGTTATTTTTCTTTCACACACAACACACTCTCATATATGCTATCACACAATGTATGCATTTTTATCCAAAAAAAGGAAAAACAGGGGGAACTTGACATTTTATCAAATAGGTTATGGACAACAAATCCATAACAAAATTGTCACATGAATCAAGTAGACAACCGAGAGGAATAAAGCTGAACAACAAGTGCACTCAAATCATAAGCTATTACTACATTCATTTCAATCTCAAACAGATGGGACTAATCTCAAATGTAATCACTTTAAGGCAAACTTTGAAACTTAACCCTCCTAATTCAACACAATATAGTACATAGCTTCAAGGATAGCTAATAATGTCCAATATAATGTCAGAAAAAAAGAGAACAACTTGAAGAACGGATAGCTTCTTTATGGTGACATTCAGTAAAAACATTATCAAGATAGTGTTTGTGAAGAGATTCAGCAGAAATAAAAAAATTTACCATACAATTACATACTTTCAATGGGAAAGGAAGGATAGTTTGTTTGCAGAGAGATTCAGCAGAAAAAACTCCAAGTGTTTTGATCGAGACATAGTTGCAGAGATAGTGTTTCTTGTGAGAGAAATGACAAAAAGCAAAATTTGACCAAGTCTTTTGGCCGGCAAAATGAAAGTTGAGTGTTTCGCTAAGTGTTTTGGCAAATGAATCTTACGCCAAAATCAAACGATGTCATTTTGTGCCTTTGTTTTTGGTATATCTCACATTTTCTCAAGTGTCATGATAGATAGTCTAAAGGCACATTATTATTTTCATATTAGATAAAATAAAAAAATTAGAGTATATATTATTAAGTTGATGACAAGTGTTATGATAGAAATGCTATAATGACACAAACCAGCAAGTGTCTTTATAGGCATACCAAGAAAGGCCATTTTTGTTGTAATAATTTTCTTGATTTACTCTTAGTTTTGTAAAATGCTATTCCATGAGACTCTCTTTGACAAAATCACCTTTTGAAAGGAAATTTGCAATATTTGGGTTGTGAATTGTGATCCGAATAAATTTGAATTTTTCTAAATATTATTGACTTTCTGTGTTAATACCTACACCATTTTCCACACTTGTAATATGATACTTAAAACTTATTATGGTTGTAATTTTATATTATGTACAATTTTCATTGATTTGTTTATCATTTTTATTCAAGTAGAATTTACTAACTTCATATGTCTTTAATTTTTTTATCACTATAAAATATTGTTATATCTTGTTAAACAATATCCGAAAAAAAGTAAGCAAAGTTTTAAATGGGTCATAAATGGATTATTGGGTATACCCATGCACATTTATGGCCCATCTATTTTAATCCATTCATCAACTCGTTATAAATTAGTTGGATTAATTATATTTATTGTCCAATTATGATCCACTCAAATTCATCGGATCACCCATTTTAAAGTGAAACATCACCCGAAGTCCAAACAGAATTGCATCAATCTATGGGCAGTGTATGATGAAAACAACAGAGAGCAAGTAGAATCACTCCAGGAATAAAGAATTGGAAGTGAAAAAGTTAATTGCATTCAGTAGGGAGCATGGATTGTGAACCTAGTGACATTGAAACTACCAATCATAGCAGACTTTTGCGATCTCATTGCTCATTCTAATACTGAAGTATGCTTACCTTTATTCAATGGTTTTGAATAAGTTAGTACCAAAATGGTCATGAATCATCTAATCCGAGTTGCGTCTGCCTTTTGGAAAGATAAAACATATACAGACGTCAATGGCACACATAAGAGGATATTAAAAGGCCATCTCCTGTATCATCTTTTTTTTTTATGATGTATATCATCTACTTGCATATCTTTATTCACAAATTCTTGTCACATCTGTTCCACATTGAGGAGCAAAAAATTTAGAATCTACCTAATTGCCCTAGTTACATCACATTGCCCTTTTTGTACAAGAAGAATTCTAATTCGGGAACTGAATATGTTCCAACTTGGATTATAGCAAATCAATCATTCCTTCTCCTTTGAAAGTGTAAGGGCTCAATACAATAAAGGAGAAAGGTCTACAAATGAAAGGAAAAAAAAAGAAGAAAGAAAGAGAAAAGGTCTTCTGTACCATCATTTGTTTAAGGGGAATGATAAAACTAAGAATGGGTGGCTTTTGAGGAGTTTGGAGAGTAATGCTTTCTTCTCAAGTCACGGATATGGCTGGGATATACGAAGTTAGTAGGTCACACTACGATGGAACTCAGGATCAACGCATGAGTGGGTTATTCTGAGTATTTTATAAGTTTTTGAAAAATTCGAAATATTTTTTCACCTTTTTTTATTTACTTACAAATTTACTTTTTAAAAGAAGTCCTAAAGTGATTGTTATGATAGAAGTACCTGCAAGAGCATCCAAGCAATGTACAACCTTTTATGAAATAGGATAATCTTGTGAACGAAATTAAACTAAACTGTATTTAGTTTCCTAATTCTTTTTTATGTCATTCTTGTTTAGTTTCCATATTAGATTAGGAAATCTCAAATTAGTTTCCAAATAAATTTTGGTTTACAATTGTATTTGTTTTAGGAAACTTTGTAGTCTATAATACTACCAATATAGTAGGTTATTATTTGAAGAATTGAGTTGAAAAGTTGGGTTGAGTCTTGGAAGCTAAAGAGTGAGTTTGAGGGAAAACCTCATAGTTGAGATTTGCGGGTTGTCATGTACGAAAAGCTACAACTTAATATTTGTTATCATTGAGTTTTGAATTAATAAATTATTAAGTATTTATTTTCCTTCAGTTCCCACATATTTTTATATGTGCTAAAATTGCTTCCGTTGTGCATGTGCGTCTTTTTAGCCAACATCTTGGCATTAGAGAACTTAGGTCATGGGTCTCTTTTTTTTGGGGCAGGTCTTAGATGTTTTAACAAAGGGGGGACTAATAATTTTTTTTCTTGAAGTACCAACATAACTACTCTTTTAATTTTGTATTATAGCTATGCCTATTGAGCTCAACACATTGCCTCAATTTAATTGTTCCACTCAAACCTTCATTGACGCACTTCCAAGCTGAAATGTCCAATATTTGGTGTTTATAGTTGCCACGTGAACTAAAGTAGGTGGAGCTACTGTTCTTAGAAGTGGTAGCACAATCATAGGTGTGTTTTGAAGGCTTTCTTTTTGATAAATTATGAAAATACTCTAAAGTTTATGATACACATCACAAAATACCCAAAAATATATACCCATTTTCATTTTTTATTCACCACCTTTCCTATTCATTTCCACTTTCACCATCTTTGCCCCCACCTCAACCGCTGCTGCTGCTATTGCCGCCACCATCTTACCCGCCTCCTACTTTTTTCTTTTTCTCTCCCACTCTCTCCTCCTTCCTCTTTCCTCTTCTCCTCCATCCCTCGATTCTCTTCCTTTCCTCTCCCGCCCTCTGCCTGCTTCTCTCTTGCCCTGTCACCCTCTCTTCCTTCACCCCGTTCTCTTCTTCTCCCTTTTCCCCTCCCCACCTAATTGTGTGATGTTCATTTGTGTACTACAAAACAAAGAATAATGCTCATTAAAATTGCAGAAACTGTAAATAAAGAATAATAACAAAAATGAGAGAATTGACAACTCTTGAGACGTGATTAAACACTATCTTTAGTATTTGCTATAGGGTTAAGGTAATTTACCCTTAAAATACAACAAGAGAAAAAGAAACTTGTTAGCAAGTTTCTTCTAACAAGAAAAGATCTAATGACAAAAGTTAGTTTAATCCTTAAAGACTTATTAATATATAGGAAAAAGCTATTTTCCACTTGTATCTAACATTCATGGCTGGATTCAGGAACCTATGCTTAGCAATTCAACAAGTCATTTTTGCTCTATTCCATTTTACAAACTAATCCTACAATCCCCCACTTAGTTTGTAAAATGAAATATAAAACTAACACTTGTAGTATCATACATAAAGAAAAGTATTGTTTGAAAATTTTCCTTTTAGTATTGATACAACACTAGAACTAATCAAATCTAGGTTGCTTAAAGCATTAAACCAAGTTTTGTAAATTAGTCAAGAAATACCATACACTTAGCACTTAAGTACATTGATCAATGATGGGTTTTTGATACAAGTACAAGTTAAATCCAAAAAACATCTGTTGACTGCAAGCATACAGGTTGAATAGTAATTTAGGGCATATATTAGGTCAATCCTACAAGGAGCAACTATTGTAAGTATTAGATCCTTACTTACTCTATTATTTAGACTAATTATCAATTAACACAAAAAAATCACAATTACTTACTAGCTAACTAACTCAACTATATAACTTTCAAGAGAACAATAAAGAAAATTCACTAGATACTTGAGTTTAGAGATATAGAATTCATTTATGGCATTAAAGCTACAAGTAAATATATTTACCTCTTGTTACTACTCTTATTTAACTAAGAATTCATTTCCATATTTACCAAAACTCACCCTCATGATGTAATGGCCTAGACTAGACTAATTTTTCTATTCTTATGGTGAATAACTAAATCTACCTTTTTGTTCTTCATGAAATGCTAAAATAATCCATTCAAGTGCACCTCTATTCGCATGAGTCCACTCCTTAAGTTCCATTAATGTTGTTCCATCATTATTACCAATTTTCATTGAATAACAACAACTAAAAACGTGCTATTGGTAATCAAGCAACAACAGTGACAAGCATAAATAAATGGACAAATTAACACAAGAGGTAACAAGTATAAATCATAGTCAACTCATATCAAGTAGCCATAAGTTTCATTTACTCCCTAAATCTTGAAATTTAACTACTCATGCAATATAAGACCAGAAAGAACATAACTCCATTGCATGAACACATAATGAATCTCAAGTAAAGAGATAGATAAAGAAAGCCTAGCCAAGGTGATGAACTAGCTCCCAAATCTTCTCTTTCTTTAATAAAATGAGTTATATAATGAAATCTCCAAATGTTTCTTACAAGTTTTTAACTAGAGAGAATGAGGAAAACTCTAACTAAGTTCTTGAGCTAAAAGCTGATAATTACTCTCTCTCCAATAATTCTTACATGTATAGTGTTAAAAGAGTCAAAAAGTGGTAAAATGATATGACATAAAGCTTCCTTTGCACTTCCCTAAAGAATCTTGAGCATGTGCAGCTAAAATCCTATGCCGGAATTGACCTGGAAAGAGGTGTGAATGCAAGGCAAGTTGCAAAACAAATTGCAGAAAAATAGGGAGAATAAGCGACTTGAGCTCGAGTATTCTAAGGGTACGTTTACTGGTTAGGCAAATTTTTTTGGCTCTTTTCTGCTCAAATTCACCTTTAAGATTATAAGCAAGATGTCCAAGTATTTGTTCACACAATGCACCAATAATACTTGCATTTGTTGCCCTATTTTCTTTCGAATTTGTTGGTGAATAATGCACTAATGGAGCGTGAATTCGTCTCGATCCATCAGTCAAATCATGTCTCAAATTCTGCAAATATGACCAAATTTTGCACATTAATCTACTCAAAATAAACTTGCAAAATTAAGAGACTTCAAGAGCAAGTTAGACCTTAAAAACCTTAATTTATAACAAAAGTAAACACATAATGCTACTAATGAACATATATAATAACATTTATCAATCAATTCACAAGGAATTTAGCACTATCATTCGCCATGTGCTCTATCCTAGGTTCGTGAACATTGACAAAAGTAAACCAAACTTTTGCTAGAAGTGGAACCACTACTATGACCATAAAGGTGGAAACACTCTTAAACTTTGTGATGCCCCCACTTCTCCCTAAGGCGAACCAAAGGGTATCCGCGGGACGCCTGCCTAGCTCTCGTCAGGACTCAAACAATTCCATTCAATCTTATTATCGAACTACACAACACAAGTAAATAACTTAAGTATAGTAAATGCGGAAGCGTTCAAGCTTAACAGTAGTCATCTATTATCCAACCCGCACGTCGGGTGTTCAAAGTACAACATAATTCTCAAATATACATCACGCCCCAAAAGTTACATTTCAATTCCAAAAGTACAACCCAAAACCAAGGGCATAGCCAAAATATAATAGAAATCCTAAACAAAAGCACATCAGGAGGGTTTCTCCAGTACATCTCCGAGTTCAAACCTGTTAAGGAAAACAAATCTACAGGGTGAGCAAAACGCTCGTGAGGCCAAGAACACACATGCAGACACATAGTTCAGGTAACAAGCCCAAGTAATAGTTCAAGTAATAACTTGCAAGTAATTAATAATGCTAACAAAATGTAAACAGAAACAATTCAAGGATATGGTAGCTCTCAGGAGCTAAGTTCCACTTGCTTTGCCAGTTCGCTCGTATATCTTTCCGCGATGACTCTCCGTCAACGGGGTTGATATTTCCAAACCGTAGATCACCACTTACTTCTAATCCGTCCACCATACACCACTTCGGGCCCACATGACATTTATAAGGCGATACTCCACGAGTATGCCAAGCAAGATCTCTTAATAGATCAAGCTTATCATGTGAATCTCATGACTCACCGAGATTCTCGACCAAGCCCATGCCGACTCGAGTTCCAAGGTCGGCCTATGAGTTTGGGCGTCCCCCATGTATCATGTAAGTGTTGAGGAGATCCACTCCATCGACGTATGCAGCCATAGCATACCATGTCATGTATTCAAGCATTTGACAGGTTTAAGCATGTATTTCAGGTCATGTAAACCAGGCAAACCATGTTAAATATGAGTCATTTGTTTCAAATGAGAACGAGTGTGATAAAGTATACACTCGACTCCATTTTTCAAAACCAGGTAGGCTAAGCATGTAATCAGGTAAGCCAAGCATGAATCAAGTCCATAGAGTTCAAATAGTCATACACTTGACACTCACCGAGCAAATCAAGAAGAAATATTTTCTGGAAGTTCAGGTGTTCACTGTAGGATCTTCTTGAAGGTTCTCGTGTGTGCCTGAACAAATAATAATGTATTATCATTCATGTGCCCCAATTATCAAGGAAGATTGTATGTTAGTACAATTTAAGGAAATTTCACGAAAACGAACCTCAATTACTCGTAAATCGATGTTCAATTAGAGTTTCTTAAAGTACAAGAGCAATCAAGTTTTTATTTTGGAAAATCAAGTATAAAACGTTCAAGTAATATCGAAGGAATAAGGAGTGCTTGAAAACTCCCTTCCTTTGAAATTTGGAAAATTTTCAGTTTTGATACGATATTTTGAAAAATCGTATCTCACATTCTACATGTCAAAAATTGGAAAACTTGGTACCGTTGGAAACCTCTTTGAAAGTACTAAAAGTTCTAAGAAGATACTTTTCCATGATTCTAAATGAAAAATATTCAAAAATGGGCTCAAAGTTACTGTTTCAGAGTACTTAAGGTTGTATTGGGGTTGGTTTTTCGCTAATTTTAGAAATTCGGTAAAATTCACACGTTACGAGCTAGCCTCTGAAATTTGTAAATAAATTAGAGTTGCAAGTAAGGTTTATAACAGAAAAAGCAGATCAAGAATCAGAGTTTGGAGCACCGAGATACGGTAGCTCGAAGTTTGGGAAAAATTCAAAACTGGTGAACAAATTTCCAGATTTGAGCTTCCAACTTTGGGACTTTGGTTAGGTATCGAAATGGACTTGGATTAGTACAAAATTTGGTAGCATAATACTCCTATATAAAGAGTATCCTTCTATCAAATTTCATGGAAAAATACCTTCGGGAAGGTAGTCAATCAAACAACCAAAGTTTCGAAAATCCTAAGACAAAACTGCCTTGAGCCTTTTGTTTTCCATTCCAAACATTTGGTCAAGGAAAAATTCCTCAAACATGGCTCATTAGTGTAGGAAAATCCTAAGGAACATTCATGGTACATTTCATAAGTGTTTAGCACCAAAATATTCAGTTAGCAAGTCTACACCAAGCCTTGCATCAAATCTGTCCAAAAGTTAGGGTTTTCAAGAGCAGGGCAGGTTCCATATTTTGATCACAAATCACTCAACCTAACTCGGAATTGGGCATGGTTTATGGCCTTGGAAAACACATTCATAGAGCTATAATTTCACAGAAAAAATCATTTTGAAATTCGGCACACAACTAGCTCGAATTCGAGCCACAAGTTGCAGCCTCAGCATTTCATTCCAGGAAAACAGAGAAAAGAACAGCTGACTTTAAATGGTTGGTTTGGCTCACATACATGGAACCAGAAAGTGTATTTTATACCGTCGGAAAGGTGGAAATGTTTAGTTTCAAATGCCACTGACGGCACTTGATTTTGACATCGGAGTACAGAGTTATGGTCAAAACACGAAAGCTGATCAGAGCATTTCAGGAACAGTTCCAGATTTACTAGCTTTGTGAAATCGATTCATTTGACCAACCAAACCTCAATATTTTTCAATGAAATTTTATACACCATCTATACAATATATAAAAATCATATATAAGTCATTACAACCTCAAAATTCCGCAGATATAGGTACGTTCAAAGCAGGGACTTTTTCCCTCATGCATTTCTTGAAGTTCATACTACTAATACACCATTAATCTACCATTTTGAGCACTAAACCAACATTAAATTCATCATCAATCATCACATCAGCCATCAAGACAAAGCGTGGGAGTTCATAGAGCCCACCTTCCAAATTTTCAATAATAACAACCACCCATATGAATACAGGAGCTTAAAGGTGTTAAACAACCTCCATAAACCAAGATTAGAGTGTTGGATCATTACCTACTTTGGTTGATGAACTAGGCAGTGATTTTTGGTCCCCTTTGCTCCAGAAAAACCGTGAGTTTTAGCTCCTTTTTGCAGCTCAAAGTGGTGTCCAAGAGTAGATCTAAGTGTGTATGAAATTTGGTAGGATTTGGATGAAGATTGGTGAGGTTTTTGTGAGAAGAAATTTTGAAAATTGGAGGTTGAGGGAGAGAGAGGCTGGCCGGCTATCTTTGGAGAGGAGAGAGAGTGTGGGTTGATCTAATTTGGCTTCCAAGAGAAGCTTCATTTGTGTGGCCCATAATTGTACAAAAGTCAACTCTCACTAGTGCGCGTACGCGCGCGATTTAGGCTAGATTCCTTTCGAGTTTATTTCACTAGTGCACTAAACCACTAATGCACTTATATTCATACAAATATTATTCACTCTTAATTGTCCCAAAATAATGGTCTAAAGTCCCTCAATTAAGCTCGCGCGTGAAAACGCGTATTTCCAATTTAAGCGCGATAAAGTGAAATCTTCAAGAAATTCTTATAACGATCATACCACTAACTATCACTTGAGTATTTAAACCTAAAATTATCTATTTTAGGACCATTGTACATGTCTCCAAGTTTTCGAACTTATTGTACTCCCAATTGGCTAAAGTTTTCAGACACGTTTTCACTATTTACATTAATCGAGCTTCCAAAAAATTAATTTTTGAAACGAGTCACCTTAAAAATATAATGAAGCTATAATTCCATGTATTTAGGTCTAATAAGGATAGAAAATAATATTCAGGGCAAATATCCAAATAAATAATTAAATGAGCCAAAAATAGGTTTTTTTTTTTAAAAATACGAATTTTACGAGTCCTCACATGAGTCTAGTATTAATTCCTCAATTAATCTTTCTTGATCTACTATTGATCATTCTTAATTCTCCAATGTTGATACACTCCCGATTCAAGTGTAGCCTCGAAAACGTGCACTCGTTATTCTGAACTAAAGGAATTTTCAAAAGTAGATTTTCCAACAAAACGCTTTAAAACTATAAAAGAGACGTTGTTCCATCTAAATGGATTTAAAATGGTCAAAATAAATAATTCGGAGAAAATGAGTAAATAAATATTTAAGTAAACTTGTAGTATTCGATAAATAAGAAAATTTTTGGGTCCTCACAAACTTTATATAACAAAGCACTAAGAAAGCAATTACATTTCATTAAGAATAGAACTCATCATATATTCAACCTCCCATCCTTTTGCACTAGCGGGGTAATTCTATATTGAAAGTTCTAGTGCTCACAATCACTTAACAATTTGTTATTTGCCCTTAAACCTTTTCATCCAGTAGTAGTGCTAGAATAAGGTAGGGTTTGCATTGCTAGTGATTTTAGATAAATGGTTTCAACCCCATACCTAATGACATCGCATTCACTAAGTCCTTTGGCACGGGATTAGTCAACGAATCTACTAAGCTGTTTTATGTTCTTACAAATACAACAGCCATGACACCATCTCATAGCATTTGTCTAAAATACTCATGTCTTAGACTAATATGTCTAGATTTACCATTATATACCTTATTTAAGGCTCTAGACATAGTGGCTTCACTATCGCAATATAAAGAAATAGAAGGCATAGGTTGTGGCCACAACTTTGTATTTAGTACCAAGTCCCTAAGCCATTCCTCCTTTTTACATGTAGCAGCCAAAATTATAAATTCAGCTTCCATGTAAAATACTCATGTCTTAGACTAATATGTCTAGATTTACCATTGTATACCTTATTTAAGGCTCTAGACATAGTGGCTTCACTATCGCAATATAAAGAAATAGAAGGCATAGGTTGTGGCCACAACTTTGTATTTAGTACCAAGTCCCTAAGCCATTCCTCCTTTTTACATGTAGCAGCCAAAATTATAAATTCAGCTTCCATGGAAGAATGAGCAATCACTGTTTGCTTCTTGGAAACCCATGAGATTGCACCACCACCCAAAGTAAATATCCACCTAGTGGTTGAATTCTTGTCACTCACACTAGTGAACCAACTAGCATCCAAATAACCTTCAAGTATAGCTGGAAATTTATTGTAAAAGAATCCTTGACTCTTAGTTCTTTTAAGATAAATAAAAATCCTTTCAATAGACTTCCAATGGTCCACACCTAGATTATTGGTATACCTAGAAAGCCTACAAATTGCATATGAGATATCTAGTGTTGTGCAATTCATTGTACACATCAAACTACTGATTGCACTAATATACTCAAGTATCTCCAGAACTCTCATGAAACTTCAAACTAGGATCAAAGGGAGTACTCACTTCCTTTATCTTAAGATGTTAAAACTTATTCATTATCTTTTCAATATAGTGAAATTGACACAAAGCATAACTCCCACTATGTTTCCTAACTTTGATACCCAAGATAGTGTCTACCTCTTCAAGGTCGTTGATCTTAAACCTTGAAGAAAGATACCTTTTAGTATCTTCTATACATTTCATGGTATTACTAACAATTCGCAGGTTATCAACATATAGACAAATAATCACACTATAATCTTGAGTAAATTTAGAATAAATGCACTTGTTAGCACTATTATATCTAAATCCACTCAAAAGTAACAAAAATTCAAATTTTTTGTACCATTGTTTTGGTGCTTGTTCCAAACCATAAAATGACTTAACTAGTTTGCAAACTTTCTTTTTATTTCCAGGCAAAACAAACCCTTTGTGTTGTTTCATGTACACTCTTTATCCAAGTCACCATTTAAAAAGGCTATCTTAACATCCATTTGATGGACAAATAAATGTACAATGAAGCTAAAGACATAAGCACTCTAATGGACGTTATTCCAGCAACTGGTGCATATGTATCAAAATAGTTTGTTCCTTCCCGCTTTAACTACTAACCTTGCTTTAAAGATTAGTAAAGATCCATCTATGGGATATTTCCTTCTAAATACCCACTTACGACCTATTGGTTTTGAACTATGAGGTAAATCAACCAGAACCCAAGTGTTGTTAGATAATAATAAGTCCATTTCATCATTTACCGCTTCCCTCCAAAATTTAACATCTCTAGATGACATCGCTTCACTAAAAGTCTTTGGATCATCTTCAACATTCAACAAGATTGGTATCTGTAAACACCAAAAAATATTCATTTACTCAATTCAATTTTAGATTTATTTATTTATTTAATTCAATTTTAGCTTTATTTATTTATTTATTTATTTAATTTTAGCTTTATTTGTTTATTTAATTCAATTTTAGCTTTATTCTTTTTATTTTTATTTTTATTTTATTATTATTATTATTTATTCTTGTTTTCATTTTATTATTTTATTTTAATTGATTTAAGGTTGCAATATAGTAATTGGTGTTTGTTTTTATTTTAGTACATTAATATTCATCATTTTGTTTTCTTTTCTTAAAAAGCATTTTTACACTAAACTTCAGAAAAAGAAAAATTTTTGATAAAGATCCATTCTTTTATTTTTTTTCTTTTCAAACTCAGCTTTTATATATAAAATGACATTTTGTAAGATAATTAGAAATTAGCATTGAAAAGAAAAATATAAAATACAAGATAATATATGGTACACATACAATAGGTCCAAGTGGGGGACACGCAATAGGGATAAGTGTCTCTTTATTTCTTTGACAACATAACACCAAGAAAGTGAGGTGTTAGAACTCATGGAGGCCTAAGGAAATTTGAGACAAAAAAAGAAATAAGAAAAGGGGAAAAGGGGGCGGCGGTGAAAAGAAAAAGATTGGCTGCACCGACAAAAAAGAAAAAGGGATAATTTCAGAAACCTCCCTTTAGGTTTCATGAAATATCACTTAGCTCCCCTAAACTTTTTAAAATCTCACTTAGCACCCTTGAAATGATAGTAGGGTCATATTCTAATATCAAAGGTGATGAATTGTCAATAATACCCTCATATTTAAATTTTCTAAACTTTTTTTCTTTCTCTAAATTTCCTATTTTTCTTTAACGATGTCTATACATACATACATACATACATACATATATATGTATGTATATTTATATGTATGTATAATTGAATTGCAAATGTCAATGAAATATTCAATGCAATTGGAGAAGAATAGCTGCATGTTATTTTTATTTTTTCCTTTTTTTTTGTTTCACAATTTTATTTATTTATTTATTTATTCCTATTCATGTAGAGCACAAGAGAAATAAAGTAATTGAAACTCTGAATAGTTTTTCAAATTCTGACTTTTTCTATAATAAAATTTTCATATTTCACACCCATAAAAAAAGTTTGTCTATTTTGAATAAATTTTTTGTATGATATTGAAGTTGAATTTCATCTATTACTAAGTTTTTTTTGCTCAAATGTATGATTTTACATGCTAATTACCTTCAACATTATAAAGGGTTCTACTTCTAGAAATAGTTTAAAAAATAGTATTTGCTTTTACTATCTTTTCCTACTGTAGAAGTGGCTATTGGCTATAACATAAAATCTTATCAATTTTCATCCCCTCACTTTTAAGATGGTTCCAATTTAGTATTTTTTTTCTTGGTTTATAAAATATTCATTTTTTTATAGTCTAAGGGTATTAAAGCACTAAAATAATCTCTCTCCTCAAACATGAATTTTTTAATATTACTTTTGGTTAGAAGCGCTTCCAATGTTACCAAAATGTCAATTCAAGGGGTGCTTAGATTTTGAAAACCTCAAGGGAGTTAGATGATATTTCATAAAACCTCAGGGGAGGTTTATGATATTATCCCAAAGAAAAAAGGGGGAGCTAAGAAAAAAAGAGAGGAGGCTTTCGGCTGAGAAAAAAATAGAGCAAAGGGGAGGAGAAAAACCAGAGGGATGGCGGACAAGGAAGAAACAGGAGGGGCTGAGCGAAGGAGCAGGAACCAAGCAAGAAAAATAAAAACAGAGAGAAACGAGAGTGAAAGGAAAGGGGGGAAAACCTTAAAAATTGGGGAGTTTTTCGGGGAGGAAAGAGAGAGAGAGAGAGAGAGAGAGAGAGAGAGAGAGAGAGAGAGCTAGAGAGTAGACGGAAGAAAAATTGAAAAAAAGAGGGGAGGAAAAAGGGAAAAGCATCGGCAAAGAAACAGAGCAAAGGAAAACCAAGAATCAAAGGAATTAGCAAGGAATTGCAGCTTGTTGCAGGCTCACCGAATCCACCATCATCAATTGCGAAATTTCACCAAGCAAGAGCACTGTAAGCCATTTTTTCCCTTTAAATATCAGTTTTCTTTTTCTTCTTCAAGAGCAACCGCTGGAAATCCCAACCCCAAGAATGTCTCTTGTGAATTTGGTTCTTGCAATTTTCCAGTGATTGTCCATAATTTTTTGACCGCGCATGCTTTATGGGTTGATTGGACTGAAATTTTTTGTTTCTGATAAATTTTGGGGCCGATTATAGCTTCAATTGAGTAGAGAATCAGTGACCTTTTTTATGCTCATTTGTTGTTTGATAAAATGCATGTTTGAAAGTTCTACTTGGAGACAATTTAGCTGCGTTTGTGCGTGCGAGGAAAGTGAAATCCCAGCAAGTACAATGCTTGCTGGAAGATAATCATTAATTTGCCGGGTAGATGACAAATTTTTGAAGCGCGGGTTTTTCTTTTTTTGTGAACATGTTCTGTTTGTGTGAATTCAAGTTTTGGTATGCACAGGAAGCAGTAGCTATCTGAAATTCTATTCGATTGGAGAAGACGACCCAATTCCTAGGATCACTGCGACAGCCCCACCTCCCCCTAAGGCGAACCAAAGGGTTCGGCAAACTGCCTGCTCAGCTCTCGCCGGGACTACGGGGTCGAATCACTCCCACTTCTATAGCACGCGTGAAAGAAACCAAAGAAAACGAACGATGGGAAACCTCCAAGTTAAATGTAACTTACCAACCCATAATATTGTAAAAATCCCTACCAGATTTTATTTTTATTGTTTTTCCTTTTCACACTTGGATACTACACTCGTCCGAAACCACAGTAACTTCATTAAACTCCAGGTAGCCATAAAGAATGAACACGTTCGAACGGGGTAACACATGTACCTGATTAAACACTTATATATATATATATATACATGATTGCAAATTTACAAATCAAAAGGGAGTTGTTGGATCGAAATACATTCAAGGTTTCTATCTATTGAGGAGCTATACAAAAGAATATATATCTAACTCAACTCATGCTTCCAAACATCATTGTTCCCAAAAGATTTTCCTGTAAGGAAAGCAAGGATAACAAAACGGGGTGAGCTATAAGCTCAATGAGGTACCAAAAATAATAACAATCAAGGACCAAGGAACTTCATGCTCAATTAATCACATAGGTGTACCAAATAAGGAAACATGTAAACAACTTAGATAGAAAGGATACAGATGGCTCTCAGGAGCCAATTTCCCGTTGCAGTACTTGATCCGACTACGTTGACCCTCCGTCAACTTCCAACTAAAGAAAACCAGTCCAGTAGAACACCGCTTTAACGCCGAATCCCGTTCACCATTCATACTCCCTTACCGGGCCCGAACGCCAAATAAAACAGGAATGGTAATACTCGAGTATACCGGAATCAAGAGTCTCAATACTCAAAGATTCCATAAAAACAGGCACCCACGGATTGTCAATTTTCTCGACCAAGCCCTTGCATGGCTCGATTTAATTAACTCCCCATGAGGTTGAGCTCAGGTTTAACAAGAAGGTCGTTGGACACACTTCCAAACGACATTATAACAAGTGCAGGTACCAGGCTCAACTTCATAACAAGTACAAGTAATAGATTTCAGTTTGTACAACACAGGCAAGAGAACGAGTGTGATAAAGTACACCCTCGTCTCAATCAAACTAAACAGGATTCATAGTCATTCATGTCATAGATTTCAAGTACAGATAATTCAAATAGCAACAATGCAAGGGAGTGGTACACTCACCTGATCAAACAAGGATAATTTCAAAAGTTTCCTTCCCAAGTGTGGCTTCACTCGTCGTTACCTCCTAGAACAATCAAGGCAAACACTTAAGACTCGACTCCAAGACCGAGTATGGAATTCGCAAGTGAGACTCGGTTACGAGCCATATGCCTAGTCAAAAGAACCATTAATACAAAGCAAAGAGGTGACCTTGGAGTGAAAAGATAACAATTAGTCTTAAAAGCATGAACAACCTCAAAACCCTTCCTACAATGACTGACCAAATCCAAATTTGAAGTAGATAATGAAAGCAAGATCAATACTAGGAAAACAGAATTTTTCCAGTTCCGCGTGACCATATATGAAAAATCATATCTCAAGTTTTGTAAATCCAAAATTAATAAAAGTTATACCGTTGAAAAATACATTCAAAGGGCTATAACTTTCCAGAAAACACTATTGTAAGATTCAGAACGTAAGTCGAATTCAAGTCGCAAGTTGCTGCTTTATCCAGTGGAGGACAGAACAGGTACAAGATTTCAGTCAACTTTGAAAAATCACCATAAATTGAAAAAATAGAAACAGGATCTGAAATTCATATGGTTTATAGCCCTATGAATAACGGAACTCAATTCTGACATTTCTACATCAAGATATAGCAAATTTCCCGAGACTGCACCGAAGCTCCTACAAACATTTGGACAGCACTTCCCCTTGTCTCTCTTTACTTTTCCAGCCATCAAGGCTTCTTTTGTTTTCCTCAATCACTCCCAAAGGCACACACAAAATAAGTTCATTCAATTGCCATTCGGTAAGCTCCAAGTAATACAAGTACAATTCAAGCTAGGAAAAAGTCCGGAGATGAAAGTTAAGCTCAAAACCAGAAAAACAGTTTTTGACATCATTTTGCGGTTTTGGTACCAGTGGCACTACGATTATCGGATGGAGGTGCACGATACACCGTTTCAAAGCTAAAAGATAGGGCTACAATGTTGAAGAAGGATACTCAGACCAGTTTCTAGTGCAATCAGGTCAAAAATGCAATATACTACACCAGAACCGCAAAAACAGGTTCACAAATTGCATTCTGGTGCAAACATCATAAATCAGGCTACCTAATTCCAAATCCAGTAATTCCAAAGCCATCCGAATGCTAAGAACCAGGGATACAATTCATCAGTAGACCTCAACAACTAAATCAGAAGCAATCCCAACCAAATTCACCAATTACAGACGCAACTCTCAAATTCGGGTAAAACCAGGGCAGTCAGGGTAATTCCATCTTTTCTCAAGCTACGCTATTCTGATTGACCTGAAATTTTGTAGGAATATCTAAAATATCATTCCCTACAACTTTTACGTTTTAACCCAAGGCCAATTCGGCCTCTAACTATGAGCTACTGTGCCGGGCAGAATGTATAATCATAAAACCCTAACTTTCCAAATTTCTTCCAAAACAGAAATTGCTTGCAATTAACCACTTTTTCCACCTTCTAGCTTGCTTACATATCATTTCCAATCATCATACATGACCACATAATCATATTCATGTGAAAATAGAAAAATCCCCAATAATTACAAAACTTCACCAATTCAACCAAAAATCAAGATATAATCCATAAAAGTGCATATTATACTACCACCAATCATGATTTAAGCATCATTAGAGGGAGGAGAGGGGTCCTTCTCAACTTACCTTAGCAACACAAGAGAGAGGGGAGCTAGTCACCTTAACTTTCCAAACAACTTCACCAATTACTTTACAATCACTAAGTGGAGAGGTTTTATGGAGCAATCTCAAGATTAATCGGTTGGATTACAAGATTTGTGCAAGAAATGGAAATTGAAGGTTGAGAGTTTTCTTTTCTTTCTTCTTGTCAAGAGGTTCGGCCATGAAGCTTTAAAATGAAGAGTGATTTTAGTCAATTTTTGAGTTATTTTAAACAAATGGTGAAAGGGTGAATAGTAGTCAAAACTCAAGATTTAATCTTATGGTGACACTTGTCACCCTATTTAATGCATCTTTATCACTTTGTTTCTTCTTACACCAATCCAAATAGCAATCTCTAATTATCTCTTAGCATCCAATAATTTAAACCCAGTATCCGAAACTTAACCTAGTTGGTCGAATTTTTTCGAACTTTTCACCCTAATGGGTCCCACGTCCGGTATACACTCCAAAATTCTCATGAACTCATTTATACTAGAAAAATAACTTGAAAACTCTATTTACTCATAAAAATTATTTAGAAAATTTTTCTAATAAAGAAAATGCATAAAAGGCGTGCCATTAAATAAAATAACGCCTAGAAAATAAGAAAATTTACGGGCTCTCACATTCTCTCCCCCTTAAAAGAATTTCGTCCTCGAAATTTCTTATTATTGTCTTCTTCGAGATACAAAAATTTTACTACTTCCTTCTCGCAATTAAATTGAGTATCATCCTTAGCTAACCAATCAGTATCCCGTCACTAGCCAAACTCATTGAATTCTTCCTTCCCGACTTGCAAACAGTGAGCAAACGGTGGAATACCAGAATCTTACCTGCCACGTCCTCAAATGGGTCGGAGACTTGATGTTGTTCTAAGGAGTACACCCGAGCTGACACTTTCGATCCATTCTTTTCCTCCTTCGACTGGTCGGGGTTGGTCGTGGTTGACTGTTGTCTCCTACTCCCTTCTCAAGCTCGGCCTGGGCAATTTGCAATTGGATGATCTGCGCTCCCACAACGCAGACATTTTCTTCCTTTCTTCCAGCAGACATCCTCCGTGTGATTTGGCTTCCCACAGTACCCGCAGGAACCACGAGAAGCGGAGACTGAGTCTCTTTGTAAGGCACCACTTGACATTCTCGGTAATTGTACTCCCCCGTTTCCCCTTCCAATCTTAGGAGGTGTACCCTTATCCCCTTGCTCTGAGGTACTTCCATGGAATTCCCTTTTCTTAGCTTGAAAGTTTCTAACTTGAAATCCCGCGCTTTCAACTCGTTGAGCTTTCTCTACCGCATCATTAAAGGTATTGAGTTGGGCAACAGCCAGGTCTTTCTGGATCTCAACGTTCAATCCTTGGACAAAACGCCTTATCCTCCTTTGCTCAGTCATGATTAGTTCAGGAGCGAACTTGGACAATCTGGTGAACTGGCTCTCATATTCAGCGACGGTTTGGGCTCCCTAGCGGAGTCTAATAAACTCATTTTCTTTCTTTTCCTGGATCAGGGGTGGAAAATACTTCGTGTTGAACTCTCTCATAAAATTCACCCACGTCCTTGGGGTTTGTTCTCTTTCCCATTTCATCCTTATGATGTTCCACCAAGATCAGGCCGCTCCCTCCAGTTGGAAGATGGCAAATGTCACCTGTCGCTCCTCAGTGTAGTGCAGCACGGCAAAGATATCAATAATCTTCTCTAACCACTTCTCGGCCACATCGGGGTCTGGTCCTCCAAGGAATTTCGGTGGCGAGAACTTCTGAAATCGTTCGAGGGCTCTATCCTCACCCTCTATATGATTACCAGGGTTCCCTTGCTGATTAATAGGATTTTGGCCTTGATGTCCTACCACGTGAGCCAAAAGGTCGGTCATACGTTGGATAGCGGCAGCCACCTGAATGTTAGGATCCATTCTAGGTTCAGGATTAGGTCCAGACATTGGTTCCCAATTTTCTCCTTCATTTGAGGTTCCACGCCCTCGGCCCCGACCACTACGAGTACCCTCCATTTGACTTAACCGGTCTAGGGTCGAAGCACGAATCCAATATTAACACAAAAGTATACAAATACAGTGATAAAAGTAGGCCATATACATATATAATGTCTTTAGCAGATAAATCACACAGTAACAGTCAATCAGATTCAAACAAAAGAAATTGCATGGAAATTATTAAGAGAATAATGCACTAACTAGGCCAATGGTACACAAGCAACTAACCAAAAACTTTCTATGAGAATAATACGATTTATATTCTAGTCAGGGTCAATCATCGTTAATAAAACCCTAACACATCACATGACGTTCTATAGAATCAAATTCTAGTCCGCCCAAGACATTACTAACCTAGGCGCTCAGCTATTTAGTAGTCGGGTACAAGAATCCCAAAATAAGATAACTTCACAACTCGGGCTGGCCAGTCCCAAGAGTAATTCATCTACAATCGAGATTCTTACCTGACATACAGATCTACTATCTCAAAGCACCATGATAAAGGTTTATAACTTATAATACTTCACGATCCATAGCTTATGCTCAAAGAGCACTTATATATTCGTACACATTCACTGAATCGAGACCATAACACCACTTGGCCCAAACTCACTCCGCGCAGAGACCACGCGAAGCAGCTCTGATACCACCTGTGACAGCCCCACCTCCCCCTAAGGCGAATCAAAGGGTTCGGCCGACCGCCTGCCCAGCTCTCGCCAGGACTACGGGGTCGAATCACTCCCACTTCTATAGCACGCGTGAAAGAAACCAAAGAAAATGAACGATTGGAAAACCTCTAAGTTAAATGTAACTCACCAACCCATAATATTGTAAAAATCCCTGCCAGATTTTATTTTTATTTTTTTTCCTTTTCACACTTGGATACTACACTCGTCCGAAACCTCAGTAATTTCATTAAACTCCAGGTAGCCATAAAGAATGAACACGTTCGAGTGGGGTAACACATGTACCTGATTAAACACTTATATATATATATATATACATGATTGCAAATTTACAAATCAAAAGGGAGTTGTTGGATCGAAATACATTCAAGGTTTCTATCTATTGAGGAGCTATACAAAAGAATATATATCTAGTTCAACTCATGCTTCTAAACATCATTATTCCGAAAAGATTTTCCTGTAAGGAAAACAAGGATAACAAAACGGGGTGAGCTATAAGCTCAATGAGGTACCAAAAATAATAACAGTCAAGGACTAAGGAACTTCATCCTCAATTAATCACATAGGTGTACCAAATAAGGAAATATGTAAACAACTTAGATAGAAAGGAATGGTAATACCCCCTTACCGGGCCCGAACGCCAAATAAAACAGGAATGGTAATACTCGAGTATACCGGAATCAAGAGTCTCAATACTCAAAGATTCCATAAAAACAGGCACCCACGGATTGTCAATTTTCTCGACCAACCCCTTGCATGGCTCGATTTAATTAACTCCCCATGAGGTTGAGCTCAGGTTTAACAAGGAGGTCGTTGGACACACTTCCAAACGACATTATAACAAGTGCAGGTACCAGGCTCAACTTCATAACAAGTACAAGTAATAGATTTCAGTTTGTACAACACAGGCAAGAGAACGAGTGTGATAAAGTACACCCTCGTCTCAATCAAACTAAACAGGATTCATAGTCATTCATGGCATAGATTTCAAGTACAGATAACTCAAATAGCAACAATGCAAGGGAGTGGTACACTCACCTGATCAAACAAGGATAATTTCAAAAGTTTCCTTCCCAAGTGTGGCTTCACTCGTCGTTACCTCCTAGAACAATCAAGGCAAACACTTAAGACTCGACTCCAAGACCGAGTATGGAATTCGCAAGTGAGACTCGGTTACGAGCCATATGCCTAGTCAAAAGAACCATTAATGCAAAGCAAAGAGGTGACCTCGGAGTGAAACGGTAACAATTAGTCTTAAAAGCATGAACAACCTCAAAGCCCTTCCTACAATGACTGACCAAATCCAAATTTGAAGAGATAATAAAAGCAAGATCAATACTAGGAAAACAGAATTTTTCCAGTTCCGCACGACCTTATATGAAAAATCATATCTCAAGTTTTGTAAGTCCAAAATTAATAAACGTTATACCGTTGAAAAATACATTCAAAGGACTATAACTTTCCAGAAAACACTATTGTAAGATTCAGAACGTAAGTCAGTCGAATTCAAGTCGCAAGTTGCTGCTTTATCCAGTGGAGGACAGAACAGGTACAAGATTTCAGTAAACTTTGAAAAATCACCATAAATTGGAAAAAGTAACAGGATCTGAAATTCATACAGTTTATAGCCCTATGAATCTAGTTTAAAACGCAATAAACGGAACTCAATTCCGACATTTCTACATCAAGATATAGCAAATCTCCCGAGACTGCACCGAATCTCCTACAAACATTTGGACAGCACTTCCCCTTGTCTCTCTTTACTTTTCCAGCCATCAAGGCTTCTTTTGTTTTCCTCAATCACTCCCAAAGGCACACACAAAATAAGTTCATTCAATGGCCATTCAATAAACTCCAAGTAATACAAGTACAATTCAAGTTAGGAAAAAGTCCGGAAATGAAAGTTAAGCTCAAAACCAGAAAAACAGTTTTTGACATCATTTTGCGGTTTTGGCACTAATGGTACTACGATTATCGGATGGAGGTGCAAGATACACCATTTCGAAGCTAAAATATAGGGCTACAATATCGAAGAAGGATACTCAGACCAGTTTCTAGTGCAATCAGATAAAAAATGCAATATACTACACCAGAACCGTAAAAATAGGTTCACAAATTGCATTCTGGTGCAAACATCATAAATCAGGCTACCTAATTCCAAATCCAGTAATTCCAAAGCCATCCGAATGCTAAGAACCAGGGATACAATTCATCAGAAGACCTCAACAACTAAATCAGAAGCAATCCCAACCAAATTCACCAATTACAGACGCAACTCTCAAATTCGGGTAAAACCAGGGCAGTCAGGGTAATTCCATCTTTTCTCAAGCTACGCTACTCTGATTGACCTGAAATTTTGAAGGAATATCTAAAATATCATTCCCTACAACTTTCATGTTTTAACCCAAGGCCAATTCGGCCTCTAACTATGAGCTACTGTGCCGGGCAGAATGTATAATCATAAAACCCCAACTTTCCAAATTTCTTCCAAAACAGAAATTGTTTGCAATTAACCACTTTTTCCACCTTCTAGCTTGCTTACATATCATTTCCAATCATCATACATGACCACATAATCATATTCATGTGAAAACAGAAAAATCTCCAATAATTACAAAACTTCACCAATTCAACCAAAAATCAAGATATAATCCATAAAAGTGCATCTTATACTACCACCAATCATGATTTAAGCATCATTAGAGGGAGGAGTGGGGTCCTTCTCAACTTACCTTAGCAACACAAGAGAGAGGGCAACTAGTCACCTTAGCTTTCCAAACAACTTCACCAATCACTTTACAATCACTAAGTGGAGAGGTTTTATGGAGCAATCTCAAGATTAATCGGTTGGATTACAAGATTTGTGCAAGAAATGGAAGTTGAAGGTTGAGAGTTTTCTTTTCTTTCTTCTTGTCAAGAGGTTCGGCCATGAAGCTTTAAAATGAAGAGTGATTTTAGTCAATTTTTGAGTTATTTTAAACAAATGGTAAAAGGGTGAATAGTAGTCAAAACTCAAGACTTAATCTTATGGTGACACTTGTCACCCTATTTAATTCATCTTTATCACTTTGTTTCCTTTCACACCAATCCAAATAGCAACCTCCAATTATCTCTTAGCACCCAATAATTTAAACCCAGTATCCGAAACTTAACCTAGTTGGCCGAATTTTTCCGAACTTTTCGCCCTAGTGGGTCCCACGTCCGGTATACACTCCAAAATTCTCATGAACTCATTTATACTAGAAAAATAACTTGAAAACTCTATTTACTCATAAAAATTATCTAGAAAATTTTTCTAATAAATAAAATGCATAAAAGGCGTGCAATTAAATAAAGTAACACCTAGAAAATAAGAAAATTTACGGGCTCTCACAATCACGATTTTAGTTCTTCAATTTATTTTATTTTATTTTTTTAATTCATTCCCCAAAGATTTAAGACTTTATAATTTTACCCCCAAAACTGTTATAATTCTTTCAATTAGGTCCCTGTTTTGGATGTTTTTCGATGCTCCTTATGAAAATTTCCAGAATTTTGCAATTTAACCCCTCAATTTTTAGCTTAAATATGCGATGACCCTAAAAACTTTAGTTTTCTCTCGACTAAGACCTTATTTTAAATACAATTTAGGCCTTTTATTTTAGTTTTCTTTAATTTTTACCGCCTAAGGTTTTGTAATAATAATTTGACCCCTAAAACTTTTTAATTATTTCAATTATGCCCTTACTTGTTTTAAATTCCTTGAATATGGGTGGTTTATTTTATGTAAATACTTTAATTGATTCAATTTCGTGCTTATTTTCATTCATGTGATTATTTGTTAATTAAAGTGATTCCTTGACCTTTTATTTGTTTTGGAGGGTAAATCAGAAAATTGCCATTTCCTTAGGTCACCAATTCAATCGAGGTATAATCTATCATTTATTATTTGATCCTATGTGTGTAATTGAATGATTTTTGAATGTTTTATTTTATTTTCATTTATTTATTTATTTAGTCACTTTATTTGTTTTAATTTTGTGTATTTATTTTAATTTAATTTTTTATTATTTGAAAGACATTCAAATGCCAAAATTGTAATAGTTAGGTATCTATTTTATTTATTTATTTATTTCCCCTTTAGATTGTAGTTAGGGCCCCCAATGTAATAGTTAGGGTTTTATTTGCTTTATGTGTTTTGCATGCTTGTGTGTTACGTGTTACTCGCTTTCTTAGAACCTTGCATCCAGATATCATGCCTATGTGATATGTATTTTATGTGATTTATGTGTTTATTTGCTTTATTATGCTTTATATGATTTATTAGACTATAATGAATGCATGTCGTCACCACACTAGTCCAACGCTAGTTGTGGCCCTTTTGCCGATTTCTTTCTAGTCCAACGCTAATTGAGATCTATTTTTTCGATCTCACTAGTCTAACACTAGTGAGAACTTATAGACATGGACTAGTCCAACGCTAGACTTTTAGGAATCGTCCACATTTTAGAACATGTTTGCGTGACCAAATTATCACATGTCATGCATATTTTCCATTTTTAGGATCATTATCATTTTCCTATAATATTCTCCTAATAAAATATCCATTACCCCTTTGTATATATAACATTTAGATTTGCATTTCATTTAGGAAATTAGGGATAGATTAGTGCATTTTGCCTGATCAAATTAAGAAATTAAACCCCTCGAATATGGGATATAGACAAGTGCGGTTTTTTAACATTAGCACGTTCGTATTCCCTCTATAAAAGGGAAAATTGAAATCACGAATTTTAGTCCCCGCACCTGTTATAATGCATTCTTTTAGATCATATATATTCGTATATAATTATTTTTCTTTTCATTTTTACTTTTCTTCAAGTCTCACATTTTTGTATATTCGTGACCTCTTCAGATATTCACTTTTGGGCATCGTAATTAATGCGATTTGCATCAATTAATTTCGAAGAGATATTCTGGCCTTGATACATTAGGTCTAGGTTTGCATTCATGTAGTAATGTCTAAATGTGATAAATTTTTAGGTTAAAAATAAGAAAATTTTAACTAAATCACATAACTAACTTTGGTTAGGTTGAAAAGGTACCTTGAATTATATCCTTGTCTTCCCGTTCTTCAAATGTGACTTCTGATTCCTTTTCTCCTGATTTTCGTAGATTCGGAGTTGTTTAAAAAGGGTTTTTTCCTATTTTTTTCTTTAAAATTTTCATTTTAGGTGATTTGGTACATCTTAACTTAATATCAAGTGGCGACTCCTAATTTTATTAAAAATCTTTTTTAAACTGTTATTTTTTGGGTCAAAATCGTCGTATTTTAAGTCCCATTTAGACTCGTTTTCTTTATTTATTTTTTAAAAATCGAAAAACTTATTTTTACTTAAAATTAATAAAAACTCATTTTCATGAACCCGTAATTTTATTTATTTTTCAAAAAATGGGCGCGACAACCTTGGCGACTCCACTGGGGATCAAAGAGAGTTCGAGCATTTGATTTAGTTAAATCTTTTCTTCTTTTAACCTTCTTATGTATCACATTTGGAGGGATTAGGTTGCATTTTTCTTTTTCCTTTCCTTTTGCTTCTTTTTTAGGGTTTTTGCATTTTCACACACGCAATCATCTCAAATAGCCACATATGCGATCGTTTATTTGTTTACTTTCATTTGTATTTGTGTATCACGCTTGTATATTAGGGGAAGGAAATAGTCACCCTAGAACCTTCACCCATTTTTAATGGTATTCAATCCCTCCCTTCAATAGGGACACTTCATATGTGCATACGTTTTACTTTTATAAACTCTCATTTTTTTTTTACTTTTAGTGGTTCTCACACCACTCCATCTGTTAGGATTAGGATCGATCCACTTGGACATGTGGCCGTGGCCCGATATGCGTGTAGCAATGTCTGAGGGATCATTTGAACCACCGATTCTTAGACTTTGGGATTGATTACCCTCCGCCTTTGGTCTGAAGGTTTGGGGACCTGAACCTGTATCGAGTCTAGATGCATTAGTGAGTTCAACCTCATGCATCCATATTAGAAACCATCTAGGATAGAGTCAACCATACCCAACTAGGAACACAAGGCACGAAGGGAGGGATTCCATCTCTCTTTCCTTATTTTCCTTTTTCACTTTTTGTATCATCTAAATTGCTCTAATGTGTTATGTGATTAATTGTTGAACTAACATTTCTTTGTTTTACCGTTTTGCATTCACAAACGCTAGAAAATAAGAGTTCTGGCATGATACTCTTTTAGAACCTATCCTTTTAGATAGATTATTGCACGTTTAAATTTCAATGTATTGTATTTGTAAGTTAATAATTGCATATCATTTTAGGCCCACCCTGACATACAAAGGGTCCTTGAGGGCATGTTTTCATATTTAATTTGCTTTGATAAATTGGCATCATGCATAAACTTTAGAGGGAATGTCATTTAAGGGATCCCATGATAAGAATAAGCCATCCCTATGTTCCCGTGGGTATTTAACCCTATTTTGGGATTTTCACAATTAAATTCACGTTTAACCGGAAAAGTGGGACCTGTAAGTAAGGTACTTGACACCAACTTCTTGATTTTGGATGGAACGCCCGCGACGAGTCCAACAGATGTTAGTAGCGCCGATTGAGGTACAAAGGTGACCCGCATTGTTTTCCCCTAGTGAGATTAACCAAGTAGCCTCCCATTTAGGACCAATTGGGGATTTCAAGGATATCAAATCCAATGGCTACTTAGTAGAACCTTTGATACACTTATGGGACCCTATTTACTGTGTGTTTAGATTAGGCCAAAAAGAAATGACCGTGACAATTGAAGAAGTTTCCGACCTTCTCAATTTGCCAATTCATAGTACCGCCGTCATATTCCTGTGTGTGTCTAACAAAGTCGAATTCTGTCATTTCACTGGGTTAAGGGAATCCGTAATATACGGGTTTGACCAAAGCATCGACTTGAAGTTTTTCATTCAACCGATTTGCATTGAGGGATGGTTTCGAGAGACACTTTGGAGATTTCTCATTTACGTCCAAGGCAATATGGGTACGTAAAAGGGTGTGGGTACATGGATTGATTATGGCTGGAACTTAACTTTTTTCGAGGAAAGATAAGAAGATAGCATTTAAACTCACCAAAGTCATGTTTGATCTGTTTCTAGGAATAAAAGATAGGCAATATTCTATTATTCCGACTATCTTAGCCGATATTTTTATAGCTTGCACTACTTGTCAAAGAGGTGTAAAATTCTTTCATGGGTCAAATTTGATTTTGCACACATGGACTATTGAGCACTTCATGAGATGATCACCTATTCCCGATAGTCTGCCAATGTCAGGGTATAACTGGATAATCACGCATCACAAGAGGGTTATTGGAAATGGTTTACCGAGTAATGCATTCGAGTATGTGAATTTCTCGAAGAACTTGCCTGATCAGAATATTAGATGGGTTTTAGATTGGACAAATTGTTTTAAACCCGTATTTCGCACTAAGGCATCCAAATTCATTCCATTGCTGGGCACCCAGGGTATCATGACATATAATCCGAAGAGATTTCTCCAACAATTGGGCCGTATACAAGAAGTACCGCATACATCTAATTTGACCGAGTTCATCATTGTTTTTGACAAAGGAATATGTCCAAATGAAATTTTGAAGAAGATTCCTATCATTGAGGTCTGGGGGACATTGTCCGACGATGAGCATGTCAAGTATATTCCAGAACTCAAACAAAAGGGTTTAGTAACTCTGTAATATGAGGACTGGCTCAAAGGTTTGGATACGCAAGAATCGCGAGATGAACCATCCGAAGAGGTCAAGAGATTGAGGGTCATTTTCGAAGCCAAAGACAGAGAAATTTGGCAACTGAAGGAGTCCGTTAAAGCTCACCAAGAGATGGCCAACAAACATAAGGAGGTATGTGAAAAGATGCAAGAGAAAAATCGAGAATTGAAAAGAAAATGTGGGGAATTGTACGATGAAGTGGCACATATGAGAAATTCCTATGCCAGAGAATCCAATGATGCTATAATAGATAGGTTAAAGAGGTTTAATGATTTTGTACGAGACCGCATTTGAGGATGATGTAATTAATGTTTACAAATGGAAATTTGAATTTGAAACGACTTTTCTTCTGTATAAAATGGTGGTCAAAAGCAGGTTTGATAAATTGGGCCCACTTTGAAGGTGCTGCATCATGTTAGGCCTACCCTTGGCGTAAAAAGGGCTCCCCCAATAGGACATGCATCCGAATTATTTAAACATCTACTGACTCATGTTTTTTTTCCTTTTTTCTTTTTTCTTGAATAAATTACAACAATTTGATACAAAAACAATTCCTGAATTGATTTTTTCCTCTAATATCAGGTAATCGCAAATATAGCTACACGAAAAAGTCCTATCATTACCCGATTGCGTAGCCGAGTTTTAAGATTTTGTGTAAACATAAGTACACACCCGAAATCGTCCGATAGGCCTGCAACCGTACCATCAACTGATTTGACAAACTTGGGAGCTCAATTGAGCGAAGTGCTAAACAGATTCAATGAGCTAAGTGTGGAAATGACCGCAGAACGGCGCGTGATTGATCAGTTGGTCGCTGGTAGCGGTAGTGGTGTCCAACATGACTCTTTACCTGCTAGTCAACCTGAAACGCAACATTTGTCCTTACCTTATATTCAAACATTTTTTACGTCACATGTTATAAATCCACCTGAGAAAGCTTTCACTTACCCCACTCATGGCCTACCACATACTTATACACCCAACACCCAAGTCAATCCTTCTCACCCTCAAATTCCCCAAAATTACCCACCTGTTAATTTGAACATGTCATTTGAACCTCAAGAACCATATTACTATTCCACCGCTGAACCATTCACGATAGATACCGCTGCCCAAGGAAAAGTTGAAGCAGGGGAATCCTCTGCGCCGATTGACAATAATTTGCTAAAAAGTTGGATCGGTTTGACGAGTTCATGAGGAAGAGTCAAGGCTTGAGCAAACAAGAAGGATTGGATTATAATGAGTTGTGCCTATTTCCTGACATGCAACTTCCTGTGGGTTTTAAAGCACTCAAATTTAGCAAGTATGATAGAACAGGCAACCCCAAGACGCATCTTCGAATGTTTGCCAACAAATTAGGCAAGCTAATAGATGATGAGAATCTGCCAGTTCGGTTGTTCCCCGAGAGCTTAGAAGGCGATGCACTGGACTGGTATTCCAATTTGAAACCCGAAAATATGAGGACATGGGTGGATTTGTCAACTGCATTTGTAATGCAATACGAGTACAACTGCGAGCTTGCTCCGACGAGGACTACACTGGAAGGAACCAAAAGAAAGCCATTTAAGGATCACAAGATGTATGCAAAGAGATGGAGAAAATTGGCTATCAAGGTGGAACCTCCCATGACTGAAGACGAAATTGTTCGTACGTTATCAAATCCCATGATCAGCCCTATTTTGAGGAAATTTTTCGCATGACTGGATGTTCCTTCGCAGAAATCGTTAATAAGTAGGAAGAATAGGATGAGTTCGTGAGACCAGGGAAGATTGTTAATGTGCCAGCTCTGAAATTGCAATTGGAAGCGATGTAAAATCAAGGCAGTAGTAACAAGAAATCCCAGTTCAAGAAGAGAGAGGAAGAAACTTCATTCGTTTGGAACCAAGGCCCTTCTTTTCGACCTAGATACCAATAATACCCCACTTACTCACCCCATTATCCATACCAGCCACGCCCTCGACCTGTTTATCATACCACCATTAACCATCTTCGACCTTGACCAAATTAGCCAAACACACCCACAACGCCATTTATATTCCTCCACCCACTTTTCAAACTAGACCTAGCCCTCCTTTCTGCCCTCTTTATAATCCAAGACCTACTTCATCCGCCAACTTGAATTACAACTACCAACAAACCCATGGCACCCAAAATCCAACCTCATACAGAACTTTCACCAATCTAGGTCGGCCCCTTGATCAGTTATATGAACAGCTCAAGACTGCAGGAAAAATTGGCACGATACCCCCTAAAAACTACTCTAGGGGCATTCCTACTGATTATGATCCTCAGTCTTTTTGTGCTTATCATTTCGGAGCTCCTAGACATTCAACTGCCAATTGTTGGGCTCTTAAGCATAAAATTCAAGACATGATTGAGTCCGGAGACATAGTTCTGAGAAGGAGAGATGAACAAGGACCATGTGTTAGCAAAAATTCTCTTCCTACGCACAAAGATACTGTTGGAGCTATTACCATAGACGAGAAGATCAAAGAACCCATACAATACATTGTAGGTGAAACTGAGGTAATGGGGGTCACTGGAGAACCATTTATACTGGAGGAAGAAACCTACGAAGTAAAGGAAAATATTGATCCTTTTATCTTGGATGTGATACCTTTCGAATGTGAGCCATCAGAGCTTGTGATACTTGAATTGCCTGAACAAACATCATTTCTTAACTTACAAGAAGTCCCGTGGAATTATAGGGAGCCTAAATTATTGATTGGAGGAGATGAAATGCCCAAGAAGGAGGTGGCCGCTATCACTAGATCTGGAAGGATCTTAAATGGACCCGTAGTTAATGAACCATCAAAAGAGAAGGAAAATACCATGCCAACAAGACCAACTGTTACCGAAGAAGAGGCATTCAATTTCTTAGGATGTTGAAGAAAAGTAAGTACAAAGTGATCGAACAATTGGACAAAATGCCTGCCCAAATTTCTATGTTGAACCTGCTTTTGACTTTTGAACTTCATAGAGAGGCTTTACTCAATGTGTTAATTGAGGCTCAAATGTCTAAGAATATTCCGGTTGATAAATTCACTCATGTAGTCGAACATGTTTTGGCTTCAAACCAGATTTCTTTTTCTGACGAGGATTTAACTTTTGAGGAGATTGGACATAACAAAGCATTGTATATCTCGGTCCGTTGTAGTGGGAATTTATTGCCAAGAGTTCTGATAGACAACAAATTTGCTTTAAATATTTGTCCATGAAATACTTTAGTTAAATTGGAATTTCAAGAAGCTAAACTTTGCCCGTCTACAACCGTTGTGAGAGGATTTGATGGCGTGAAAAGAGAATCAATGGGAGAAGTGAATTTTGTGCTAGAAATTAGACCCGCACAATTCCAAATCATGTGCCAAGTCATGAATTTCTCAAGCGTTTATAACATTCTACTTGGACGACCATGAATTCTACTTCGGGCGCTATACCATCTTCACTCCATCAAATGTTGAGGTTTGTAGTGAATGGCCAATTGATCACGGTATTTGCGGAGAATGATTGTACTATGATTATCAGTTCTAGATCAAATGAGGAAGGTAGTAGAAAAACTCTGGTTTCTCCTCACCATGTGGCTGATATTGTCTCAATAGGTTGATATCTAAGGAGAAATCAGTGGTGGAAATGAATTTACCAGAAATCGGTGTTATGTTGGGTAAAGAGATGATTCGGGAAGGATATGAGATAGGCAAGGGTCTTGGGCATAACTTGCAAGGAATTCTAGAACCAATAGAGTTTCAAGGAAAGGACACATTCGGACTACGGTTTCAACCAATTGCCAGGGATAAGAAGGAAATGCTGGATCATAAAAGAGCAGAAAAGGAAGGAAGACAAATGGTCAGGATTATCCACCGTTGTACCACATTTTTTCCTATCTGCCAAAAGTAATTGGAGCTGAACCAAACCCGATTGAGGAGGTGGATATCAATTTGTCTAAGTTGTTCATGGGAACTATTTATGAGGATGAGCCATCAGAGAATCCAGAATTTTTGGAAGTCCTAAAAGAAGAAATGACGAATTGGACCAGTGGTTTTCTTCCCTTCCGGAGGAAATTTTGGTAAATCTAGGGGATTGCCTTTGGTTGAGAAATCTAGAAGAAATCATGTGCATTGTTCATCTTCTGTCTTTCAGTTTTGTAAATAGATTTCAATCAAATGTCTTTTAATACAAGTTTTATGTTAAATAGCGTCTCTTTTGTTAAGCAGCGTATTATGACGTTTTATCCTTTATTTGAAATTCAATGAAATATACAGTGTTTATTTTTCAAATTGTTTTAACTTACTTATTGTTGTATCTATCTCGTTCTTTTTCAGATGACCAAAAGTAAAACACATTGACTCTTTAGATATCACTATTCTGGAATTTGATGATTGCAATCTCGATATCTCTCACCAATTCAAAATTTTGGAATCAGAAATTCAAAACAAGAGCGATAACGAGGAAGAATCTGAGTCTTTATTGAAGGATCCTAAACAATACGAAAAGAAATCCAAATCGAACTTAGAAGAAATAGAAATCATTAATATTGGCACTGAGACCGATGTCGAGAAGATAAAAATTAGCATTCACTTGAATAAGAAGCAGAGAAAAGAAATAATTGAATTTTTGACCATATTTCAAGATGTGTTTGCTTGGTCCTATGATGACATGACGGGTATTTCAACAGATATAGTGGTTCACATATTGCCAATGGACCCAAATTTTCCACCGGTGAAACAGAGCCTCGTAAATTTAAACCGGACATGAGTCTCAAAATCAAGAACCAAATTGAAAAGCAACTCAATGCCAGAATTATCATGGTGTCGCATTATCCTATTTGGCTTTCAAATCCAGTCCCTGTCCCAAAGAAGAGTAGAGAGGTGAGGGTATGTGTTGATTATCGAGACCTGAACAAGGCAAGTCCGAAAGATGATTTTTCTTTGCCGAATATACGTATCCTTCTACACAACACCGCTGGGCATGAAATCGAATCTTTTAGTGACTGCTTTGCCGGATACCATTAAATTTTAATGGCAGAAGAGGACAGAGAGAAAACTACTTTTATCACTCTATGGGGAACGCTTTGCTATCGAGTAATGCCTTTCGGATTGAAAAATATTGGAGTTACTTACCAAAGGACCATGACCACCCTGTTCCATGATATGATTCATAAGAAAATGAAAGTTTTATGTGGATGACATCATAATCAAATCCAAGAAGGCGGAGGATCATTTGATTGATTTGAAGAAGTTGTTTGAAAGATTGAGGAGATATAATTTGAAATTAAATCCTGCAAAATATGCTTTCGGGGCTCCCGCCGGCAAATTATTAGGATTCATTGTCAGTAAGAAGCGTATAGAGATAGATCCGACGAAGATTAAAGCCATTCGTGAGATGCCAGTGCCAAAAACACAAAAAGATGTGAAGAGTTTCTTGGGAAAGATAAACTTTATTGGAAGCTTCATTGCCCAATTGACTTCTACATGTGAGTCTTTGTTCAAATTGTTGAAGAAGAATGTGTCATTGTATTGGAGTGAAAAATGCCAATAAGCTTTTGATAAGATCAATGATTACTTGTTGCACCCCCCGGGTCTTAGTGCCACCCAAGCCAGGTTGACCTTTGATTGTGTACCTGTCTGTGCTCGACGAGGTTGCGGGATGTGTCTTGGGACAGCATGATGATTCTAGAAAGAGAGAACCAGCCATTTATTATCTTAGCAAGAAGTTTACACCTTACGAGGCCAAATACTCATTTCTTGAAAGAAGCTGCTGTGCGTTGGCCTAGGCAGCCCAGAAGTTAAGGCATTATTTACTTAGTTACACCACCTGCCTTATTTCTCATTCAGATCCTTTGAAGTACTTATTGGAGAAACCAATGCCAACTGGACGTATGGCTAAATGGCAAATGATCCTTTCTGAATTTGATATCATTTTCACCATGCAAAAGGCAGTCAACGGCCAAGCTATACCAGACCACTTGGCCGAAAATACAAGGAGGGATGATTATCAACTGCTTCACACTTATTTTTTGGATGAGAATGTCTTGTTTGTTGGTGTAACAGAGGATATGAATGAGCGATACTCTGAGTGGATGTTGTTCTTTGATGGTGCTTCAAATTCATTTGGAATCGGTATTGGAGTTGTTCTAGTATTGCCTAAAGGAAAGCATTACCCCGGTTCCGCTAAACTACTATTTTTCTGTACTAACAATATGGCTGAATATGAGATTTGTATTTTTGGACTCAAAATGGCATTGGAGATGGAGATTAATGATTTAATAGTGTTCAGTGATTCCGATTTGCTCGTGCATCTAACGCTCAGAGAATGGATCACTCGGGATTCAAAGATTTTGCCATATCATTCCAGTTTACTAGATTTAGCAAACAAATTCAGAAGTTTGGAGTTCAGACATATTCCACGTACCAGAAATATTTTTGCTGATGCTCTGGCCACTTTATATCTTCAATGATTCAACATCCAGACGAGTTGGTGATTGAACCTAACCCAAACCGCAATTGGAAGAACTCGTATTTCAACAAAACAGGATCTAGACAAGCGACTCTAAGGTTTATACGTGCGGAACCCTAAACCCCCTTAGAATCCCTTGGATGAGAACTAAGATTGATTCTTAACCCTCAAGAAAAGATTAAAGGAACTTATGGTCAATGGTAGAACGGCGCCATGAGCAAGTGTGATTCTTGCTTGATAAGCCAAGAAGAACACTTAGAACAAAATCTAAGATATTCAAAGTTAACCAAAGCTTAAGAGAATACTCTTAAAACTGAAAATTTGTTTATTGATGAATGAATATCCTAACAAACTCGGTCAGCCTTGTATTTATAGGCTTTGGTAGCTCTATACCTAACTAGGAATGGAAAACGTTATTAACTCTTAAACCTAACTTACTAAGGAAATTAACAAACGAATGGAACTTGCTAAATTCAGCCCTAATAGACAAGGGTTGGTTGGCTAAGACCCAACATGGGCTGCCAATCCTTATTCTCAAGCCTACATTAGACTCTTAACTTGGCAATGAGGCCCATCAAGCAATCCGCGCTTTCTTTAGTCAATCGTGGCATTGCCAAGGACTTGGAGTAGGCTCACCATTATGTGATTATCCTCTTGAATCCTTCCAATGCGTGTATGAACAATTTGGAGAAATATTTGGAGGTTCTCACGCATCTTTCTTGTCCTTGCTCGAGTCATTGGTCCAAGGTTTATCGATGGTGCACGTAGGTCATCCTTACTTGAGCCCTGTGAAGTGACGACTTGAGTTCTTGGTGGTTCCTCATCATTCCTCTCCTCTTGAGAAGGATTTGTCCTCAAATCGAAGTCATCACCTATATCAAATGGAAGTAAATCAGCGACATTGAAGGTAGAGCTAACACCATACTCACCTGGAAGGTCAAATTGGTAGGCATTGTCATTGACTTTGGCAAGAATTTGAAAAGATCCATCACCACGAGGCATCAACTTGCTTCGTCATTTCTCAGGGAAATGTTCCTTGTGCATGTGGTGCCAAACCCAGTCTCCAAATTCGAAGAGTAGTTGCCTACGCCCTTTGTTTGCATGTCTGACAAATTGCTCCGTGTGCCTTTCAATGTTTGCCCGCACCTTTTCATGAAGATGTCATACTACTTCTGCCTTTTTCTTGCTATCATGGCTAGTATGTTCACTTAAAGGTAAAGGCATGAGATCTAGTGGTGTTAACGGGTTGAAACCGTACACCACCTCAAAAGGAGAAAACTAAGTAGTAGAGTGGGTAGAACGGTTATAAGCAAATTCAATGTGTGGTAAGTATTCTTCCCACGTTCGTTGTGCTTAACTAAGGCACATAGCATGGTAGACACGGTACGATTAACTATCTCGATTTGGCCATCGGTTTGAGGGTGACTAGTAGTTGAAAACAACAACTTAGTGCCTAATTTAGACCAAAGTGTTTTCCAAAAGTAGTTTAGAAATTTAACATCACGGTTAGAGACAATAGTGTGGGGAATACCATGGAAGCGGACTACTTCCTTAAAGAACAGGTCAGCAATATAGGGTGCATTATCAGTTTTGTAACATGCAATAAAGTGTGCCATTTTTTAAAACCTATCCACTACAACAAAGATGGAGTCATTTCCTCTTTTTGTCCTATGTAAACCAAGAACGAAATCTATAGAAATATCAACCCATGGCTCGTTAGGTATAGGCAAAGGCATGTAGAGACCATTAGAATTTACCTTGGATTTGGCGCGAAGGCATTGAATGCATCGTGCAACCTCTCTCTCCACATCCCTCCTCATGTTAGGCTAGTATAAATGTTCCTATAAGATTGAGAGAGTTTTAGCTATCCCAAAGTGCCCCATTAATCCTCCACTATGAGATTCTTTAACTAATAATTGACAAATTAAGCATTTGGGAATGTATAGTCGGTCCAAGTAGTAAAGGAACCCGTCGACTATGAAGAACTTCTCTTGGGCCTTTTGCTTGCATATTTCAAACACTAACTTAAAATCATCATCAGTTGAGTATAGATCCTTGATAAGCTCAAAACCAAGCAATTCAGCATCTAGAGTAGCAAGAAGTGTATACCTTCGTGAGAGTGCATCAACAACTATGTTGGACTTACCGGTTTTGTACTTAATAACATACGGAAAAGTCTTTATGAATGAGATCCATTGCACATGCCTCTTACTCAGCTTGTTTTGAGATTTGAGAAACTTGAGCAACTCGTGGTCAGTGTGGATGACGAACTCCTTGGGTCGGAGGTAGTGTTGCCACACTTGGAGTGCTCGAATTAAAGCATATAACTCCTTGTCATAGGTGCTATAGTTCAACATTTCTCCATTTAGTTTCTCACTAAAGTAAGCCACTGGTCGTCCTCCCTGAATCAACACTGCTCCAATGCCAATTCCTGACGCATCACATTCAATCTCAAATGTCTTAGAAAAGTCAGGAAGAGATAATACAAATGCGTGTGTGAGTGCGTGTTTTAGAGAGTCAAAGGATTTTTCATGATCTTTACCCCAATGGAACGATACATTTTTTTAATAATAGAAGTTGGAGGTGCTGCTATGGAGCTAAAATCACACACAAAGCGTCGGTAGAAGCTCCCAAGCCCATGAAAGCTCCTTACTTCTCCAATGATGGTTGGCCTTGATTTTACTTCCATCCATCTTGATGCCCTGTGAACTTACAACAAAACCTAGGAATGCTAATTAGTCAGTGCAAAATGTACATTTCTTTAGATTAGCATATAGGTGTTCCTTTCGAAGTACTTCTAACACGAGTTTAACATGATGCAAATGTTCCTCTAGACTTGTACTATAAATGAGAATATTATTAAAATATACCACTACAAATTTGCCTAAATATTCACGTAATACATGATTCATTAAGCGCAGAAAGGTACTTAGTGTGTTAGTAAGGCCAAAAGACATGACTAACCACTCATATAACCCATACTTAGTCTTAAATACAGTTTTCCATTCGTCCCCCTCTTTAATTCTGATTTGATGATACCTAGATTTCAGATCAATTTTTGTGAATATAATTGCCCCATGTAATTCATCTAACATATCATCTAGACGAGAAATGGGATGGCGATACTTTATCGTTATGGTGTTGTTAGCTCGACAGTCCGTGCATATCCTCCAAGTCTCATCCTTCTTTGGTACAAGAATGACTGGAACAGCACAAGGGCTTAAACTTTCTCTTGCCCATCCTTTGCCTAGAAGTTCCTCCACTTGCCTTTGGATCTCCTTGATCTCCTCGGGGTTGCTTCTATAGGTAGGTCGGTTAGGCAGGAGTGCTCCAGGTATGAGGTCTATAGGTATTCAATACCCCTTACGGGTGGCAATCCACTTGGCACGTCGTCTGGAAAAACATCCTTATACTCCTGCAAAAGCTTAATAAAAGAACTAGGCAATGAAGGGTCAAATGTGTTAGTGCAAGTCGATACTCCTGCAAGAGCATGGTTTGGCCTCTAAGTAGCCCTCTCTTCACATCTTTGGCTTTTGCATTTAACAATATTTTTCCCTCTTGTTTTACCTCATGATCCGTCTCATTTGTTGCCTTTTCCCTCTCATTTTCCACGGATGGTTTCGTTTCTTTTTTTTCATGTTTTTCAATTTTTTTCCTCTCATCAACTTTCTCACATTCTTGCTGAATTTTCATTTGATCCTCATACACTTGCTTAGGTGTGAGTGGTGCAAGTGTGATCTTCTTCCCTTTATGAAGGAAAGTGTACATGTTGATACGACCATCATGGCTAGTACTTCTATCAAATTGCCATGGTCTACCAAGTAAAATATGGCTAGCCTGCATAGGTACTACATCACAAAGTACTTGATCCTCATAAGCACCAATTTTAAAAGAAATGAGTACCTGTTGACACACTCGGATGTCTCCACAATTGTTTAGCCATTGTAGACGGTATGGTCAGAGGTGCTCGTGAGTTGGAAGTCCTAATGTCTCGACCATCATTGAGCTTGCTATATTGGTGCAACTCCCAGGGTCTATCACCAAACTACACACTTTACCATTTACATGGTATCGAGTGTAGAAGATGTTCTCCCTTTGGATCTCCTTTTCTTTCACGTGCGCGGCTAATGCGCACCTTGCAACGAGCCCTAGTCCAACAGACTCCTCCAAAGGTGGTTGTACGACTGCTTCCATGTCCTCCTCATCCAATGGCGGCATCTCTTTGTATTCTTCTTCATCGTCGGATATTACCTCTCCACTTGAAAGCACGATCATGGTCCCTTGATTAGGACATTGGCTTGCAATATGACCAAGCCCTTGACACCTCCAACACTTGGTGTCACGACTCCTTGCTCGAGGAGGTTTATTGTTCAACTTTGAGATGGGTTACCTTCCTCCTTGAACGGCATCGGCTTTGGTTTGGTTGGAGTGGTATAGCTCTTCGAGGGCTTGATCTCTCTCTTCGGATTGCTAGTACGGCTATAAGAGGGTGACAGTGTAGAGAATGTCCTTGTTTGACCCCTCCTCTTAAACTTTCGTTCCACCTTTACAGTTTTCTCGAGCATGTCTTTGATCTCCACGTAATGGTACATCTCGACCTCATCCGCGATCTTCGCTCGTAGACCACTAAAAAATCTTGCCATGGTAGTTTCTCGATCCTCCACTATGTCTGCTCGGAGCATGATTACCTCCATCTCCTTGTAATAATCTTCAACACTTTGATTTCCTAGCCTTAAGTTTTGTAACTTGTGGTACAAGTCACGATGGTAATGGCTAGGAACGAAGCATTTGCGCATAAGGACCTTCAACTCGAACCAAATGATGAGCTCAATGTCTCCACTACGCCTTCGACTAGTGGTAATTTGATCCCACCAGATGATGGCATACTCGGAGAATACCATGACCGCGAGTTTCATTTGTTGCTCCTTCGTATAGTCATTGCAGTTGAACATAAGTTCAACTTTCTTTTCCCACTCGAGGTAAGCATTCGGGTCGGACTTCCCTTCAAAGGGCGGCACTTGCATTTTGATTCCTTTGATCGCCTCTCCTCTAAGTCTGTAGCTCCTATTGGCTCTCCTTGTACGTGGTCCAACCTCATTGTCGGAGTAGTTGGAGCTATCTGATTCCTGGTGGACTGATCTCCTTTGGGTCCGACTCCCCCTTGTCCCGCTTTGGGTAGTTTCAACTTTGTCAAGTCGTTCATGAACAATTTCCAATTTTTGGTCTATGATTCGGCGGATATCTCCTTTTAAAGATTCGGCAAAGAATTTGAAATCAAGGACCGAAGGACTATCTCCTGCGTTAGACATGCTTAGGAAACCTGCAACAAAGGTTAGTTTTGAAAATAATTTCCCTTGTGCACTTCCTTATTGTATACACTCGCGCTCGTGTATCACACTACTCTCGTTTTTAGGCTCACAAGAATTTCTCAAAACTGGATTTTACCATTGAAGAGGTTAGATCAGCTCAATAAGTTGTTCACTGGCCTACCAATGGTACGATCACTTGGCACGCGAGATGAGTTTTTAGGGACTCGAAACAGATTTTTGGAACCTGACTCAATGAAAATGAATAATTGCGGATCAGATTTGGAACTTAACAAACGAGACAAATAATGACTCACGAAGACAGGTTTGGAAACAAATCTACTTGACTCAATCGACTCTATTAAACAAGAGATAAAATAGCGGAAGTTTGTGGAACCTAGAAGGACTTACCCGATCTTGCACTTGGCTATCTAGAAGGTGTAGGACACGGCTTTTTGGACCTTTGTGTGGGCAGGTTGGGCGGCTGAAGGTAGTGCACAAGGTACCAATTAGAATTGGTATTCCAAGTTCCAATAGGTTTCAAAGTTCCAATAGGTTTATGATTGTAGTAGGAAGTTCGAATCTGGTCTCTTGTTTCTTTTTTTTTTTGTTGCATTTTTCTCCCTCTTTTTTTTTGGTAGTATTGTCGCAACCAAATTGCTTCTTTTCTTTCTCCCAATTCAACACAACCTAAGACAGATTTCAACTATGGCTTTGAACAAGAACAACTGTGACTTTCAAGAATCAAGAACTATGTTAATTTGGTTTCAAGAATTTTAAGAAACAACAACGATTTTCAAGATTTGGTCCAAGATTTCTCTTCAATTCCAGATTTGATTCAAGATTTTCAAGAATATCAACAACAAGGTAAAACAGCCGTGCAAGATACAATTTTTCCAACCCTCTTGTTCAAGAAACCCAACTTTCCTTCAACAAGATTACTGACCAGAATTTCTGTTTGTTTTGTTTTTTTTTTTTTTTACTTTGACAATTGAAGACTTCAAGATGCGACAATTAAAGAGTAAAAACTGGACAAAAACCACAGGTTCAATTCAACAAACACTGGATACAAAGCGGACAGCAAAGGAACAAGAAAAAAACTAGCGACACAACCACATTAGTTTTTTTTTTGTTTTTCGTTTGGACAACAAGACAGAATTGAAACAACACAATATGACTCAGCAAAACAAGAAAAGGTAGGATATAACCTAGAAATTGTCAACTAACTCTGATACCAGATGATACGAACCCAAACCGCGATTGGAAGAACTCCTATTTCAACAAAACAAGATCTAAACAAGCGACTCCAAGGTTTGTACGTGCAGAACCCTAAACCCCCTTAGAATCCCTTGGATGAGAACTAAAATTGATTTTTAACTCTCAAGAAAAGATTAAAGGAACTTATGGTCAATGGTAGAACGGCGCCATGACCAAGTGTGATTCTTGCTTGATAAGCCAAGAAGAACATTTAGAACAAAATCTAAGATATTCAAAATTAACCAAAGCTTAAGAGAATACTCTTAAAACTGAAAATTTGTTTATTGATGAATGAATATCCTAACAAACTCGGCCAACCTTGTATTTATAGGCTTTGGTAGCCCTAAACCTAACTAGTAATGGAAAACGTTATTAACTCCTAAACCTAACTTACTAAGGAAATTAACAAACGAATGGAACTTGCTAAATTTGGCCCTAATAGATGAGGGCTGGTCAGCTAAGGCCCAACATGGGCTGTCAATCCTTATTCTCAAGCCTACATTAGACTCTCAACTTGACAATGAGGCCCATCAAGCAATCCGTGCTTTCTTTAGTCAATCGTGGCTTCGCCAAGGACTTGGAGTAGGCTCATCATTGTGTGATTATCCTCTTGAATCCTTCCAATGCGTGTATGAACAATTTGGAGAAATGTTTGGAGGTTCTCACGCATCTTTCTTGTCCTTGCTTGAGTCATTGGTCCAAGGTGTATCGATGGTGCACGTAGGTTATCCTTACTCGAGCCCTGTAAAGTGACAACTTGAGTTCTTGGTGATTCCTCATCTGATTCAGTTACAAGAAAAACCTGCACATTGTTTGGTTATGAAAAATTCTTCTGATGGCCGTCCCTGGTTTAGCAACATCAAGAAATTTCTTAAAACGGGGTCTTATCCTTCAGGTGCTGATACGACTGCTAAAAGTTTCTTGCGCAGATTATCATCCAAGCTTTTCTTAAATGGAGAGGTGGTCTACAAAAGGACGTCAGATTTAGGCCTTCTAAGATGTGTTGATGAAGATGAAGCAGATTGTTTGATGAAAGAAGTGCATAGTGGTGTGTGTGGATCACATATAAACAGGCATTTGCTAGCGAAGAAGATTGTCGCGCCCCATTTTTTGAATAAATAAATAAAATGGTTTAAAAAACATGTATTTTGTGATTGGAAAATGAATCGTGATTTAAAAGAAAAATGGGTCTAAATGGGGTTTTGAGAATGCGACGATTTGACCCAAAATTATAGTTTAAAAAGGGTTTTTAAAACTAAATACGGAGTCGCCACTTGGTAATGAGTTAAGGTGTACCAAGTCACCTAAAAAATGTATTTTTTAAGAAAAATAGGAAAAAAGTAGTGAGAAACCCTTTTTAAACGACTCCTAGTCTACGTAAACCAAAGAAAAAGGTTCGGGAGTCACATTTGACAAAGGGGAAGGTAAGGATAAAATCCAAGACACCCCTTTGACCTAGCCAAGGCTAGTTGCATGATTTAATCAAAGATTTTCTTGTTTTAACCAAAGAATTTATTACATTTGGGTGCACTACATGAATGCAAACCCTAGACCTAGGGGTATTGGGGGAAATTTCTCTTCAAAGGTTGAGTGGTGCCAATCACATTAATTGTGAAGCCCAATAACGATCCTTTGAAGAAGTCACGAATAATGCGAGTGGGATGCTAATGAATGGAATGCATGTATGCAATGTGAGGTCATGAGTTTGAAAAAGTATAAAAAACAATAAATATGTAAATGAAAATGTGCACGTGAGTGGGCAAGGTACGGTATGTGAAATGATAATATGAAGTGCATGTGTGCAAGTGATGATAAAAGTGTTCGTGTGCAAGTGAAGAAACATAAAGGTGCACGTGTGCAAAATGGAAGAAAAAAATGAAAGTGTGATGAGGGTATAAAATGGTAAAGTGGATTAAAAAATGCATGAGCCTAGGGAATTCATGCATATTGGGTACGGGGAGACCTAAATCGTGACTCAATTTACCCTTTTATAGAGGGAATACAAGCGTGCTAAGACTTAGAAAAAGCCACACTCGTCTATATCCCATATTTAAGGGGACTCTCAAGCAAATGAACCCTATAACTAGCATGAAATGCAAAAATCCTAAAATGGAGGGAAAAGGGGTTCAAGGGGCATGCAAAATGATAAAACTAAGAAGAATACATGACGTGTAATGAACATGCAAACATGTACTAACGAGGGGAAATCCCTAAGGGTCTAGCGTTGGACTAGCCCATTCTATGAATTCCGACTAGCGTTGGACTAGTGGAAACGTACATTCATCCATCACATTCATTCAGGCTATGGAAAGCGAGTAGACATGCCAAACACTTATAAACACATAGCACATAACATTTAGCATGCTCGACTAGATGCAAGGCCCTAATAAAGCAAGTAACACGTAGCACATGGGCATGCAACCAAGCTAATGAACCTATTACATTCACTAACTAAAACAAAAGGGGGAAGAGGGAGGATGGACCAAATTGCTCGCCAAAGCCCTATCTATTACAAGCCAAGAGGTGTACACATACCCCATTAAAAGAATAACTTAAATGAAAACAAAAAGTAAATGACATAAGTAAAAGGAATTAAAGAAAGGCTAGGAAAGCAAAGTAGACATGTATCTCACTTAACACGTTGGGTCACATAGGAGAGAAACAAAAGGGATAAAAGAAATTATACCGCCCCTTTGAATGGTGTCCAAATGAAAGAAAAATGGCTTCAAAACAATAAAAAGGTCAAGGTACCTCAAATAGTAAAGTATAACAAAGTCACCAAATCTCTCCTAATTGCAATTTAAATGAAATCAAATAATGCATAAGTTTCAAGAAAATGACCCACCAAGGACCCAATTACCAACTAAAGACCCAATTGCAAACCTTAGTCAATCATTCGAATTCAATCGAAACATTTAAGCACTCCAAAGGTCCCAAGAGCCAAGAAAAGGTCAAACAACCAATTTATTTAGGGAAATTAAAGAAAATAGGCAAACACGAGCTCATTCGGTCATAAAGCCCCCAAAGTCATAACTTAAGTGCAATTGACAAAGCATGGTGGTTAATTGAAACAAAACAAGCAATGAAATCGCAAAAATTAAAGCTGCCAAGGACCAAATTGAAGACATTATTCAATTAGTTGGGTCAAAGTAGCATTAGTTAGAAGCCAAGGGGTTAAAGTGAAATTTTTAGAAATTATTTCATGCAATCTTCATGCAAGCTACGTGAAAAACAACCTGATAAACAACATTTTGCAGCAGAAATTTCTGCTGAAAGCTTTCGCAGCAAATGCAAACTTCCCTTAACAATTTCAACCGAACCAAAAACTGGAATCAAAGCAACAAGATAACAAAGCTTTCTTCCCACTTTTTATCCTAGAATCTTGATGTTTATACTCCAGAAATTCAACCGAAGGTAAAGGACAAAGTTCTGCAATTTCTTTCGGCAAGCTCTGCTGCATTTTCGTTTGTTCATGACCAGATTTTGAGCACAACTTTGATTTGATAGTTTTCAAACCAACATCACAACCTTAAGCTAAACAACAGACTACATAACTTCAAACTCTAAACAAACAAGAAACAGTAAAGGAACTGATGCAAGGAAAATCTGCACAAAACATTCATGCAAAAATGGTTAGGTAACCTGATTGTCTATGTTTCCAGCAAGCATTCAAACATGATTTAAGCATTTCAGCCCCCAAACATGCAACTGAACTCTACTTCAAAACATGACTCTACCTCATGGCATGCATGCACGCGGTATTCCAATCACATGGCAAATAAATCACACACTTCAACAATGCAAAACTTCAGCCAACCGAAAGTGCAAGCCTATGAACACTTAGATACCCCAATGAAACCTGTAGATGCATCAATTAATCTACACCCAAACAGCCCCAACGACTTGGACAACAAAATATAGCCCTAATGACTTGAATTGTGGGATCCAGAAACAAAAACAAGCAAGATATCAAGACTCTTAGACTCCTTCAAATTTCTGGTTTCTTTCTGCAATTTTTCTGCTGCAACCTTGCGGCTTATCTTTACACAAACAATATTATGCAAAAGAATGAAGTAAACCCAGCAACTAAACCAAAACTACACTTTTTGTTTGCAAGATTAAGTCAGAAAAATCTGGGTTGATGACTATCCGAGATTAAAGAAATATCAGCCAAAGAAAGGAATAAAGCGCTGCAATTTTTCTGGGTTCTTTACCAAACAAACAAATCATGCAAAATCAGTTTCTAAAATAGCCAAATGTACAACCTATACCCTTTATTTGAATCTAACATCAGAATTTGCCCAAACACAAAAGATCCCACAACCGGAGAAACATCAAAATCAACATGTGATAAAAGGCAGGGAACATGTCCATCGAACCAGCAGCAATAACATCACAGAATTCATACTTTTCAGCCTCGGATTCTCATAAAGAAACAGTATTCATGCTCAAGGAAGAAACTGAGGTTACCTTGAACCCTTTTCAAAGTAGAATGATTATAGAAACCCTCCAAGGAAGTCACACTGATTCCAGAAGTGAAGTCGCAAACTTCGTCGTCGACGTTCCAAGGTTGATGATTTCGTGGGTTTGAACTCAAATTCAAAGGCGTTAATGGTGTTTTATGGGGAAATTTTCAAGAGAAAAGTTGTTACCCTACATCTGTATGTAGTGCAGACATGAAGAACTAGCTTAAAGGGTTAGAATCAAAGCGGGGATATGGATCCAAAGAGAGCCATTGGATCAAACCGATAGCAAAATTTTCCAGAAATGTTTTCTGTTCTCGTTTCTTTCCTTCGCCCCCCCGACTCTCTCGCAACCTCCCTCTTGTTCTTGACTCAATCTCCAGTTTTGCGTCTCCAGTCTCTCACGCTCCTCTCTTTTCAGCCCCAAATCTTTCCTCATTGCTCACCAAGCTCTCTCATTTCCCAGTTTTCTTTCCTACTTCGGCCACCAATCGAAGCTTACTCTCTTTCTGCCTCAGTCTCAGTTTCGCTCTTCCCGTTTCCCTTTTCCAGCCCTCCTCTCGGTTTCCTTTCTTTCACTCCATTTCTCCAATCCCAAACTCTCCAGCCGTCACTCTTTTTTTCTCTCTATCTCTCGGCTCTCTCTCTCAAAACTCAGTTTTTTAGCCGTCAAGCCTCTCTCCCCAAAACTCCCCCCAAACTTTCTCTCTGCTCTCTCTAATTTTAGCCGTCCAGAAAACTCTCTTTTTGCGGCTGTTAATCCTTGTCCCCCAGCTCTCTCTTCCTCTCTTTCTTTATATACCAGCCATCCAACCCTAAAACCAAGTCCTTTCTGCTATATTTGCAACCCAAGTGCCCATCCGAGTCTTCCTTTTGCAAGTCGCGGTAGCTTGCATGCCACGAATCAATTTTCTTTTTTTTTTTTTAACTGAAGATTAATTAAAACAAAAATTGAAAATAATAAAAATAACTAACAAAAATGATTTAATTAACATTTAATGAAAAAATAAACTAGAACAACAAAGTGCAAATTCATTTTTTCCTTTTTCCTTTTTTCATTGTTTTTCAATTTTTCATTCATTTTTCATTTTCATTTTTAAATAATGAAACTAAATCTAAAACAACTAAAACATATTTTTTGAACGTTTTTTTCTCTTTTTTTTCATTTTTTCATGATTTTCCTTTTTTTCCTTTTTTTCCATTTTTTCATGATTTTCCTTTTTTTCATTTTTTAATGATTTTCCTTTTTTTCATTTTTTCATGATTTTCCTTTTTCTCTTTTTTTTTTTCCAAGAAATTCTATACTAAAAACTTAAAAATAAACTAAAAACTATAAACTAAAAACTAAAAATCGAATAAAACTAACACGACAAATAAAAAACTAAAAATAAACAGTAAATGAAATTACACCAAAAATTTGGTGTCTACAGTTTGCCCCTCTTTGTTTGAGTTTTGAAAAAACTTGAGACAAAGAAGTAGACACCAAATACTTACCTGCATTATTTGGCTGCAAAAATGATTCCAACGAACAAGAATTCTAAAATGGGGCTGACCCAAACATAAAATTAAAAACGGGACTGACCCGAACAGAAAATGTAAAATGGGATAGACCCAGGCAGAAATTTAAATGGGATAGACCCACGGGATAGACCCGAACAGAAAATGTAAAATGGGATAGACCCAAACAGAAATTTAAATGGGATAGACCCGAACAGAAAAAGCAAACGGGATAGACCCGGACAGAAATTTAAATGGGATAGACCCACGGGATAGACCCGAACAGAAAATGCAAACGGGATAGACCCAGATAGAAATGTAAATGGGATAGACCCAGACAGAAATTTAAATGGGATAGACCGATGGGATAGACCCGAACAGAAAATGCAAACGGGATAGACCCGGACAGAAATTTAAATGGGATAGACCCACGGGATAGACCCAAACAGAAAATGCAAACGGGATAGACCCGGACAGAAATTTAAATGGGATAGACCCACGGGATAGACCCGAACAGAAATTTAAATGGGATAGACCCAGACAGAAATTTAAATGGGATAGACCCGTGGGATAGACCCGAACAGAAAATGCAAACGGGATAGACCCGGACAGAAATTTAAAATCATGGGACGCGCGCTAGTGGGACTGACCCACGGCTAGCGGCGGGGTAAATGAAATGCTCACTAGTGGGACTGACCCACGGCTAGTGGCGAACGAAAAGGAAATGCTCACTAGTGGGACTGACCCACGGCTAGTGGCAATGAAAATGAAACGTCTTGACAATCGGACAGTGGGATCAAACCCGAGCCTGCTGTGATGTGGACGGTAAGCGGGATAGAACTCGGTCCTGCCGAGGTAAGCGGTCAGCGGGATAAAACCCGGTCCTGCCGAGGTAAGCGGTCAGCAGGATAAAACCCGGTCCTGCCGAGGTCAGCGGGACAAAACCCGGTCCTGCCGAGGTAAGCGGTCAGCGGGACAAAACCCGGTCCTGCCGAGGTTGGCGGGATAAAACCCGGTCCCAACGTGCTTTTGCGAATGGTCAGTGGAATAAAACCCAATCCTGCCATCCAATTGGCCAAGAAACAAGCAATTAAATTTGATTTTCCAAGAAACAAGAATTTGAACTTGATTTTTGACTTTTGAAATTTTTGAATTTTTCTGATTTTTGTAAGAATCTTTTTCAAAAATAATTTGCCCCAGTGTAGGGCCCTTTTCCCTTCTTTTTCTCTTTCTTCGACATCGGCCTTCCACATCACCAGATGCTCTTTCGTCGATTTCAACAATGAATACCTGCACAGGGGCTTACCAAAATATGACATGCATTCACATTTACATGAAAAGAGCAGCGTGATTGATTTGAAAGATGCATTATTTGATTCTTGGACGAAATCCTCAATTGGACTAACAAAAATATTTGCCCCTGTGTGGGCTTGTTTTCACGAAATCTCATAACAAAAATTTGCCCCAGTATGGGCCGTTTAATTGCAAAAACTTGTTTGGATGACTTTCCATTTACTGAACATAGTAAGAAACTATGTTTCCAAAAAGAAAAATTTCATGATGAATTTCTTGAAATAAAACCAAACACAGAGGATTTCTTCCTCATTTTTTAGCATCTGTGCTTTGGGTAATGGGTCACCATTTCCAGTTGGCTCATCTTCAGGACTAATCGAGTGGCTTTATTTCTGATTTTTGAGGTAGCCAAGGAAAATGAGAGGTCAAGATTTGTCTGGTTCTTGTGCCCACAAATTGTAATCCATTCATCATCACATCTTAGTGAAAGCAGAGAGTTTGTCACCCTTATTTCTTAAGAAAACTTAGTCAACGTATAAGCTTTGTAGGCTTGCAACAAAATGGGTAGGAGCGATAGCTAAACCTGTGAAAACTGGTTATACCCCCATGATCACAAATGATTGATGGATTTCTTATGAGCATAATCCTCACTTTGGATTGTCATGAAGGAGTAAGTCAACGATGGACTTTATTAGCTTGTAATGTGGCTTGAAAACGATAGTTAAAGAATAAATCTTTCAAGGACATTGCACCGAAAATCGCATTTTTCAAAATTGCCCCTACGTTGGAACTCAAAGAAAAATCTCAGACTTTGTTTGTATTTTTTCATCATTCACCAGGGACTTCAGCGTTGAACTTTTCTGCATTTTCTTGCATTTACTTTTCTTGCTTTGCTTTTTGCCTCCTTTTCTTTTCCCTCAACTTGGTGGATTTTCACATGGTGAGTAGCGTCAACCTCATACCCAAGCAATTCAGAAATACAGCTAAAATTTTCCGGCATCAGAAATTTTCTTGACAGGGTTATTGCAAAGAACAGAAGTCAGGACTTTCGGCTTTTGTAATGGGGTCTGGTGGGGTGCTTAGAAAAGTTAAGGCTTGAAGGCAGATTTCAAAAGTGGTTTAAGTAATCTGAGGTCGCATTGTTGTGCCAACCCTATTTTAATGTTAAATCAGAATTTGCCCCAGTTTATGCTCAATTAAGGCTTTTTCTCTTTCATTTTCTTTCTTCTTTTGATTTTTCGGTTTTCTGCCATTTTTGAACTTTCACAAAATTTTCCCCAGTTTATTTTTGAACTGAGGTTCTCCTTTCTTTTTTTGTCTTTTGATTTTGTGGCTTTTCACTTTTCACTTCTTGAAACTTTTTCCTTTTCAACTCAAACTTGCCCCGGTGTGGGGTTTGCGATTCTCAGGGGTTGCCAAACGAAATAATTTATTCTGATGGCTCAAAAGGGATAACTAGGGATAGAATGTTTGATTGGAAAAGAAGAGGGCCTGACCTTTGTTCCGTCCCTTACAATAACTCTGAAAGGAAACTTTCGTTAATGCGAAATTTTTGCATGTATCTGAATTACTGACTGAGGAAGACCCTTGTTCATCTATATTTGTGAAACATAGGCGGTCCGTGCGGACAAAACTCTTATTTCCCTTTCTTTTTTTCAAAATTGGACCCCAAGTGGAATCAAATTTCCCCAATTTGCAGTTCCCTCCTTATTCTAGCATTTTTGCTTTTCCCTTTTCTTTTTCAAAATTCCCCAATCTCCTTCCCCAATGTGGGGTGCGATCATATGTGCACTTGAAAAGAACCTATAAATTTTTGGCTCAAACGGGGACACAAGGGATAAATGGTGTTTAGATTGAAGAAATGATGGCCAAAGCATCATTCTTACACTTCATGACAACCAAAGTAACGAAACGGTCATTGAAAATTCATCCCCCTTTTTGATGTTTGAAAATTTTCCAATATAGGGTAGTGATCATTAGAGCTCTTATTTGAAACGAGATTATTCTTTCAAAGGCTCAAATGGGAAAACAAATGATAAAATGTGTATAGGTAGAGAAACGAATGCTCAAAGTATCATTCCAAATTTTCAAAACAAACAAGAATAATGCACATTTTTGCTTTCACTTAGATGTGAATTGAATATAATTAGACACAGTGGACATTTCTCAAACAAAGATTGCCCAAATTTACAATTTATCAATCAATGTGACTGATTTTATTTTGGGGTTAAATGAAAGAAAAAAGGTATCTCATTGGGCCTTTTGAGCGACCTCTTTCAATGTGTAGCTCGGATCACTAATCTAGTGTACATGAGGATTTTAGAGAGTATATACTTGTGAAATTCAGGCTATAGGTTGAAAAAATCTCAATTTGGTCTTATTTCTCAAAATACATCATGAAATCTCCAATGAATGAGAATAAAGAATGAAATGTACATAAATATACACAAGACAATGATTGTCCCAAAAATTTTATTGCTGAAAAGTTTGAAACAAAAATTCTCATTCAATTATGATACAAATGAGAAGAGAGAAACTTGTAAAGAGCTCCACATATACACTTTTTGTCTCATTTTCTTTTGGAACAAAATGTATTAACAAATCAAATAAACAGAATTTTCCTTTGGAAAACAATTACAACATCTCTCAGAGGCTTTAACGTAGAGCTTCCAGATAAATCATTTATGTTTTCATTGTAGGATCTGCCCAAGAATCAAATAACACTTGCAGTTTTGACACTTTATTAGATCGGAAGTGACATCAGATATAGAAAAATATTTTCCCTTTTATTGAAGTGTTTTTATGAATGCAGGGGAGGGGGAAAAACAAAAGAAAAATACCCTGAGTTAGTAAACAAGAATATAAAATCGGTATGCATGTCCTATGGGGGGACCCTTTTTGTGCCAAGGGTAGGCCTAGCATGAAAATGCAATCCTCTATGGTAGGCACTATACCATACCTGATGGATCTGATCAACTCATGGAGTGAAAAATAATTTGAAAATTTTGGCCCATTGGAATGAGAAGAGACGTTGGTCAAAATGAGGACCTCGTCCGAAGGGATTGATCACTTTTGATCGATACAAGACCTTGCAAAAAACGTACGGGTTTGACCTTGACGAACTTCCTATAGAAGATATTGGAATTCGTTTGACCAAAAAAAATTTCAGTGAAGCACGGGTCAAAACCCCAACTGATCAAATGGCTGGATGCAATGGATGGTTTTCTCAAAAATCGACTAAGTTTTCCAATTTGAAATTGACAATGAAACCCTAATTGGTCAAACGGGATTGACGATTTATTAAAAATCAACCGGATTACCCTAAAAAGGGAAACAGGTCAAATGAACTGAATGAAATTTAATTTATCCAAAATTAATCAGATCACCCTAAAAAGGGTAAATTGATCAAATAGATTAAACGAAACTTGATTTATTCAAAATCGGCTCGATTGCCCTAAAAATGGGTAAATTGGCCAAATGAGTGAAATTGAATTAGTGATCTATTCAAAAATCGGCCGAATGACCCTAAAAAGGGTAAATTGGTCAAATGAATTGACGATTTATTCAAAAATTAACCGGATGACCCTAAAAAGGGTAAATTGGTCAAATGAATTGACGATTTATCGAATGAATCGGCAAAATGGGTTGGTTGAATTGTCCGGCCATTGGTTATTTCAAAATTATTGAAATGCATTAGTTTATGACCTTCTAAAAATCAAATTTTGGCCTCAATTTATTTATCGTCTCAATAGGAGGAATCATTTGTGAATTTCTTCAAATTAATGTCCTTCACGCAAGGGATTTTTACCAATTTTTGATAAAATGGCCAAAAAGTGATTATTAGATGCTCATATTCCAAAGATCACTCTATGAAAATGATCGAATCCTACTTTACCTTGTGCACTACCCCTTTGGATGGTACAAAATGTAAACGTGCAAGTCTCACTGGATTAAGTATCCGAGACACAAGGTGGCTTATTCCTAAACACGGGATTCCCTATGTGGCATTCCCTTTCTAAGGTTTATGCATGATGCCATTTTTATCAAAGCAGAAAAAAATGCAATTCGAAATGAAACGTGACCTAAGGAACCCTTTATTTGCCAGGGTAAGCCTAAAATGGTATGCCGTTATTAATTTACGAATGAAATATACCGAAAATTCTAAACGTGCAATGGCCTATCTATAAGGGTAGGTTCTAAAAGAAGGTCATGCCAGACCTCTTATTTGCCTAATGTTTGTGAATGCGAAGGATAAGAAACAAGAAAACGTTAGTTCAACACATAATCACATAACACGTTGGACAATTAGATGATATAAAAGCAACAAAGAAATAAGGAAAGAGGGTGGGATCCCTCCCCTCGTGAATGGTGTCCCTAGTTCAGGATAAGGCTGACTCTACCCTAGGCAATTCTATCATGGATGCATGAGGTTAGGGCTCACTAATGCATCTAGACTCGATAGGTCATAGGTCCCCGAGCCTTCAGACTTGGAAACCAAGGGTCATCACTCCCACGGTTCCTTGTCGGTGGCTCGAGCGATTCCCCAGACGTTGCTACGTACACGTCGTGTTACGGCTACCCGTCTGGGCGAATCTAAAAAAAAATCCTCAACCTTCGACTAAAAACTAATAGGTCATCAACCTAAAGTTTAAAGCGGAAGATCGAGTGACCCCTCGGATCATGCTACGCACACGTCGTGATACGATCACATGTCCAAGTGGGTCGCCTAAAATCCTAATAGGGTGGAGTGGCGTGACAAGCCACTAAAAGAAAAATAAATGAGGGGTAAAAATAATTAAAGCGTATGCGCGTATGCTAGTGCTCGTTTGGAGGGGAGGGATCAAGAACCAACGCGAGGCTCTAAGGTGACACACCCCCCCAAATGCAATGCGAGCGCGAGGTAAGCAAGTAAACATACATCCAATTCAACCAATCATACATTCACGAGCGAGGGAGTAGTTGGACACGTGTGAAATGCAAAATCCTAAGAAAAAGAAAAAATGCAATCCTAAACACCCAAATGTGATATATGAAAAGATTAAAAAAAGAAAAAGGTTGATTAAATCAAATTTGCTCGGACTCTCGAATGTCCCCAGTGGAGTCGCCAACTGTCGCGCCCCATTTTTTGAATAAATAAATAAAATGGTTTAAAAAAAATGTACTTTGTGATTGGAAAATGAATCGTGATTTAAAAGAAAAATGGGTCTAAATGGGGTTTTGAGAATGCGACGATTTGACCCAAAATTATAGTTTAAAAAGGGTTTGTAAAACTAAATACGGAGTCGCCACTTGGTAATGAGTTAAGGTGTACCAAGTCACCTAAAAAATGTATTTTTTAAGAAAAATAGGAAAAAAGTAGTGAGAAACCCTTTTTAAACGACTCCTAGTCTACGTAAACCAAAGAAAAAGGTTCGGGAGTCACATTTGACAAAGGGGAAGGCAAGGATAAAATCCAAGGCACCCCTTTGACCTAGCCAAGGCTAGTTGCATGATTTAATCAAAGATTTTCTTGTTTTAACCAAAGAATTTATTACATTTGGGTGCACTACATGAATGCAAACCCTAGACCTAGGGGTATTGGGGGAAATTTCTCTTCAAAGGTTGAGTGGTGCCAATCACATTAATTGTGAAGCCCAATAACGATCCTTTGAAGAAGTCACGAATAATGCAAGTGGGATGCAAATGAATGGAATGCATGTATGCAATGTGAGGTCATGAGTTTGAAAAAGTATAAAAAACAATAAATATGTAAATGAAAATGTGCACGTGAGTGGGCAAGGTACGGTATGTGAAATGATAATATGAAGTGCATGTGTGCAAGTGATGATAAAAGTGTTCGTGTGCAAGTGAAGAAACATAAAGGTGCACGTGTGCAAAATGGAAGAAAAAAATGAAAGTGTGATGAGGGTATAAAATGGTAAAGTGGATTAAAAAATGCATGAGCCTAGGGAATTCATGCATATTGGGTACGGGGAGACCTAAATCGTGACTCAATTTATCCTTTTATAGAGGGAATACAAGCGTGCTAAGGCTTAGAAAAAGCCACACTCGTCTCTATCCCATATTTAAGGGGACTCTCAAGCAAATGAACCATATAACTAGCATGAAATGCAAAAATCCTAAAATGGAGGGAAAAGGGGTTCAAGGGGCATGCAAAATGATAAAACTAAGAAGAATGCATGACGTGTAATGAACATGCAAACATGTACTAACGAGGGGAAATCCCTAAGGGTCTAGCGTTGGACTAGCCCATTCTATGAATTCCGACTAGCGTTGGACTAGTGGAAACGTACATTCATCCATCACATTCATTCAGGCTATGGAAAGCGAGTAGACATGCCAAACACTTATAAACACATAGCACATAACATTTAGCATGCTCGACTAGATGCAAGGCCCTAATAAAGCAAGTAACACGTAGCACATGGGCATGCAACCAAGCTAATGAACCTATTACATTCACTAACTAAAACAAAAGGGGGAAGAGGGAGGATGGACCAAATTGCTCGCCAAAGCCCTATCTATTACAAGCCAAGAGGTGTACACATACCCCATTAAAAGAATAACTTAAATGAAAACAAAAAGTAAATGACATAAGTAAAAGGAATTAAAGAAAGGCTAGGAAAGCAAAGTAGACATGTATCTCACTTAACACGTTGGGTCACATAGGAGAGAAACAAAAGGGATAAAAGAAATTATACCGCCCCTTTGAATGGTGTCCAAATGAAAGAAAAATGGCTTCAAAACAATAAAAATGTCAAGGTACCTCAAATAGTAAAGTATAACAAAGTCACCAAATCTCTCCTAATTGCAATTTAAATGAAATCAAATAATGCATAAGTTTCAAGAAAAGGACCCACCAAGGACCCAATTACCAACTAAAGACCCAATTGCAAACCTTAGTCAATCATTCGAATTCAATCGAAACATTTAAGCACTCCAAAGGTCCCAAGAGCCAAGAAAAGGTCAAACAACCAATTTATTTAGGGAAATTAAAGAAAATAGGCAAACACGAGCTCATTCGGTCATAAAGCCCCCAAAGTCATAACTTAAGTGCAATTGACAAAGCATGGTGGTTAATTGAAACAAAACAAGCAATGAAATCGCAAAAATTAAAGCTGCCAAGGACCAAATTGAAGACATTATTCAATTAGTTGGGTCAAAGTAGCATTAGTTAGAAGCCAAGGGGTTAAAGTGAAATTTTTAGAAATTATTTCATGCAATCTTCATGCAAGCTACGTGAAAAACAACCTGATAAACAACATTTTGCAGCAGAAATTTCTGCTGAAAGCTTTCGCAGCAAATGCAAACTTCCCTTAACAATTTCAACCGAACCAAAAACTGGAATCAAAGCAACAAGATAACAAAGCTTTCTTCCCACTTTTTATCCTAGAATCTTGATGTTTATACTCCAGAAATTCAACCGAAGGTAAAGGACAAAGTTCTGCAATTTCTTTCGGCAAGCTCTGCTGCATTTTCGTTTGTTCATGACCAGATTTTGAGCACAACTTTGATTTGATAGTTTTCAAACCAACATCACAACCTTAAGCTAAACAACAGACTACATAACTTCAAACTCTAAACAAACAAGAAACAGTAAAGGAACTGATGCAAGGAAAATCTGCACAAAACATTCATGCAAAAATGGTTAGGTAACCTGATTGTCTATGTTTCCAGCAAGCATTCAAACATGATTTAAGCATTTCAGCCCCCAAACATGCAACTGAACTCTACTTCAAAACATGACTCTACCTCATGGCATGCATGCACGCGGTATTCCAATCACATGGCAAATAAATCACACACTTCAACAATGCAAAACTTCAGCCAACCGAAAGTGCAAGCCTATGAACACTTAGATACCCCAATGAAACCTGTAGATGCATCAATTAATCTACACCCAAACAGCCCCAACGACTTGGGCAACAAAATATAGCCCTAATGACTTGAATTGTGGGATCCAGAAACAAAAACAAGCAAGATATCAAGACTCTTAGACTCCTTCAAATTTCTGGTTTCTTTCTGCAATTTTTCTGCTGCAACCTTGCGGCTTATCTTTACACAAACAATATGATGCAAAAGAATGAAGTAAACCCAGCAACTAAACCAAAACTACACTTTTTGTTTGCAAGATTAAGTCAGAAAAATCTGGGTTGATGACTATCCGAGATTAAAGAAATATCAGCCAAAGAAAGGAATAAAGCGCTGCAATTTTTCTGGGTTCTTTACCAAACAAACAAATCATGCAAAATCAGTTTCTAAAATAGCCAAATGTACAACCTATACCCTTTATTTGAATCTAACATCAGAATTTGCCCAAACACAAAAGATCCCACAACCGGAGAAACATCAAAATCAACATGTGATAAAAGGCAGGGAACATGTCCATCGAACCAGCAGCAATAACATCACAGAATTCATACTTTTCAGCCTCGGATTCTCATAAAGAAACAGTATTCATGCTCAAGGAAGAAACTGAGGTTACCTTGAACCCTTTTCAAAGTAGAATGATTATAGAAACCCTCCAAGGAAGTCACACTGATTCCAGAAGTGAAGTCGCAAACTTCGTCGTCGACGTTCCAAGGTTGATGATTTCGTGGGTTTGAACTCAAATTCAAAGGCGTTAATGGTGTTTTATGGGGAAATTTTCAAGAGAAAAGTTGTTACCCTACATCTGTATGTAGTGCAGACATGAAGAACTAGCTTAAAGGGTTAGAATCAAAGCGGGGATATGGATCCAAAGAGAGCCATTGGATCAAACCGATAGCAAAATTTTCCAGAAATGTTTTCTGTTCTCGTTTCTTTCCTTCGCCCCCCCGACTCTCTCGCAACCTCCCTCTTGTTCTTGACTCAATCTCCAGTTTTGCGTCTCCAGTCTCTCACGCTCCTCTCTTTTCAGCCCCAAATCTTTCCTCATTGCTCACCAAGCTCTCTCATTTCCCAGTTTTCTTTCCTACTTCGGCCACCAATCGAAGCTTACTCTCTTTCTGCCTCAGTCTCAGTTTCGCTCTTCCCGTTTCCCTTTTCCAGCCCTCCTCTCGGTTTCCTTTCTTTCACTCCATTTCTCCAATCCCAAACTCTCCAGCCGTCACTCTTTTTTTCTCTCTATCTCTCGGCTCTCTCTCTCAAAACTCAGTTTTTTAGCCGTCAAGCCTCTCTCCCCAAAACTCCCCCCAAACTTTCTCTCTGCCCTCTCTAATTTTAGCCGTCCAGAAAACTCTCTTTTTGCGGCTGTTAATCCTTGTCCCCCAGCTCTCTCTTCCTCTCTTTCTTTATATACCAGCCATCCAACCCTAAAACCAAGTCCTTTCTGCTATATTTGCAACCCAAGTGCCCATCCGAGTCTTCCTTTTGCAAGTCGCGGCAGCTTGCATGCCACGAATCAATTTCCTTTTTTTTTTTTAACTGAAGATTAATTAAAACAAAAATTGAAAATAATAAAAATAACTAACAAAAATGATTTAATTAACATTTAATGAAAAAATAAACTAGAACAACAAAGTGCAAATTCATTTTTTCCTTTTTTCATTGTTTTTCAATTTTTCATTCATTTTTCATTTTCATTTTTAAATAATGAAACTAAATCTAAAACAACTAAAACATATTTTTTGAACGTTTTTTTCTCTTTTTTTTTCATTTTTTCATGATTTTCCTTTTTTTTCATTTTTTCATGATTTTACTTTTTTTTCATTTTTTCATGATTTTCCTTTTTCTCTTTTTTTTTCCAAGAAATTCTATGCTAAAAACTTAAAAATAAACTAAAAACTATAAACTAAAAACTAAAAATCGAATAAAACTAACACGACAAATAAAAAACTAAAAATAAACAGTAAATGAAATTACACAAAAAATTTGGTGTCTACAAAGATCATGAAAACGGGGTATTTCTGGCTCACTATGGAGCATGATTGTGTAGTTTTTATCAGAAAGTGCATTAAAACAGGCATTTGCTAGCGAAGAAAATCATGAAAACAGGGTATTTCTGACTCACTATGGAGCATGATTGTATAGTTTTTGTCAGAAAGTGCATTAAATGTCAATTGCATGAAGATGTTATACGCACTCGTTCTACAGAATTACACAATATGACTGCTCCCTAGCCATATTCAATGTGGGGTATGGATATAATTGGAACTATTGACCCTCCTGCTTCAAACGGACATCATTTTATTTTGATGGCTATTGAATACTTTACTAAATGGGTTGAAACCGAATCTTACAAGCATGTGACTAAGAAGATGGTGACCAATTTTATGAGAAAACACATCATTTGTCATTTTGGTGTATCAGAGACATTAATCACCAACAATGCTAAGAATCTCAACAATGATATGATAGATGGATTGTGTGAATAATTCAAGATCAAACATCGAAATTCTATCATTTATAGACCACAAATGAATGGAGCTGTAGAGGCCGCGAATAAGAACTTGAAGAGGATAATCCGTAAAACGACCGAAAGACACTATGATTGGCACGAGAAGCTCCCCTATGCATTAATGGCGTATAGAACTACTATTCGAACTTCTACTGGGGCAACGCCTTACAATCTCATGTATGGAATGGAAGCAGTTTTGCCAGTTGAGGTTGAAATTCCTTCACTGTGCATTTTAATGGAGGCCAAACTGGATGAAACTTATTGGATTAAACAACGTCATGAGCAGTTGTCTTTGATTGATGAGAAGAAGTTAAATGCCATTTGTCATGGTTAGTGTTATCAAAAGAGAATGGCCCATACTTACAACAAGAAAGTCAAAGTGCGACAGCTCAAAAAATGAGACAAAGTGTTAAAATGGATTTTACTAGTACAAGACGAGGCCAAAGGCAAGTTTGCCCCAAATTGGCAGGGCCCTTTTATTGTCAAGAAGGTATTGCCTGGTGGAGCACTTATTCTCATAGAAATGGATGGACCAGTTTTCCCCCAACCGATTAATTCAGATATGTGTAAGTTTTTCATATGATAAAAGGAAGTTTTCTTTTAGGGTTAATGTAAAGAATGAAATGAAAGTCATGTCTTCTTCCTTTCCAATTAAACACGATATTCCTAGTTATCCCTTTTGAACTTTCAGAGTAAATTGTTTCATTTGGCAGCCCCTGAGTGCCACAAACCCCACACTAGGGCAAATTTTAGTTGAAAAAAAAATAAAAGATAGGGGAACAAAAGCAAAAGGAAATTAAAGAAAAGAATCTCGGTTGAAAATAAACTGGGGCAATTTTAGTTTGATCCTAAATAATATTAATATAAAGATGCAACTTTAGGTGATTTAAATATGTAAGGATTGAAGACAACCTAAGAGTGGGGGGTGAATTAGGTAGTTTTAAAAACTGGCCAAGATGTGAGTGACTTTTTGAGTACTTGCCCTCTTTTTCTAAAAGACCATACAATGGAGCAATTAATAAGAAAGCACAAGTGCTTGTGAGTAGAAGAGATGAATAATTTATATAGTAAGACAGTAAGTAAAATAGAAAGAATATTAAACCAAGTACCAAACTCCTCTTGACTTTGAACATCAATTTAGTGAGCAAGTTTCTTCAAGTTGATCAACTTACAACCAATCTTTGTATACAAAGGAAGGATCACTTCCTCCTTGTTCCAAGCCATACTTGGTCAAGCAATGAAGTTTTACTATTATCCAGATAACCCTCATAAAACTACACTATTGAAGTAATTGAATCACACTAGAAAAACTTATCGAAATTTACACAACTAAGATTACAAATTTTCTTTGAAGAATATTTTCCTTCTAAAATCACTTTTGATCCGATGTAGTCTCAATGTACAAAAGTGTTTTGAAGTAGTTGACTTTTTTCTATTTATATGAGATCAAAAAGTTTTTCAATTAATGCTCCCAACGGATAGAAGGCAGCTGAAAAGTCAACTAGCCGTTGTCAGTGTCAGACGTCCGGTAGACCAATTTCTTGCATCCGAATGTGGGCAGTGAGCTCAAGAAATCTTCATGAATTGTTTCGGACGTCCGATGCCTTCAGTGTATGCGTTCAAAAGTAGGAAGTGAAACTGAGAATTCTTCTTCAATTCTTTCGAATGTCCGATGCCTCCAAAGCTTTGTGTCTGAAGTGTCACAATGTTTGTCGGATATCCGGTGCTCCGATGATGTGCTCCGATGATATTAGAAGGAATGAATTAATATCTTCAGACATCCGAGGGTAGAGTTCTTCATGCGTCCAAAGTTACGCAATGGTTGTCGGACATCCGATCCAATCTTCTTGTGCGTCCGACAGCAGTTTCAGCATCCTTTGTGCTTAACTTTTGAACCTGTTTTGCTCCATTTCTGAAAACGTCTATTGAGAGATCATTAGTAACATTCATTTGTTTTGTAATCATCAAAAGTTACAGACTGAGATTAACAATCTTCCCCTTTTTGATGATGATAAAATAATGGATGGAGGAAAATAATTGAGACACAGCTCCCCCTTAATGTATCAAGGAGTGAATACTCCCTCTCAGAATGATATCCCTTTATCACATCAAGAAGTGAATACTCTCCCTCAGAATGATATCCCTTTATCATACTTATTACCAGATTGATATCATTAGAAATCAGTATCCATTTTGTTTTTCTCCCTTTTTGTCATCATTAGATCAACCAGAAACCAATATTCAAAAAGCAATACGATCAACAATTATCAATCATTATCAGCAAAACCAGAAACCAAAACACAGCATCATGAATATTGGCAACGACCAGCAATTGTCAACAGCACCATAAACAACATCAATTATTGGTAGTTAATATCAGAAATCAGAGGCAAAACTAAATTAAAAAGCATTCATCCAAAACATAAAATATAACCAAATAGTTTTACAGACCAGCAAAGGAAAAGAAATAGAATTCTTAATACAGAACACACGAAATGTTTAAAATGCAAAAGATGCCAAAAGCCTATTATGAACTACCATCCTAATCATGAAATGCATTTACCTAGAAGTGTTTGAATGGTGATTTTTGACGATTTATGCCTCCTCCTTACTAGGCGAAACTGAGCAGGATCCACTTCTTCCTCTTTATTGTCCTCATCATCATCCTCTTCAATTTCTTTCTCAGTTGCTGGAGCTTTTCTCTTGTCTTGTGACTGAGAACTGGAAGCACAGAACTCTGGAGTGGTTTCAGTTCGGAGAGTTTGCTCAGTTGGGTTCTTTTTGGTGTGCATTCTCATTATCTTGAGAAATGAGAGACACAATCAAATTCCTTTTGTCAATGAAGGTGGTTTGTTGGTCGGGTGATATGGTCATCATCAGACCATCTTCAAGGAATAGAATGTGTTGTTTAAGATGTTCAAGCAAGGAAATGACCTCAGATTTGGATGAAGAGGACTTGGTGGCTAACCTTCTAGGATGGATGGCAAAGGATGGGACATACATGGACTGATCTCGAGGAGTCTTAGGGGAAACAGGTGTTTCATGACGACTCTTAGTCCTAGTTTCCAAAAGAGTTTCCTTGTAGCACCAGTGACTCTAAAAAAATTTAAGATTTTCCTTTCAAAATAAGCTTTGGAGAAAATAGTTGATGCACTTTCTTTTGATGATTTTTCAGTGAAGGGAACTTCAAGATGAGCAAAGATAGGAGTCAGAAATTTTTCATAGGAAGTTTTCTATGGCTATCAGTGCTGATTTTGAGCAAGAATTTGCACATCATAAAGCCAAAATCAATTCTAATTTTTTCAAGAAAGCAATAAAATAGGTAAAGCTCCATTTTGTTGGCATCAGTCCTATGATCATCAGTAAGAACCAACAGATTCGAAATTATAGAAAAGATGATGATCAAATTTTGAGAACTGAGATCCTCCAATCTTCTTGCCTCAGCAGGAGAATTGAAATGAGTTTGAAAAAATGTCATCAATTTAGCAACATGAAAATAATGATAGGCAAAATAAAATTCTTCATATGAAAAGAAGTTTATAATTTTTTCTTTAAAATCATCTTCAATTTTGGTTTTCAGAACAGTGTTGACAATATCAGGGTTCAATTCTATGTCAACAGAATTGACATGTGACACTAGATCAGTGTGTGATCTACCCTTCCTGAGATTGGCAAATAATTGATGAAACATGTCAGGATAGTATGTGTTAGGAATGGTTAGAAGATGAATCCATTTTTAGAATTCAAAAAGCTTAAGAACTGGTTCAAGGTCAAGCTTAGGAAATTCGTGAGGGATGATAGTCCTCTGAGTGATGAAACCTTTCTGTGAGATCCATTTGAACCTTTCCCTGACATCATCATCAATGAACTTAGGTAAGGGGGTAGGTTCCTCTGCATTTTGAACCTCAGGTTATTCCCTGGCAGTTCGTTTCTTCTTTGCACTTCGTTGAGCAACAGGTGCATCAGTTTGCCCACCAGATCTCGTTCTTGGTGAATTTCTGGTGGAAGTCTTAGGGGTTCACTGAATCTCAGTATTTTGCTCAGTAGCCTGTTGTTCCTCACTTTGCTCAATAGAAGGATTAGCAGTTTGCCGTTCCTTAGTTTGAACAGTCCCTTTTCTTTCAGCGGACCTTTTTCCCTTTTTACTATGAGATTCCATCACTTTTTTGGGCGATTTCATGATGGATGTATCAGCATTAGTGGGTTGCTCCAGTTCCTCTTCACTATCACTGACTGGAGGCAATGCAGTGGGCTGTTCCTCGGTTTGCTTAGTAGTTTGCTGCTCCTCTGAATGTTTCTTTTGGGACGAATCTTTCCCTTTTCCACCATGTTTCTTTGTTCCTCTCTTTGGAGATTTAGTGGTGGATGGCTCAACAATGTCAATGTCTTCATCCCTTAATCTGAACCTTGTGATGCGTCCGTGTGACAGCCTCACTTCCCCCTAAAGCAAACTAAAAGGTTCGGCGGATCATGTGACAGCCCCACCTTCCCCTAAGGCATACCAAAGGGGTTAGCGAACTGCCTACCCAATTCTCGTCAGGACTACTAAGACGGTAACACACACTAAAACGTTCGGAATATATATTAGCGCTCCTAAACGATTCCACAATCACAAAACGGAAAGCGAAAATCGCAACTGAAAGTGAATAGTGACTGTCACGTCACCATCCAGTCAGTACCCAATCGAATACAGATAACGTTATATAAGTCTAGAGAATGAACATTTCCAAATCAAATACAATACATGAACATGTTTGAATATTTTTATACATATACGTTTGTAATTTACAAAGCAAAAAGGACATATTTGGATCAAGGTACATTTAGGGTTTTCCAACTCCCGAGAAGCAATACAAAAAGTATTTATACTAACTCAATTCAATCTTCCAAAATCATGGTTTCCAAAAGTTGACCCTGTAAGGAAAACAAAATTAACAAGGGTGAGCTTACGCTCGTGAGGTACTCACAAGACACACCAAGATAATCATACTTAGGCAAGGAACACATAAGAAATTACATCACCATAACCAAAAGTAAAAGAATACGATCAGCTCTCAAGAGCCACTTTTCACTTGCCATACTTGATCTCAAATCCATCGACACTCCGTCGACCTTTGGAGTAAAAAACAAGACCATAAATCCCACTTTACACCACATTCCTTCCATCGAACATTTCCCTTACCGGGCCCGAACACCTCACAGTAACAGAAAGGTAATACTCGAGTATACCACAGGGTCAAGTAGATAACGCTCCACTCGACTAACAGTCACTCATGGTTCGTTATCGAATCGACCAAGCCCTTGCCAGCTCGACCCGAATAACGACCAATGAGGTAAGAGTTCAGATATCACAATAAAGTTGGATACAACCTTCAATCGACATTAAATCATGCACAAGTACAATTTCACAGTAACACAGTAGTAGTCATACAAGTAAGAGAACAAGAGCGGTGAAGTACACTCTCGTCTCATTCAAGTCCACAAAACTGAATCAAGTATAAATAATTATTTAAACATTAAACCATACAAGGTACTCTCACCAATTCAAACAATCAATTTCACAAGTTTTCGCCCGATGTAAGCCTCAATTCACCGGCACGTCCTATAACAATCAAGAAAGCACAATTGAGACTCGGACACGAGTCGAATACCTCTTAAATAAACTATTAAGGCAAAACCAAATATAGATTGAAATGGGAAATACATAACATTTAGGGCTAAAAGTAGAACCAAACCCCAAAATCTTTCATTTCTATCCAACCTCAACCTAAACTCACAAGAATTCACCATCCTCAACATTTGGACAGTATTTTCCCTAAAATTTAAGGTTTTCCATCCTACAAACAACCATTGAAATTCATCCAAAGCAACCACAAGCACGCAAACAATTCATAAGCCATTCAACACACTTCATTAGGGTCACAATACCCCTCAATCATAGCCAATTAGAAGCTCAAAACCAACCATAGGAAAGCCCTAATTAGAAGCCCTAAATCTGAAATTTTCCGCACAAGCGGAAATTTTCTGCAAATAACAGCAATTAACGCATAAAAGCTCCATTTAACACAATTTAGAGCTATCAATCCAAGGCCAACCATAACCATCATATGAAAACAAAAAAATTTCCAAAAAAAATAGAAATTTAGTTAACTCCACTTTAATCCATGAAATCTTCCATAAAATCACCTAGTTAGCTATCATAAATCACCAATTGACCATTATTAGGAAAAAAGAGTGAGTTCCAAGCAAAATACCTTAACTCCTCAAGAAAGGTAGTAGCTTAGGGGTTTTTCTTCAAAAACAACTCCACCAAGACCTTCAAACTCCCTTAGCAAGTCACTTTTGTGGACTAATTCAAGGTTTAATCGGTTGGATTTCAAGATTTGTGCAAGAAATGAAAGATATAGTTGAAGCTTTCTTCTTTTTTTTTTTCTCTCAAGGTGAGGTTCAGCCAAGAAAGTTAGGAAATGAAGATGATTTGGGTCAAAATTGGAGTTTTAGTAAAGTTAAGAAAGTTAGGCAAAAGTTAGGCAAGTCTAACTTTGACTAAATAATGACACTTGGCACTTTGTTGTTGCTTAGCACTTTGTTGTTGCTTAAAGTTATTTTCTTGTCTTCCCATGGTTAATCCATCTAGGTAACCTCTAATTATCTCTTAACACCTAGTATTTAAATCACTTTATGCAAAACTTAACCTAATTGGCCGAATTTCTCACTTAACGCACTAGCGGGTCCCACGTCTCATATATACTCCTAATTTCTCATGAAATAACTTATACTAGAAAAATGATTTAAAACTATATTTACTGATAAAGATATCTATAAAAGTAATATAATACAGGAAATAGAGAGAACGTGTGCAAAAGGATAAAATAATGCCTAAATTTTTTTTTTGGTTCTCACAGACCACCTGCCCAACTCTCGCCAAGACTCGTTCGATCTCTTCAAACCAAAATAAGATATAATCTCGAGAAAAAGTGAAATAACAAATTCCAAACTAGAACATATACTTAAATTCATTTCTATCTCAAAAGTAATACAAATCCAAATGTACAAAGGTTCTCAATTCTTCATACATCCAACCCTTGCCAAGCGCTAGGGCAAGAACCATTATAAAAATTCAAAAGAACTAGACTAGGATAGTCTATACAGATCTCTCATCCTTGCGCGCATCCCCTGTTAAGGAAAACAAAACTAACAGAATGAACTAAAAGCTTAGTGAGGTTCCAAACACATAATAAAAATATTAAGTCCAAGGCAGAAATCATAGATAACAAATAATTCAAGAAACATTTACAAGATAAAAGCACTAATAACACATTTATTAAAAAGATACATGCTCACGTGGAGCCTTTCGTTCTTTCATTCACCATTCATTTCCTTATTTCTCCAATCATTTTAAAATGCATTTTATAAGTGAAAACCCCTCCATTGACATTGTCACTCGTTCATTCATTTCATTCTTTCTCCTTCTGGACATTGACCAGACTTCACCCGACAATATGGTAATACTCGAGTATACCAAACTTTCACCCAGAGTCACTAAATTGCCTAACTGAGTCCGCTTCTAGCTCGAGCTGACCGGCAACGAAGGGCAAGGGTCTAGTTCAGCCACAAGACTTACATTCATGCATAATCATTGAAAATTTCATATTTATTTAGATCGAGTGCGATAAAGTACACACTCGCCTAGTAAAACTCAATATCAGCAATCATTGAAAACATTTAACGGTTAATCAAACATCCACAACAAGTCACATAGTCAATGGAAACATAACGTACAAAGAACACTCACCTATTTGACTTTCTTTGGTAGATCTTTTATCTAGTGCTCCTAATGTCCATGGTGGGCGGAGTGAAGGGTTCACCTTTTGTACTTTAAAAGACCCTATCTTTTTGCTAGATTCCTCAGATACACTACCAGATGCACCCCTTTTTTGTGTTTGGAAGGCTTTTACTTGTGCCTTTGTATCCTCAATCCTTTGGACTTTCTCAAGGGCTTCCGTAAAGGTATTAACCTGAACCGCCGCTAAAGCTTCCTGAATTTTCAGATTCAATGCTTGTATAAACCGTCTCATTCTTAACCGCTCCATGGCCACCAATTCAGAAGAAAACTAGGATAGTTTAGTAAATTTAGTCTCATATTCGGCCACACTCTGGATTCCCTGACGTAACCCAATAAACTTGTCCTCTCTTCTTTCATGGACTAAAGGTGGGATATATTTCTTGTTAAATTCCCTTACAAAATTCATCCATATCCATGCAGTCTGTTCTCTTTCCCACTTTACCTTAATAACATTCCACCATACTTGAGCTGGTCCTTTGAATTGAAATACAGCAAAGTTCACTTGTCTTTGCTCTGTGTAGTTCAAAGCCGCGAAGATGTTAATCATTATTTCTAACCACTGTTCAAGCTATATCCGGATCAACCCCTCCATGAAATTTCGGAGGTAGAAACTTTTAGAACCTCTCAAGAGCCCTATCCTCTCCTATCTCAGGATTCCGAGGTTGATTTACTGGCATTTGGCCTTGTTGATCTACCAGTCGTGCTAGGATATTTGTCATTTGTTGTATCGCCGTCGCCATTTGATCTCCGGCCTCAACCCTTGGTCCATGTTCTTACTCGGCCACTGTTTCTCTTTTTTCTCTCAATTCTTGAGCTCGCTTAGTCCCACGTCAGCGACTATGTGTCCCTTCTATACCCTTTTTCTCTCTTTTTTTTTCTAAAAAGTGATTTAGTATATAACAAAATAAATTAACTAAAACAACAAGATATCTCACACCAAATACACAAGGAGACACACCATATACAAAAAGAGACATCTCAAGTTAGACAAATAGCCAAAGGCAGCAAGTACTATACATGTAGGTATTAACATACCATAGGCAAAAGACGTGTAGGAACAATGCAAAGGCAAAACGAAAGAAAACACGACTTATCATCCCGCACTCAGTTAAAATCACCCCCATCCAGTGTCTTACTTCACTTTCTATCCGAACTAGGCGCCCGTTGATCTCTTGTACTCACTCTAGCCAAACACGAACTTGTTCATGTTCCCCGGAATGAAATTCTCAAGTACTTAGTATCGCCATCAATTCTGGATTACTCGGGTACAAGAATTCGAAATAAGATATTTCACATCTCGAGTTGACCAGTCCCAAGAGTAAATTATCTACCATTAATTTCTACCTGACGTATATATCTATTGTCCTCTAGTACCATGAGAAAGATTTAAGACCTATAACAATTCATGGTTCAAAGCTTATGCTCAAAAGAGCACTTAGTCCTTCATACTTATTCACGAAATCAGGACCATACACCACTTGGCCCAAACTCACTCCGCGCAGAGACCACGCAAAATAGCTCTGATACCACCTGTGACAGCCCCATTCCCCTTAAGGCGAATCAAAGGGTTCGGTGGACCGCTTGCCCAACTCTCGCAAGGACTCGTTCGATCTCTTCAAACCAAAATAAAATATAATCTCGAGGAAAAGTGAAATAACAAATTCCAAACTAGAACATATACTTACATTCATTTCTATCTCAAAAGTAATACAAACCCTAATGTACAAAGGTTCTCAATTCTTCATACATCCAACCCTTGCCAAGCACTAGGGCAAGAACCATTACAAAAATTCAAAAGAACTAGACCAGGATAGTCTATACAGATCTCTCGTCCTTGCGCGCATTCCCTGTTAAGAAAAACAAAACTAACGGAATGAGTTAAATGCTCAGTGAGGTTCCAGACACATAATAAAAACATTAAGTCCAAGGCATGAATCATAGATAACAAATAATCCAAGAAACATTTACAAGATAGAAGCACTAATAACACATTTATTAAAAGAATACATGCTCACGTGGAGTCTTTCGTTCTTTCATTCACCGTTCATTTCCTTATTCCTCCAATCATTTTAAAATGCATTTTGTAAGTGAAAACCCCTCCATTGACATTGCCACTCGTTCATTCATTTCATTCTTCCCCCTTCTGGACATTGGCCAGACTCCACCCGACAACGTGGTAATGCTCGAGTATACCAAACTTTCACCCAGGGTCACCAAATCGCCCGACCGAATCCGCTTCCGACTCGAGTTGACCGGCAACGAAGGGCAAAGGCCCAGTTCAACCACAAGGCTTAAATTCATGCACAACTAACATATAATCAAATAATCATTGAAAATTTCACATTTATTTAGCTCGAGTGCGATAAAGTACATACTCGCCTTGCAAAACTCAATTTCAGCAATCATTGAAAACATTTAATAGTTAATCAAACATCCACAACAAGTCACATAGTCAATGGAAACATAACGTACAAAAAACACTCACCTATTTATGCAAAATAACGCCCAAAGTAACCCTTCGGGTAATACCCTCAATCACCGATGAATCCTAAAATTAATCAAGAGCATATATTACAGTTCATCTAGAAAAAATTAGGTGAATCGAAGGAAATCCGAAGTACAATGTATATGCATGGTTGTTGGGAAGAAAAGAGTACCTTTAGACTCAAAGACATGAGTAACTAAAAGTTTTCCCAAACCAAACACAAACTATACTCAAAAAGGTTTTTTAGAAAATTTCCTCAGAAAACAAATGAACAGTGTCACGTCACAATCCGGCCAGAACTTGACCGGATATCCAGCCGAATTCTTGGCCAAATTCAAGGCAGTAAGCAATCCTAATTTTTTTTCTTCTTCTCCTATCAATCCGGCCAAGAGTTGGCCGGATACACGGCCGGATATGAAGAAAACATTTGTTTCTTTTTTCGTAAAACTCTTTGTTTGGCTCAAAATTAACACATATGCAAGGAAATAACATATAACAAGTATTTCAAGTAAAATCATATGCAAAAGGAAGATAAACAAACCCTAAATTTGCACCTAAAGCCTCGCTTGATAAAATAGGTTTTGCGGCCGAGAAACCCTAGGCAATTCTTCTTTGTTTCGGAAAGAAGATGAGCAAACATTTGAAGTTCAAAACTTGACATTTGTAACTAAGTATCATGCTTAAAACGTTTGTCACATTCACCATGCGAAAAGGTACAAGTTCAAATGGAATCTAGCTCAAATAACACCATTAAAGTGGACCTAGTTATGTCCAAGCAAAGTAAGTCCAAGGCATCACCAAATCACATTTCAAATCTCACTTTTACTCACTCAAATTTCAAGCAAATAAACGGACAGCATTTCCCCTTAATTTTTTCACTTTTCATCCTACAATGAAACACCAAATCACATAACAATCAACCACAATTTCACATAGGGGATAAAATACACCTTTCGGCATAACAACTACAATTGAACCTATACTTATCAGATTGAAACGAATCTTATGGCATTTCGAAGCCAAGACATATACCTATATTCCTTATGAAGACTTCCAAGGCCAAATCATGCATTTTCATGGTCAAAATCGAAATCTCAGATAGGACAGAAAACTGTCTATGAAACAAGGTTTGTGGGTAGTCAAGGGTATTTTGGTCATTTCACAAGCTACAGTATTCAGATTGAGCTGAAATTTTACCACAAGCTAGCTAACTCAAAAATTTACAACTTTCATGTTTTAAGCAAGAGCTGATTCGGTCTCTCTCAAGGACGAATACACAGTGTAAAAATAGGGCAGATTTGAAACCCTAAAACTGAAATTTAACATAACTTTAGCTCAACCCATGAAATCTTCCACAAAACAACATCTATAACAACTATAAGCCACTAATTAGCAATTAATTGAAGTAAATAGGAAGTTCTTGGCAAAATATCTTGGAAACCCAAGAAAAATGGTAGCTTAGTATCTTTCCTCTCACAATCACTCCACCAACTCCTTTAAGCTTCCTAGTTGAGCACTTGTATGGTGTAGTTTCCAATTTAGTTGGCTAGAACTCAAGATTTGAGTAAGTTTGGAAGCAAAAATTGAAGAACTCTATCTTGTTTCTCTCCTCAAGTGGTTCAGCCAAGAAGCAAGAAAAATGAAGGAATTTGGTCAAAATTTGATTTTAGGAAAGTTAAATAAGCTTGGTCCAAAGTCTAACATCCAATGAGGTAGTGACACTTGGCCTTTCTAGTGTTTAAAGCTTATCTTCTTTCTTCCAATGGTTAATCCATCTAACTAACCTCTAATCATCTCTTAGCACCTTGTAAAATAATAACACTTAGCACAAAAATCACTTAATCACCAAAATTTGATCGCACTAGCGGGTCCCACGTCTATAATTCGTTTCAAATTTAACGTACACTAACTTATACTAGGAAAATGATTTAAAACTGTACTTGCTTATAAAAATGCATAGAAACTTTAATATTTTAAAGGCAAGCATAAAAATTTAGAAAAATAAAATAATGTCTAGAAAATGTGAAAATTTTCTAGTTCTCACAGTCCGGCACTGACAGACCCTCCTCTAAATCTCACCATGATGCAATGCAAGATGATGTTGTTACAGAGTATGATGCGAGTGTGTGATAAAATGAACTATGAGTACAGATGAACTATAATGATTGCTTGAATCGTCCACAGAGAGTGAACTTTGAGTGGTTAGGGGTTCGGGTGAGAATTGAGATTTATGGGGTTGTTGGCAGTTAGAAGAAATTATGAGGGGTAATGAACGCGCAATAGTAATGTAATGGTGTTTGGCAACTCAATTTCTTGGAACTTGATCACAAATGAGATGGATTTTGAATTTTGAATGTGGGAGAATATGAAGAGTTGCATCCGATATAGTGGTTGAGAGTGAAATAAATGAGGAAGAAAACTACTTTATAATATTTTTCTTTCAAGTGTCGGACGGCCGAACGAAGTGGGGCGTCCGACACAACCGTCTGAACTAGAACTTTCTGGGAAAAATGATGAAGAACACTGTCAGACATCCGTTCTAACACATCAGACTTCCGATAAAAAGAAACAAGAGAATTTTTAGAATATTTTTTCTGAAATGCCCAATTTTGTTCTCAAAGACACAAATTGATCCAGTGGTAAGGCTTTTGTGAGAATATCAGTAATTTGATCTTTTGAACAGACATATTGAACACAAATTTCACCCTTATGGACAAGATCGCGAATGAAATGATACTTTATGTCTATGTACTTTGTTCTAGAATGTTGAATGAAATTTTTTGTCAAATTTATGGCACTAGTGTTATCACAATACATAGGCACGCAATCATACATTAATCCAAAATCATTCAATGTATTTTTCATCCACAATAATTGAACACAACACGCTCCGACGGCAACATATTCCGCTTCGGTTATAGACAAGGAAATAGCATTTTGTTTCTTGCTAAACCAAGATACTAAGTAATTTTCAAGAAAGTTACATATACCCATTGTACTCTTTCTATCTATCCTACAACCACCAAAGTCAGCATTCGAAAATCCACATAAAAGAAACTCATGACACTTACGATACCATAGGCCAAAATTCAAAGTTCCTTTTAGGTATCTAAGAATTCTTTTTACCGCATTCAAGTGAGATTCTTTTGGACAAGACTGAAAACGAGCACACAAGCATACAACAAATATGATATCAGATCTACTAGTAGTTAAGTAAAGCAAACTACCAATCATACCTCTATACTTCTTTTCATCAATTTTTGTACTTTTTTCATCCTTGTCAAGTTTGGTAGATGTGCACATAGGTATTCCAACTTATTTTGAATCTTCCATTCCAAATCTTTTGAGCAGCTCCTTGATGTATTTTGCTTGATTAATGAATGTTCCTTCTCAGGTTTGAATCACTTGGAGTCCAAGGAAGCAATTCAATTCTCCCATCATGCTCATTTCAAACTCTTTTTGCATAATTGTGAAAAAGTCCTTGCACAAACTCTCATTAGTAGCATCAAATATAATATCATCCACATATATTTGCACAATTAATAGATCACTTGAATTATGTTTAGTGAAAAGAGTGGTATCTACAATGCCTTTTTTAAAATTATTTTCAACCAAAAAATCATTTAAACACTCATACCATACTCTTGGAGCTTGTTTTAATCCATACAAGGCTTTTGAGAGTTTAAACACATGATTTGGATAAATCTCATTTCCAAAATCGGGAGGTTGATCAACATATACTTCTTGATCAATAAAGTCATTTAAAAAAGCACTTTTAACATCCATTTGAAATAGTTTGAAATTCTTAAAACATGCAAAGGCCAAAAACATTCTAATTGATTCCAGCCTAACCATGGGTGCAAATGTTTCATCAAAATCTATTCCTTCTTCTTGAGCATATCCCTTAACTACAAGTCTGGCCTTGTTCCTTACTACCTCACCTTTGTTTTTCATTTTGTTCCTAAAAACCCATTTTGTGCCAATGATACGATGATCTTGAGGCCTTTCAACTAATGTCCAAAACCTTGTTCTTTTCAAATTGATTTAATTCATCTTCCATAGTTAAAATCCAGTTCTCATCTTTCAAGGCATCAACAACTTTTTTGGGTTCAAAATGTGAGACTAATGCAAAATTATCCATCAATTGTTTAAAGAAGGAACGAGTTCTGACCTTCTCGGATGGATCACCAATGATGAGGTCCTTAGGATGATTTTGAACAGATTTTCAAACTCTTGGAAGATCGTTAGGTCTACTAACATCCCTATCATTGTCTTCCAGTGCTGGACTATCTTGAGAATCATCTTCCTTTGAAACATTTTCTGATGAAGTAATGTCTTGGTCATTGATTATAAGGTTCTTTAGTTCTTCTTGAACACCTGCATCATCATCTTCAAGACAACTTTTGAAAATATTACCATTAGATTCATCAAAAGTAATATGTATAGCTTCCTCTATAACCAGAGTCCTTCGATTATAGACTCTAAAACCTCTTTTATTTTCACAGTACCTCAAAAAAATTTCTTCATCAGATTTTTTGTCAAACTTTCTAAGATTTTTCTTGATATTTAAAATGAATCATTTGCAACAAAAAACTTTGAAGTAACCAACAATAGGGCTTTTTTCAAACATCAACTCATAAGAGGTTTTGTTCAAGATTGGTTTTAAAAGAACTCTATTCATAGTATAGCAAACTATATTTATGGCTTCTGTCTAAAAATATTTTGACAAGTTGCATTCACTCAACATGGTTCTAGCAGCCTCTTGAAATGTTCTGTTCTTTCTTTCAATAACACCATTTTGTTGAGAAACTCTTGCAATAGAAAATTCATGTGTAATTGCATTGTTATCACAAAATTCTGGAAAACCACAAAACGAAATTCTGAGCCATTTTCACTTCTGATCTTGATGATTTTCAACCCAATCAGATTTTGAACTTTTACAAATAATGAAACAAAGTTTTTGAAAGCATCATCTTTGTGTGCAAGAAACATCACCCAAGTGTATCTAGAATAATTATCAATAACAACAAAGCAATATCTTTTGCCACCTAAGCTAGCAGTTTGTGTAGGACCAAATAAATCAAGATGTAAAAGTTTCAAAGGTTTTGTGGCAGAAACACATTTCTTGGGTTTAAAAGAAACTTTAACTTGCTTTCCAAATTGACAAGCATAACAGATTTTGTCCTTTTCAAACTTAATTTTTGGCAAACCTCTAACAAGATTTCTTTTGAAAATTTCTTTCAGCAAATTCATGTTGAAATAACAAAGTCTTCTATGCCACAACCAAGGGTCTTCATTTGCAACTTTAAGACGTTTAAAGTTAAAAGAATCAATATTTTAAGAATGACTATGTAAATATCATTAACTTTTTTTTTGAAAATAGGATTAAACTTTGAGTCAAGAACAAGACATTCATACTTTTTGAATAACACAAACAGATTTCTATCACATAATTGACTAACACTTAACAAATTATAGCTCAGATTGTCAACTAAGAGAACATTGTGAACAAAAGTTTGACCATCCTTACCAACATCTCCCACTCCAATTATTTTAGCTTTGTTGTCATCTCAAAATGTTACTTTTTCACTTGATTTCGGTTTGAATTTGATGAATTGTGATGGATCACCAGTCATATGCCTTGAGCATCCACTATCTATGAACTATTTTGATTCCTTAATAATATTCGTCAAGTTCACCTACACAAGAGTTCACAAGATAATATTTGATACCCTTTACTTTTTGAATTCTTGAGAGTTAGTATTATGTCTAACTATCCACATGCATTTCATGTCATTTCTCATATTCTTCCTTATATAACAATTACTTTTCATGTGACCAATTTGACAACAAAAGCTGCACACAGTCAGTGAATTACTCGCATGGATAGGTTTAACAAATCTGATTTACCTTCTCTTATAAATGGTAAACTCGTTTGCACTAGAATTCAATCTTTTCTCATGAATGCCAAAATGAGGTTTTGTATCATTTCTTTGAAAACAGTTTTGGTTCTTATGTTGAAGCAATTGATTAAGATCATCCATTCTTCTTTTCAAACTCCCTTGTTCATTTTTGAGCATGATACAGAAGTTTGTTTTTCTATCAAGTTCAGCATGTAAATCATTTCAAATACTTTTCAGGTTTTTATTTTCATTTTTGAGACTCTTGTTTCGTCGAAAAAGGTTTGCATTGTCTTGAATAAAAAAATTGATCTTTTTTTTAGTTCCTTGTTTCTAGTATATGATTCTTTCAAGTTATTATGTAGTCTTTCCATAATTGAATTAATATCATCATCAAATTCATCATCAGTATCAAGTTGAGAGTTACAAGTAGTTATCTCATCATCACCAATGGCCATGAAAGTCATTTGGACAGATTCCTCTTCTTCTTCGACTTCACTTTCTGAATTGCAGTCATTTCAAGTGATCTGAAAGTTGTTAAACTTTGGTTTTCATTCAATTTTTCCTTCCTTCTTTTTCTTCATTGGACACTCACTCACATAGTATCCAGGTTGGTCGCACTCAAAGCATTTGTCAATTTGCTTTTTATTGAACTCTTGCTTTCCTTTATTTTTTGAGTTGTTGAACTGATTTGGGAATGGATTGTTAGATCCTCCTTTTCTGAATCTTCTTTTGTTGAGAATTCTTTTGAAACTTCTTGTGATAAGTGCAATATCACTGTCATCAATTTTCATAACTTCTCCATCCAAGGAAGTTGAGTCATCTTCATCTTGCGAGGCTTTTAGAACAATACTCTCTCACCTTTGTATTTTCTTCCTCTTGCACCTTGAACTTGAGTTTCAGCCCAAAAGAAATTAGAGAATTAATAAATGATTCAATAGGTATGGAATTTAGATCTCTAGCTTCTTCAATGGCAGTTACTTTACTCTCCCAATCCTTGGATAAAGCATTCAGAATTTTTCTGTTTTTCTCGCCTAGAGAATATTCCTTTTCCAGCACTTTTAAGTCCTTAATGAGATCATTGAATCTACAATACATCTTATCAATATTTTCATGAGATTTCATTTTAAAAGATTCATACTTAGTAACTAGTATTGATTTCTTTTGTTCTCTTACATTTTCACTCCCTTCATGGATTTCTTTAACCTTATCCCAAATCTCTTTTGCAGATCTACAGCTTTTGACTCTAATAGACTCATTTGAATCTAGAGCACTGTATAATACATTCATAGTCTTGGCATTCAAAGTGAGATGGGTTCTATCATCACCAGTCAATTCATTTCTTGTTTTTGGTCTTGGTCTATAAGTGATTTCATCAACTATAGAAGTATCATATGGACCTTCATTGACAATAAACCATAACTCGATATCAATAAATTGTAAGAAAATAATCATTCTTTCCTTCCAACTCACATAATTTGATCCATTGAACATTGGGGTCTAGTGACGGATTGTCCTTCAAAGAACATAACATTGTTGGTTGTCATTTTTACTCCAAAGTAGATTGAGTTTAATTTTTAAGAGACCAAGTAAAACTTCCTTGCTTGACCACGTGTGGCTTGGGGCAAGGAGGAAGTGATCCTTCTTTTGTACACAAAGATTGGTTGTAAATTGACCAACTTGAAGAAACTTGCTCACTAAAGTGATATTCAAAGTCAAGAGAAGTTTGGTACTTGGTTTGATATTTTTTCTCTTTTACTTACTGTCTTGCTATATAAATTATTCATCTCTTCTACTCATAAGTGCTTTCTCATTAATTGCTCCATTGTGTGGTCTTTTAGAAAAATAAGGCAAGTACTCAAAAAGTGACTCACATCTTGGCCAGTTTTTAAAACTACCTAATTCACCCCCCTTTTAGGTTGTCTTCGATCCTTACAAAACACTTATAAAATCTGCCTTTAACTCTTAACTTTTCTAAGCACCCCACCAGACCCCATTACAAAAGCCGAAAGTCCCGACTTCTATTCTTTGTATCACCTCTTTTAGGAAATTTTCTAATCAAATGACAAATGATGTCAATACACCTTCACCAATTTTGTAAGAGAAGAATTGTCACACTAATGTTATCATTTCTTAAAACACATTTCTGAATTGATAAGGGCTATTGGCAAGATATATTTATCAGGTGAAAACCCGAAAGGGCACCTTTAAAAAAAAGGAAAAAAATGAAAGATGAAAAGAAGAAAAAGAAGGAGAAAAAAAGAAAAATGAATAAAAAGAGTGGGGGCAGCCTCATTTCTTCTATGAAATTACATGAAACAAGTTATTAAAGCCACATAGGAGCACCTCTACTCTCGTAAGTGTACTCCCTAAGTTGATTACTTTCTTGAACTAGTATTAAATCTCAATTCTCATTGCAAACTTAATACCTTAAGATTATCACAATTAAAGGCTGGTTATTTATGATTAGAAAAGCAAAAATGATAAATAATTTGCTCAAAATAATATCATCAAATAACCAAATAAACATTACTAACAAGATATAGAAAGTTTATCCACAACTCTAGGTATAAACTTTAACTAAACATGAAAACAAACAACAAACTTGTATTATAGCTAAACATAAAATCAAATACAAAAGAGAAAGTGATAAGAGAGAAGTCACCCTTGTCGCATGAGCTTTAAACTCTCCATCTTTACTCTTCCAATTTTCATCCAAATCTAACTACAAATACAAGAAAGATAAACTACTCTAACTATACTATACTACCCTAATTAATGAATTAAGAAAATTCTAGTGAAGACTACATTTTTGGTGAGTTTATCAAGCCTTCCAAGGTTGTTAAAATGTTCCCTAAAGGCTGCTATTTATAGAGAATTCAAACTTAAAGTGAGTTGGTTCTAGTTGTCATTTTTGCCTCTTGAAACTCCCAAGAGTTGGTTCTTCAACTTTCCACACTCTTCTTGGTCAGATACAGCTGAAATTGCTTGCTGGAATTGAGTTGGAAAGTTGTGTGAACAAAGAACAAGTTGCAGAGCAAGTTGCAATTAAAAATGATGAATACACGATCTCGAAAATGCGACCTTAGGTCGCGTATTATATCCCACATATTGCCTTTTGTAGGTTTGCTCAATTCTGGATAGATTTCATCATTGTTCTATTTTTTATCCAATTTCAACTGATTTTTTCTTGATAATGGAGGGCAAACTAGCTCTTGTATAAAACATAAAATGTTTATCCCTTTAAGTTAGCTTTCTAATGCATCAAGAATCATCTAATTTGGAACTCTATGAACCAATAAATGACAAAATACCATCAACTGGTCAGAACTCTATTTCAACTTTCGACAATGAAATTCCACTTCTGTATTTCGACTTTTTTACTAGGAAAATGACTAAAATGGATTTCTATGTCTCATACCAAATGCAGATATATCTCTTAGCTTTAAAATAGTATAACAATCACCTCAATCCAATACTTATAGCTCAAGATATTGTCAAAATACCACAAGATGTCAAAATTGAAAAAACTTCCTTTCTTTTGTTCTTGCTTGTATTTCCTCTTTGCACTTCATGCCTTCTTTAAACTACTTCAAATCATCAATAATCATCCAAATATGTTTTCAATTCACTCCATTTGATGATTGAATCATCAAACCTATAAAAACATGAAGTTTTCACCATTAAAATCCATAGAAATGCAATTTCTATCACTTTAACCACAAAATGTATATTTTCACTAGAAAATTAGTTAATTAACTATAACAATAGTTAAAACACACCAAAACTAAATAATAAAACACACTAAAAATATGCTAAATATACACTTATAAATAGCCCACCCCTTTTAGAAACAAACGGAACACATCCTTGGAATTAAAAAAAAAAGATTATTCTAGCCATGAATGCAACTTCTTAGATTGACTTTGGTCTCCCTAAAATACATGACATTTGAATTATAGGATCGGATCAACTTGTTTAAGCAATTGAATTATAGGGGACTAACCTAACTCCCTACAATTCCAACTAAGAAGCCACATGGTGATGTGAGCAGTTGTGAAGGGACAATCACCCAAACCCTTCAATGTTGTTAAATGAAAACGTAGAGTGAACCTGGTCAAACACCAGTTCAAATTATGTTGCCAAAAATAACATATCTATGATGAGTTTTGAATGCTCAGTACCATCTTCTAAGATAAAATGCATATGCGTTTCCTCTGAAAAATATCCATCTTCAACATCTCCAGAAATATTGCACCTTCTATAGTTAAGTATTTAAATTCTCTGATGGAACTTTCTCTTATCCTTGAAGGATAGTTTGTTTCCTCTGCCACTATGTTTGCACCCCCACATAAGGAATACGCATGCCAGTTTAAGTGGACTAAATCTTTCAATAAATTAAAATTGGTGTTAGTGGCCTTATCAGATGTAGGGAATCCTTTGGAAGGCGCTGACTGGGTCCCTTGATGATTAGGGAGTGGGGGCTACTTGTTCAAGCTTAATTTTCAAGAAACTTGTATTTCTTCCTACGACAGTAAGATCGACGAGCCCACATTACTCGGTTTCCCTTAAATTTCTGCCTCCCACTTGCTGTGTTCCATATTTTTCTTGCCTTGTACGTCTTTAGTATCAGATTGAACAGCTAGAAGATCCTAAAGAATGGCATGTAATGATCCCTAAGCATCAGAGAAATTGTTTCAAGCTATATTTGATTGGGAAGTCTTAAAACATAATAGTCATAAAGAGATGCCATTATTCCGAGACTGACAATTTTGTGAATGATGTCAATGGAGATAGTTCGTTAAGGCCTCAAATGTTTGTTTTAGAAATTAGGATGACAAATCAAAACTTTGTTGCACAGGCCCATAAAGAACATGAGCCATGTTAGAATTGAAATCCATCAGGTCATTAGAAAAAAAATATTGAAATTAGATAATAGGGATGGCCTAAAATAGATTAATGAGCCAACTATTGCTGAATTTTCATATGGTCCAATAAGTGTTTGAACCCCAAAAGATCTAGAAAAACCCTTCTCCCAATGGGATGTTTCTTTTCCTCTTCATTTTCTTCAAAAGCTTTGCTTGTAAAAAATAGAAATTCCCTTAGTCTAGAGGGATCTAAAATTACCCTTAATCTTCTGCCTTCTTGATGGCTATGTGAAGGAAACTCATTCAATTGTTTACTAAGAATTTTGTGCCCCAAGGAACATTATTGATAGCCTTTGAGAAGAGATAGGGATTGGTAGTAATACATCAGTAGGAGTAAATTAGGGAGTTTATACGTTGACTTCCATCATTTTTGTCTCCTGATTGCTTTTTGATAACTTAGGTTAAACTAAAAAGGAAAATAATTAAAGAGTTGTTGGGAGGCATTAAACTTGGTACCTTCCTCCACTAAAAGTCCATTAGTGATAAATTCTTGAAATAGTGTAAACACTTGCGGCAGGTATGTTGGAGACACATGTACTTGCCATTGATGCCCCTTATATACCTGAAGCTCTATTTCTGATTACCCATTTGTGGTTGTGTGAATTGCTAACATAAAGAGGTAGGATTCCTCTGAGGATTAGATGCTCAAACTCTTGGGAGTGCTGAAATTGTTGACATTGCTGTTGGTTTGCCAAATTCAGTTACTCTTCATGATGAACCATAGTATTGGGAGAAAGATGATAATCTAAAGATGATGGTGGGGCCACTAATGGTGGAGAATTTTCACGTTGTGCAACTATCAATTCTATCTCTCACACATACTGAAATCCATTGAGAACTTGTTCTTCTGAATCAATCGGATGTTGATCCCACAAGAAAATGAAAAGAGAGCCTAGGATATGTGTGCTTTGCCTTTGTGTTTGGTGCTGGTATGCATATAAGTTTGGTGAAAATAAATCATCAATGGCATCAATCCAAAATTCATAGCCTATTCTTAAGGAGATTGCTTGAATCCATGGAGTCAAAAAATTATGTAATTCAACATGAGAGCTTATAGAATAATTATTATATGTATGTCCTATAATCTTGCAATGCCAACAAAATTTAAAAATAAACTATAACTACATCTAACCTAGATTGAGGAACCATTTTCCAAATGATAGAAGAACTCATTGGGTAGAGACAGATTAACTAGGATTCACATCCGACTCTGATATGCCTATAATTGTTTGGAGAAATGTTATTATCCTCGACTTCAATTATAGGGCCTACCATTGTAGCTATGAATTCACCATATTTCTTGTTGACATATTCTTCTGGTAGTCCATGCAACTATACCTAAATAAGAATTTGAGTGATAATCATAGTGGAAAGTACTATATCAGGAACCCATTTGTGAAGAACTAAAAATGCCCCATGGATAGAATAAGGACCATTATGAAGAAGTAATAGTAGTATGTCTTGAGATGGAAAGCCAAAAAGGAAAAAATTCCTATCCTTGGAAAGCACTTGGACTTGGTGATACCAATGTAGTTCAACATATTCCCTCAATATATCCAAGTTTAAATGACGATAGTCAACTAAATAGCCCCAAAAACATATCCGAACTTATCCTTATGAAACTAAATGTTTAGAAATTGACAGACCACCAGAGGGTCCCTACAATATAATCCCACTCAATTTGGAGGCAAAGGGGCACCAGGATGTATTTCTCTTCTTTCTTTTAAGAAGTTGCTACTATATTCTGAGTCACTATTTTCTGAACATCCCAATTGACGAAAATGTGGAATGTTTGCTATTAGGGATTAGGAGAAGAATAGATGTGGACCACTTAGTGAGCATCACTTTAAATAGAACCAAAAACACACATCCTCCAGCCACCAGTGTCATGTTTAATGGTAGAAATCCTTCAAGTATGTCTTATTTAAATCTGTAAAATCAAAACACATCCTCCAACCACCTATGTCCTTTTTTACTATAATCGACTTAGATAGTCAGATTGGATATTGAACCTTTTTTATTGTCTTTGAACCTAGGAGTTTGCCCACCTCATCGAAAATGGCTTCATTGCGCTCTACCCTAAAGTTCTTTTTCTTTTGTTTAACACGCTTTACCCGAAGATCTACATTAAGTTTGTGGATCATCAACTCCCTAGGGATCCCAAACATGTTTTCTATTATCCATACAAAAATCTTTTTGAACTCTCAGAGCAAGCTGATGAGTTGTGTTTTGGTGAGTTTAAGGAGACTCAATTTGGTTGGGCTGATCAAGGTGTAAGAAGATTTCCTCTACCTTATCCTTGCTCTTTAGCCTTGTGGGCTTCCTAATTTCTTTAAATTCAATTGTCTCTAAGGTGAGCACTGATGGTGCCTTGACCATTGTGGCCAAGGTTTTAGTCTCAGTGATGCCCTTAGAGTTAGCTGCTTGCATGGTAGCTTGGTAACGCTCCCATGCAGACTGCAAGTTGCTTCGTACTTCGACAACATCATGGGATTAGGGAATTTGAAGCTTGGACCAGATGACTTACAAAGAATTCAAAGCTAGTCAGCCAAGAAGCATGTTGTAGAATGAATTAGCTTTTACATTGTGAAATCAACTACACAGTCTGGCACTTAGGACTTTCTAATGGTCATTGTCAATGTGGTCATTCCCTTTGGGTATAATACTTATCCCCCAAATCCTACAAAGGGTAATTGGACTAAGACCAACTGATCATCTTTAAAATCCATCTATCAAAGGGTCAATAATACAATATGTCCATCGAACTTCGTATGACAATATAAAACTTTTTGACCAAGTAATTATTGGCTATCGTGACCTTGGTCACTATGGTCTCGTAGTTGTCAGAAGCAGTGGGGATTGGATTATCACATCCACGCAAAACTATTTCGATAAGATTTGAGCTCGACTCCATAAAGTCAAAGTTAGCTTGATGGTGATCTTTTTTCAGGAGTTTTGATAATCTCTATCTGCTTGACCTCTGTAAATAGTATTTATCACTTTGGCCAAATTTTGTACGGGGTCAGGGGATTGATCTTGGGGTGGCCTCTCATAATCTTTTTGGTCTTGTAGATATCTGTCATAGCTATGGCGGTCATGTCATTAATCACGATTGTCTCTTCGGTTATCTTTTCGATAGTTTTCCCAACAATCTTTCTGGCAATCATTTTGTTTCCTTGCTTCAACAAGTTCACAATCTCCTTCTTAAAGTCAATTTAGTTCCTGGTCTCATGGCTAATGTCTCAATAATATGCACAATACAGATGAATATTCATCTTTTCTCCTTTTCTCAACATCTTAGGAGTAGGTCGGCCCAAGTTCTGTTGCTCCATAATGGCTAAGATATGGGATCAAGAGGTAGTAAGAGGGGTTAGGTCCTTGCTTCTCAATCTGATCGAAAACACTTCTTTTACCCTTCACAATTTGATCAAAAATACTTCTTTTATCCCCAGACTCATTAATAGAATTGCCAATGATGATGCTCTTGCTTCCTAATTCTCCTGTCCTTGGAGGCGCAATTTTGAGCAGTGATTTCCTTCTTCATCTGAGCAGTCTCCTCTTCTTGAATGCTAGTTCAAAATCTATTAAGTAGCTCCAGAAGATTTTGTGGTACACTCTTGGAGAGTTCCCTGTAAAATCACATATAAATGTGGCTATAGGTACTTGCTTATCTAGATCAAGAATCTATAAGCTCTTAGTGGAAAACTACTCTCCCATTAAGACTTGAGAAACTCATCTGGTACTTGTTGTAGGTTTATGAGATAAGTTGGAATCTTGGAGAGAGGTTAAGAAGACTGAAATCTCAAGACAAAATGTTGAGTCAAGTTAGTGAAAGAGTATATAGATCGAGGATTTGAATACATGAACCATTTTTTAGCATTCCCCTATAAGAATAGGGAGAAGGTTTGGCACTGGACGAGGTCAGCAACATTGTATAATCACGGGGCTATAGTGCAGATGTATACATGGTCCTTAGGATCTCCTGATCGATCATATATGTTTAGATGAGGGACTTCAAATTGCAATGGTAAGGGATATTCATCAATGACCTGAATAAACGAGAAGGTCAACAAAACCTCGTCCAAAGGCCTCTTCATCTTGTAAACACTTTTCATATGCTCTAGTTATTGGCATTGTATTTAGGGAATACAACAGGTGATAGAAGCTTGTTAGGAGGATTATCCTAATTTTACAACTATCATTTCATCCTTCCTCTTCTTAGAACGCCGATGTTCCTTACCCTTCAAGGCAGAACTAGAAAAGGAAGCCTTTCTACGGGGATGTGAAGAGTTGCTCTCCTTATTTTTCTCCTTCATCACCTTAATGAGATCTTCGAAGACATTTAGATGGTTTTGGACGAAAAGTTAACCACCTTCGCCATGGTATCCCTCTCTCCCACAGGCTATTTTCCACAATCATATTTGGAAGTCAAGTTTTGGTGATCCTCACCTTATCCTTATAGGCAAGGGTGAGGATAAAGATCCTTCATAGAATGGCTAATTCTGGTTGTGGGAGACATAATGGTTAGGATTGGATGCAAGGTTGGAACACAATCATTCCCATAGACGGGGCTAATTGTGAGAGCAAGGTTCGAGTTTTGCTAAGAAGGTTAAAACATCCCGACAAACTCGAATCACTTGTAACACGAGGAAAGAGACACAGAGTGTGTCGCACACCGGTGTGATTCTGATGCTTAAGTTAGACATATGAAAGAAATGGAGCTTGAGAACCAGAAGATGAGCTAAGGAGAGATGTATCTGCAACATCCATAATGTGGAACGAGAAAGTATTTATAGTAGGAATCATGTATTGGTTTATCAATAGGGATAATTGCAGAACCTCCCCTGAGATTTCTGACATTTGCACTGACCTCCCCTCTAGGTTTAGAAATTGCATTCACCTCCTCTGAACAGTAACAATTCGTTGCAAAAACCTCCCTGACAGCTTTTGTAGAAGTGAGATAAGAAATTTCTTCCAATTTTGCCCTCTTCTTGCTTGACAATTATTATTTGCTTGACAATTGCTTAACTAATTATCTAATTAGTTAATAGTTAAACTAATTAACTATTAAGTAATTATCTGATTAATTATTAACTAATTAACTAATTATCGAATTAATTAATTAACTAATTAACTAATTTCTATTTATCTAATTAACTGCTTAACTAATTAACTAATTAACTAAAACGGTTGTCTGTTCGAAACTAACAAACTATTTGCATGTTAAGCTAATTAACTAATTAACTGCTTAACTAATCAACTAATTAACTAACTAACTAATTAACTGACTATTTGCATGTTAAACTATATGCAGTATGCATTACCTATTTAAAGTATCGGCTCTTTATGGGTATTTTACTTTCAAACATTTAATTTATGATAAAAACATCAATGTTTGTAAGTAAAATTCAAAAAGTGTTATAGTAATATTCTTACAAAAAGGGAGGGGCATATGGCCATAAATTAAATGTTTGAAAGTAAGAATATTGATATTTTTTGTAACACTTTTTGAATTTTATTTACAAACATTGATATTTTCATCATAAATTAAATGTTTGAAAGTAAAATACCTATAAAGAACCGATATTTTAAATAGGTAATGCGTACTACATATAGTTTAACATGCAAATAGTTTGTTAATTAGTTAGTTAATTAATTAGTTAAGCAGTTAATTAGTTTAACATGCAAATGTGTGACGCCCCCGCTTCTCCCAAGGGCGAACCCTAGGGTATCGGCGGGACGCCTGCCTAACTCGTACCAGGACTCAAAATTTCAAAACAATAAAAACTAGACAAACCAAAAGAGTACTATTTACGATATATACAACCCTCAAAAGTTCTATTTACATCCTCAAAAGTATCTAGTCGAACCACTATAATACATTATGATAACAACCAGCAGGAAGTAGACCCTAAGGAGGGTCCTTATACAAACCACCAAAACAAAAACAAACATCTTAATTGTCCAACTATTACAAGCAAACCTAACTATACTAGCGAATGTGCCAAGGAGTTCCCCGCGTCGTCCCCTCCTAAGGAAAACAAAGGAAACGGGGTAAGTTAAATGCATAGTAAGTAAACGGGGTAAAAGCATAAATTTCACATTTAGGTCAACAACTATTTCACAAAAATGTCAAGTCAAGTGCAAAAGTAACAATACAAATGAAGGATACAGGTTGGCTCCAAAGCCAAGTCGTTTGCCATGCGTGACCTTCTGCCGACACTCCGTCGACCACAAATAAGGTCCGTAGAACTCCACTTGTACACCCACCTAACACCTTATCACCCTCACTGGCCAGTCACCTCACAAACTTGCTCGAGCGAACAAAATTGAGTTTGGTTCACAAGCTCGGTTCACAAACTTGGTTCACAACTTGAACCTACAAACTTGGTTCACAACTTGAATCTACAAACTTGGTTCACATTCTCGGTGAACTGGATTCACAAACTTGGTGACCTCAGACTAGGTTCGACTGGTTTCGACCAAGCCCCGGCTAACTCAAATAGTCCATCAAGGTCGGGAGATCGACCCCAACTCACAAACGTCACCCCGAGCTACAAGTTCAAGGGGCTCAAACCCAAAATAATTCATGTAGACATGTCATGTATAAATATGCATGTAAATTAGAGTTTAGGTCGAGTGCGATGAAGTACATCCTCATCTAGGTACCCTTTCCTTTACCTTAAACACATAAGCAGGTTATATACAAAACAGCCCAAATACTTACCCAAAGAACCAAAATAGCAAAAGTACGAAAATCGCGTCGCGAATGATAGCTAGTAGGCCCCACCGGCTCCGTCTAGCTCACCACTGTCTAAAATAGAAGATTGCATCACATTATATCACAAACGGCTACTAACATGCCTAAAACAAGCAAAACGGCAAAATTGGCACATGCAAGTGAGGAAACGGCTGGCAACGGAAACGGCAGATTTGGCACTTAAAACTATTTTGATCAAATTTCAGGCTACGGTTATTGGATCAAAATGAATGAGGTACCGTTGCGAAGCTAAGAAGAAGGGCTACAACTTTCATGAAGACGCCTCAAGCCAGATCTCAATGGAATTAGGACAAAAATGTACAAAACAGTTCCAGCCATTTCATTTCGGGTTACCAAACAGGCCCTGTTTGAAAGACCATAACTCACGACTCAGAGATCAGAATCAAGAAATTATAGAGGCGTTAGAAAGCTTATATATAAGGCAATAACTTTTGTATTTTGACCAAAAACTGAATCAGTACGGAGCATAGGGAAAAATGGGTTCAAAGTTCCTGTCAGAACTGTCCAAATTCGAAAGCAGTTCTGACAACTGATCTTGTTTTGGTCATAATTGGAGCTACGGGACTCGGATTTGGATGCACTTTATACCGTTTCGAAGCTAAGACCAAGATCTACCTTGGTTATGAAGGGATCAATACCCAGTTCGCACGTTATCAAGACGGACAGAACATGGTCAGAAGCAAAATTCAAAAACGTAACACAATCCAGTGTTTAAAACAGGTGCAAGTGTTTTGGCTATAACTTGGGCTACACTGATCCGTTTGACCTGAAATTTTGTAGGCACCTTAATGACTTAAGAAGCTACAACTTTCATGTTTTGAGGAACTTCTGAATCAGCACGCAGCATAAAGAAAAACAGAACTTAACTTCGGATTTGTGGATTGCCCTGTTCCAGTTTTGCAGGTTTCGAAAGTCACAAACGCATGGTCCGTTGCTACAATTCTTATACAAGTTTTCCAAGCAAACTCATACCAAATAAACACACATAAATCACCTCCTATTTGCTCTCCAAGAAAACCGAAATTCCTTTTCCCAATTTCATCCCAAGACTTACCCAATACTAACCATAATCTAGGCTACTAACTTTACTAGTTTCACCACCTAATCAACCAAACTCTAATCACTTAAGCCCTAACCCAACCAAACTAATTTTCCTTTGAATTAGGGTTTCATAACTAATCTGGAATTTACTACTTACCAACCATACAAGTGAAATTAATACATCAAAGATGCCATTAACAAGCCAAAATCCAACCAAACCAACTCTATGAATCATGAATCAAGAAACCCTACCTTTTCCTCCTAGCCTTTACCAAAATCAGCAACATAACCATCTAAATAAACCATAAAACTACTCCATAATCATCATACAACCCATAAAAATGCATAATCACAATAAAAGCATCACTTTCATGATTTCCAAAATTAATCACCCAACTTAAACCTTCAAGAGAGATGATTTACCTTTCAAATAAGCTTTGTAGTTGATCAAACTTCAACAATCAAATACCCCAAGTTGATCCCTTAAGCTCCAAAAGCAAGATGGAAGCTAGAAGTTGAAGAATTTTGAAGGAACTCTCTCCCCCTCTCTTGCTCTCTCTCTCGGACTCACACTCTCTCTTTCTCTTTAGTTTTTGTTTTGTTGATTTCTTATGATTATCTTGCAAGTCTAAGGTAATAAATAAGTCAAAGACAATAGGAGATATTTATCACTTCCACCAATCAAATAAAAGCTTGGTTATTGCCTCCTAACCCTTACAACCTTTACTTTCTCTTTCTTACTCCTTTGCCCTCAAACATTGAAAGTCTTTCAATTAACTCCATAAATGATAACTTAATCTAGTCCAAAACATATAATCATATTTAATTGCTTCACTAATCACTTTTCTATCTTAATCACCTATACTTAAGCATACTTTATCTCACATAAAAGCAATTAAACAACAATATTTTTGTCATAGGCAAAATTAGGGTTTTAACCCCAACTTAGAATTCTCACAAATCATAACACTAGAAACTTTTTTTCTAGTTTAGGGTTTTCCTAACTTCTAAACTCACTTAACCTATATAAAATGGATCAAATCCTATACTTACCCACACTAAAACACACACTAGCATAACTAACTTTAACCACCACTCGAACTTATGATTAATACAAAAACTAGGGTTTCAATCCTAACCCCAACTTAGGATTTTCGAATTAGTCCCAAAACCTAATGTTACCGCACAAATAATGAATATAACCTAATATCAAACTTAAGAACTGACCGGGGTCTCACAAAATAGTTTGTTAGTTTCGGACAGACAATAGATTTAGTTAATTAGTTAATTAAATAAATAGAAAATAGAAAATTAGTTAATTAATTAATTAGATAATTAGTTAGTTAATTAGTTAAGCAGTTAATTAGTTAATTAGTTTAACATGCAAATAGTTTGTTAGTTTCAGCTAGACAACAGTTTTAGTTAATTAGTTAATTAGATAAACAGAAATTAGTTAATTAGTTAATTAATTAGTTTCGGACAGACAACAGCTTTAGTTAATTAGTTAATTAGTTTAACATGCAAATAGTTTGTTAGTTTCGGATAGACAACAACTTTAGTTAATTAGATAATTAGCTAATTAGATAAACAAAAATTAGTTAATTAATTAATTGGATAATTAGTTAGTTAATTAGTTAAGCAGTTAATTAGTTAATTAGTTTAACATGCAAATAGTTTGTTAGTTTAGGATAGACAACAGCTTTAGTTAATTAGTTAAGCAGTTAATTAGTTAATTAGTTTAACATGCAAATAGTTTGTTAGTTTCAGATAGACAACAACTTTAGTTAATTAGATAATTAGTTAATTAGATAAACAAAAATTAGTTAATTAGTTAATTAATTAATTAGATAATTAGGTAGTTAATTAGTTAAGCAGCTAATTAGTTAATTACTTTAACATGCAAATAGTTTATTAGTTTCGGATAGACAACAGCTTTAGTTAATTAGTTAATTAGATAAATAGAAATTAGTTAATTAGTTAATTAATTAATTAGATAATTAGTTAATTAGTTAATAGTTAATTCGATAATTGGTTAATAGTTAATTAGTTTAATTATGCAGAAATAGTTTGTTTAGTTAATAACTATTAACAATTAGATAATTAGTTAATAGTTAATTAGATAATTAGTTATTAATTAATTAGGTTATTAGTTATTTAGTTAATTAGTTAAACTATGCAGAAATAGTTAATTTAGTGTAATTTTTATTAACAAATGTTTTGTTGGGTTTGATGAAAGTATTCATCACATTCATTTGGTAAAATTAAATCATGTCAGGGGTACTTTAGTAAATTGACCAACTTTTGCCTATTAACTTGCCTCCAACTTTTGATAGGGGAGGTCAGTGCTATTTCAAAATTGATAGGGGAGATCAATGCTATTACTATAAAAGTCAAGGGAGGTTTCTGCAATTATCCCTTATCAATATCTAAGCCACCTTCATGAGCTATAGGATGGCAATAGGTCGGCATAGGCATGTGAAGTAGGCTTGCAGTAGGTTATATTAGGTGACGCAAGTCATATCAATCAATTCTAGTTAAACAAGTTGGATAGGTTGGACTTCTTGAGCTATAGAAGTGGGCATCCAAATTCAAGAAGAGCACTTTGGCTCATATCAGAACTAGGGGTGAGCTCGCGAGTAGCTTGACTAAGTACTCGACTCGAGCTCGAGAAAAATCGATCTCGAGTCGATCTCGAGCTAATTGCTACAGTAAATCGAGTCGATTCGAGTAATTAGGAACAAGAAATTTTAGCTCGTCGAGTAGCTCGAGCTCGGTGACATATATGTATATTTTATATATCAATTTACCCTTTTAGGTTTGTTAGTTAGAATATTTACGGGCTTAGTCAGCTATATTGTAATAATAATGAAGGGTGAATATGTAATTTTGGTTGAAAACTAAAAACGATGAAATAATGAATCCGTCCTTCATTCGTCTTCGGTACTTCACTCTTCGGTTCATTCTTCAGCCTTCAGTCCTTCACTCTCAAATCCCAATCTCTCAAGTCTTTGGATCATCTTCTCAACTGTCACAGTAGAGACATCTGAAGCTTTAAACACTTCCGCAGTTCAAGCTACTCTTCCTTCTTCCTTCTCCTGGAGCTCAAAATGGAGTAGGTAGCAGTAGCAGCGTGAGCAGCTCAGCAGCCGAACAATTTCAAATCAAATCAAAACCCACCAAATTCAACAGCTGCATTTGACAAATTGAGGTACTTATTGTGCATTTGTGTAGTAAATATGTGCATTCTGAGGTTAAATTTGATAAGTCTAATGTTAATTTTTAATCTCCAAACCCTAACCCAAAAAATTGGGGGCTGCAGCCTGCGATTCAATATATTCCATTTGCGTATCTCATTCGCTGTCCATTGATGCATTGGACCTTTGAGGAAATGGAGGGCAGCTCGATTCCTTCAACAAGTGATTCGGCAGTTGGCGCTACAGCTCCAAGAATTGGTAAGTTTCTTGACATTGGCTCTAAACATGTTTGTGGGTTTTTCTTTGATGTGAAAATGCACTGATTTCAGTTGGATTATTAAGTGTTACCTAGCTAGTATATTAATAAGATTAATGAGAATATTCAGTTATGTTCTTAAGTTGGTCATCTAGAGAATAATTTTGATGCTATCTTATGCAGTTTTATTTAACGCAACAAATTATTCCAGGAATTAGAAAAATTAAAGACAATCTTCATTACTGTTGGTAGTTCCTTTTTGGTAGTTCTCTTAACCTGGCAGCTAGTAGTTCATGCTGTTTAGATGGTTCGTTGCCATTTTAGTGTGTGTACTCTTGCAGGAGTTGGCTTGCAGTTGCTTGATTAATTTTTTGCTTGTTATGGTTTGATTTCTTAATTCTTCTGCAACTTTTAATCTGAAATATCCTGATGGTTGGAGTTCAATCTGAGAAATTGTGCTTAGAATATATTGTTTGGTGATGGTGACCGTGTTTGATTTTTTTTTTTGGTTGGTAAGTGCTCATAAGATCTAACCCTCGTGCTTATGATAGGAATAAGAAACACTAAGAGTTCAATGCAAATATGTTTTGATGCCTATCAACTTAAACCACATGACTGTTATTCTTCCAGTTGCTGAAAATTATCTGTGCAGCAGAAATATGAGCAATCTTTAGTATGATTGGCCTATTTTAAGCTCTGTATCATGCTGCAAATGTTTGTACTGGAACTCATTTCAATGCAAATGTTTGTTTTTCTATTAAAGGCATGTCTATTAGTCCACCCGAGGTTACTTCAATACCACGTGTGTCTGGGGCTGGTTCATCCACACCAGTCATGATTGATAGCCCAATATTTGTAAGCCGTGATGGCTGTGATCCCACACAGGAGGGTGGTGAAACACAAGAAGGGGGAACCGAAGACACCAATAGGCACCAAGGAGACGCGGCTGAAGATGATGGTAAATTTCGAGTACCTAAAAGGAATAAAACATCTGAGGCATGGGAAGATTTCGACGATTTGGAAGAAAATGGCATATATTATGCCATTTGTAAACATTGTAGCAAGAAACTAAATCGGGGAAAAACTAAACAAACCAGCAGCATGTGGAGGCATCGAGAAAACTGTTCCGTTAGAAAAGCCAAGCTTAGGATGGCTGAGCAGCAAACAAAGATTAACTTTCAGCCGGCGGATGAGCGTTTTTCAACTGTACCACCATTGCACACGGGCAAATTTGATATGGAAGCAATGAGAGAGGCTGCTGCACATTGGATTTTGATGCACGAGCATCCTTTCACAATTTTGGAGGAAGAGGGTTTCAACCTAATGATGAAACGCGGCTGGCCGGAGTGGCAGAAGATCTCACGTATGACAGCTAAAAAGGATTGTACACAGGTGTATGAGATAGAGAAAAAGAAGTTGAAGAACTTGCTGAGGCAGGTACAGAAAGTCAGCTTGACCACTGATATGTGGAAATCAAAGAATCAGAAAATTGAATACATGGTGGTGACCGGACATTGGATTGATGGAAATTGGAAGCTTCAGAAAAGGGTGTTAAATTTTGTTCATATTCTACCACCACGTCGATGAGTTGAGATTTCGGATGCAGTTTTTAAGTGTGAAAAGGAATGGGGAATTGAGGGAAAAATTCACACTATTTCCGTGGACAATGCCTCAAACAATGATGTGGCCGTGAGATTGTTGAAAGATGACTTTGGGAGATGCAAGAAGCTATTGGGTGGAGGAAAGCTGTTTCATGTTCGTTGTTGCGCCCATGTCTTGAACCTTATGGTTCAAGATGGCTTGAAAGAGATAGTAGACATTTGTGAAAATATTCGAGATAGTGTAGATTTTGTGAACAAATCTGATGGTAGGGCATTGCTATTTGCAGAAATTGCTCAATACCTGCAAATTCCTGGAAAAAAATTGCTCCATGATTGTAGGACGAGATGGAATTCAACATATGAAATGTTGAATTGTGCTATAAAATATAAAGAGGTTTTTCCTCGTTTTCAAGTTCGAGAGCCCCTTTATAAGTCTTGTCCATCTTCAGAGGATTGGGAGAAAGTTGAGAAAGTTTGCACCATTTTAGAGAAGTTCTACACAGCCACGCACATAATTTCGGGGAGTGAGTATCCAACTAGCAATCTATTCCTCCCTGAGATTCTAAAGGTGAAGAAACTCTTGGATGCACGAGTAGATGATGAAGATGATTTTGTCCGGGGTACGATTACAAGAATGAAGCTCAAGTTTGACAAATACTGGAAAGAGTGCAATTTATTGATGTCCATTGCAGCTATCTTGGATCCCAGACAGAAAATGCGAGCAATAGAGTTTGCCTTCCCTAAGATGTATTCCACATATGAAGCTCAAGAGAATATCACATATGTTCGAAAAGCCATTTTTGAGCTTTATGAGGAGTACGTTGCTATGGGTACAAGTGGAAATGCAAGGGAAGGTTGTTCATTAAATCTTGCATCTGAAATAGTGTGTCCACCTCGAGCAAGTGCTGACTATTGGGATGATTTGGATGAGTATTGTGGTGAACTCGAATCTGATGAACCCCATAAGAGCGAGTTGGTGGATTACCTAGACAAGCCTCACCAACCTATTGGGCAAAATCCAAAGGATTTCAAATGTCTTGATTGGTGGAAAATCAACCGATCAGCATACCCGGTACTCTCTCAACTAGCAGCTGATGTATTGGCCATTCCTATCACTACCGTCGCATCTGAGTCCACCTTTAGTGCTGGAACTAGGGTGATTGATTCATACCGTGCTTCACTTGCTCCGGAGACAGTTCAGACGTTAATGTGTGCAGGCGATTGGTGTAGAAATTTACACGGGGTCAAAAAGAAATTGAAAGTAAGTTATATCTATATAAATTTGTTATTGTAGAAATAAATTAGTATTTATTAGTTTGTTTATTGATTTTAAAGTATTACATTATTTGCATTTCCACCACCTAAATGCAGCCACAAAAAGTTGTCCTTGAATATGAGCTGCCCAATGTTTGAAGTTGCATAAGGAGCAAATAACTTGCTGGAAATCAGGTCCATCTTTTTTGTGAATTCTCATTTTCTTATTCTTAATTTGCTTTAAGTTGTGTTCAAATTTTAAATTTATATTGTAATTTGTACATAAGTTGGTTGATTTGTCTATTGTGTATGGCTAGGTATCGTAGATTATACACCGAAGTTTGAAGATGCATAAGGAGCAAACAAGCTGTTTCATTTACCAGATTACAAACAGGAGCTTCTAAATGCTTATTAGACTCCAGAAATTCTGATGGCTGCACTCCTAAATTTCCCTAAATTTTTCCTTTCAATTGGCTGCACTCTTTTTTCTATTTTCGTGAAATTCTGATGATGTTGAGAACAGGTTGTTGCTTATGTATATTGCTGAAATGTTAATGTGGATCATGGCCACTTAGTTTCTGCATGCGTATGGTGTTTCTTTAATCTGCCTATCCTTTTGTTTCTCATTGGCTTCTCTTTTGCAAAATTTCTGAATTTTGGAAGCTAAAATTCTTGAATCTTGAATCCTTATTAATCTTATTGATTCCCCTGGGCATGTTGATTTCTCATCTGAGGTGACTGCTGCTGCTGCCCTTTGTATTACTGATGGTGCATTTGTGGTGGTTGATTGTATTGAGGGTGTGTGTGTGTCTAAACAGAAACTGTCCTTCGACAGGCTCTGGGAGAAAGGATTCGGCCTGTCTTAACCTGTGAACAAGATGGACAGGTGTGTCCCAAGGAACAGGTTATGCTCTATGTATCCAAGATGATTCCAGCATCTAACAAAGGTAGATTCTTTGCTTTTGGCCGTGTGTTTTCTGAAAAAATTGCTACTGGCATGAAGGTTAGAATCATGGGTCCTAACTATGTTCCGGTAGAGAAAAAGGACTTGTATGTTAAGAATGTCCAAAGAACAGTTATTTGGATGGGTAAGAAGCATGTGTTGCTTTTCAATCTGGGCTTTGTGATGATTTGCAAGTGGAAATTCCTATTTGCTGATTTTGAGTTAGTGAAGACGTTTGCTGGGTTTTTTATTCCCTTTTGTTTTTGGGTGCCTAATATCTTACAATCAATGGTTTGTATACCAACCAGGATAGGAAAACTTGCTTCATAAAACAGAGAGGTGAATTTTTGTTTGTGTTCATTTATGCAAAATGTTGCTGCATGGAATTCCAAATGGGTTGGATTGACTCTTTGGTTTACCTCTTCAAGGAGAAATTTAAAACTTGCTCATATTGAGTTCTATCAGTAGCTTTTGTGGTGTAATATGTATACATATATGCCACCGAGCTGTGGTGTAAATTTTAGCTATTGTGGATGTAGAGGCGTAGAGCAATGAAGTTCTTTATCTCCACTCTCCCTTGTCGTGCATGTTGCTGTGCAGTGCAAGATTGCATCTGACCTTATGTTTAGTGCAAGTCTGCAAGACTTTCTGGCTCCAGGACTTTATGGCTTCTAAGTTTGATTTCTTTGCATTGCAATTAATCTTGTTCAATTGATATTAATGTACTTTAATTCGAATGTTAAGTGCAATTTAGTTTATTGTTTAATACAAATTAGTAGTGCTCAGTGCCCATCGTTGAGAATTCTTTAGATTCTTTGGAATTGTGCAAGAACCAGGAGCAATTCGAGCTCATTCGAGCTCGAGTACTCGACTTGATATCGAGCTCGAGGTACATGTAGAGCTCGATCGAGTCGAGTTCGAGCCTCCATAGGCTTGTGTTGAGTCGATCTCGATCTTTTGTTTCTCGAGCTCTGATGGTCTGCGTCGAGCTCGAGCTCGAGTACGTCACTACTCGAGCTCGACTCGGCTCGATTTCACCCCTAATCAGAACCAATGTGGTTACTAGTCCCACGGCGTATCCCATTTTTTAAATGATAAAACTGCATTTGTACTAATCAGAAATCACAAGGTTTTGTTTGAACATATCAATCCACTATTAATATGGAAGCAAATCCAAAAAATGGGTATGTTGTTTCCACTTCGAAAGAATTAAGATGAACCAGGTTTCGTTAATCCACTACCACAACTTATTTTCAATGGTTTTTCTTATAAGTGCTCATTAGTTGCTAGTTATATATGTATAATTATGGGTTAATCTTTTTAACCTGAAAATATATACACTAATAGATATGAATATATGCCATATATATTATCTTATGTTGAAATTTAAATTGAAATTATTTGTTACCCTAAACATAACAATGGGAATTGAATAACAGTAAAAGCCATCCCCTAATTACTCATATTAAATCACAAATAAACAACTCACATATATTGCCTCTTTATATTTAATAGTTTCCCTAATTTACTCTCAATTTTCCAAAATGGTATTGCATGGTCTAGGGCCCTCTTGAACACAACCAACTTTTGAAAGGAAATTTGCAATTTTGTCACCAATATTCCGGGCATGGTCTAAATAACTCCTTAAAACTTTTGTGACAATAGATTTAGATCCTATTTGATAACATAATTTAGCACTTAAATTTAATGGATTCAGAGTTTAACATATTCATACATGTTTGACAATAAAAAAAAATAGAACATCTTATTTAATTAAGTGACATTGAATTTTCTAGACAAAACTTGTTCCAAAAAAAATAAATGATAAGTTATTTATCACTATGATATACATTCAGATATGTCAGATTTAGTACTTCATAATTCATAACTTAATGATTTCAGATTTCAAATTTTAGATTTCAAATTTCAAACTTTGATTTTATCATACACACCCTTAGTCCTTTAACTATTTAATTTGGACTGATCAAGGAGATTTAATGATTTTTCTCTAAATTTGAATGCAAATTGCCATGCATGATTAATACAGGTTTTAGTGGAAAACTTGGAGGGGAAGGGGGTTGTGGGGTGTTAAATTTTTATTTATTTTTGGTGCACATGAATATTAGTTAGGACTAATTCTACTGTGCACCCTCAAACTTGTATCACTTTTTCACTTTATACTCTAAATTTCAAATTTAGATATTTGCATTTTAACTTCTCAATTTAAAACACTTTACGCCTTAACTTTTTAAATTTGTTCCATTTAAATCCAACCAATAACAGCATTATCAAAATTGACAAGATAAATGGCAATATCTATTAATGACAATGTATCTTTTTGTTCTATCTACAATCTCTTGATTTCTTTTGACTGTTTTCAGTATCATTGATTTGTATGGTATGAATCACTAATATTGTTAGCAAAATTAACGAGATAAAAAATGGTGCAAATTCTTGACAATGTATCATTCTGTTTTGGTTGCGATATCTTGACTCTTTTTTGACTATTTTTAGCAAATTATCATTGATTTGTAAGGTCTTCTATACCATTAATTTTGATAACATTGTCATTGATTAGATTTAAATTTGACAACTTCAGAGTTTAGAATGCAAAATGTGTGAGAACCCGTAAAACCCTAATATTTTTTTCCTAGGGTTTATTACCCCTTAATTGCATAATTTTTGCATTTTCTGGCTTAGAAATATTTTTTCTGGTAGATTTTATGAGCAATTATAGTTTTTAGATGATTTTCTAGTATTGGTGAATTTTTAGAAAAATTAAGAATATATATTGGATGTGGGACCCACTAGTGCGAAAAGTTCGGAAAATTTCGGCCAATAAGGTTAAGTTTCGGATACTGTGAGAATTTTATCGGGTGTTAAGTGATAAGTAGAGTGTGTGAAGTGATTGATGTGAGAGAGAAAAGAAAGATAAGAATGCATTTATGAAGGTGACAAGTGTCACCTTCTCATTGGATGGCTTTTAAGAAACACTATTCATTTTCTTGACTTTTTTGACCAAGGGATTAAATATCAAAAATTGCACAAAATTCACCATTTTGCACCCTTGATGGCCGGCCCTCTCTAAGCAAGAAGAAAGACAAAACTCTTCAACATTCTAGCAAACTCCTAGCTCAAATCAACTAAACCACTTGTTTAACTTAGTTTTCACTCCATAAAATTCTTCCTTCTAGAGCTAGTAAGTTGTTTGGTGAACTTTGTTTGAAGGATTAAGGTGCCCAACATCTTCCTCTCTCTTGGTTCTTGGTAAGTGAAGCTTGAAACACCCTACTACACCTAATGATGCTTATGTTGTGCTTATTAGTGATAAGAGTGCTGAAATTTCTGGTTTTAATCTTGGTTTGAAGTGATTTGGTGAAGTTTTCCATTTTATGATGATTTTTCTGGTTTAATTGGATTATGATGGTGTGGTTGTTTGTGATGATTGGCAATGGACTATAATGACACTTGTAGGTGTGAATTGTTGCTAAATGCAACTAATTTCGGATTTGGATGGAAAATGGAAAGTTAGGGTTCTTAAATCCCCAATTCTGTCCGGTTTTGGATCATATGGTTAGAGGCCGAATTTGACTTTGCTCAAAACATGAAAGTTGTAGGTATTGATGTGTTTGAGGTGCCTGTAAAATTTCAGGTTATTTTGATTAATGTAGAATGAGTTATGACGAAATTACTGTAGCTGTTCTGCTTTGGACAGAATGCGAAAACTGTACTGGTTATTGGCCATTTTGACTGGAATTGGTTTGGATTTAGTTGTTGGTGTCTTCTGATGAAATGTAGCTGGATGTCTTAGCTAACATATGCCTTTGGAATTTCGGCATTTGGACTTGTATAGACTAAGTTATAGTAATTACAGTTTTGTGTGATTTGCAAACCTGTTTTGGTAATTCTGGTATAGTATTTGGCATTTTCGACCTAGTTAAGCTAGGAACTGGATTGAGTGACCTTCTACATTGTTGTAGCCCTGTTTCATAGCTTCGAAACGGTGGGTCTTACACCCCCATCCGATAACCGTAGAGAATTTTACACCATTACCGCATAATAAGGGCAAAACAGTTTTCTATTTGGGGCCAAGACTAAGGCCATTTTCTAATTTCTGGTTTGCTATTATGCTCATTTATGCATATGAAACCCTATTGGGGTTGTGTTTGGCATTGCTATATGGCTCGGTATCGAGTCTCATTGTATGTGTTACATGTGTTAGGACGTGACGGTAGCTCACGACGTCTTGGTGACCACGGTGTATGAAACACCACTTCCTTGTTTGGTGAGTGTACTACTCACTTATGTGCTATTACATGGCTTTGATCTTTGTACTTGAGATGTTGAATGTTGATTGATTCAAGTGGGAGTGTACTTTATCACTTTCACTTATTGTTTCGCATGTTATTGGAAAGTTATATGAAATGTTATATGAAGTGAAATACATGACTTCAAATATTATCCATGAGCTCAACCCCATTGGTTATTGATTTAATCGAGCCGGCGAGGGCTTGGTCGTGCCAATTAATGTGCCTTGGGGCAACATCATAGGGAATCTTGTAGTATGAGAGACTCTTGATTCCGGTTTACTCGAGTAATACCACAATGCAAGTGTTTGGATTTCGGGCCCGGTTGAGGAATGTTAGGAGGAAGGGAATGGAAGTTAAGAGGAGTCTACGGTTGGTTACCTTTCAGACATTGACGGAGAGTCAATGAGACCTGATCAAGAATTCAAACGAGGAAAAGGGCTCTTGAGAGCCACCCGTATCCTTTTATCCTCATTATTAATGTGTGGCTTTATTTATTTTGGTAAATTGGACTGTTAAACTTGATGTATCCATGAATTTGGTTGCTTGGGTTGTATTCTCACTGGGCAATTAGCTCACCCCGTTCCTTTTGTTTTCCTTACAGGAATATGACTCTTTTGGAATGAATTTTGATAAATGGTTGCCGAATGAACTAGATGAATGACTCTTTTGTATTGTATATAAAATGGGACCCTAAATGTATCATTAGGGCCGTTTTCACTTTTGTTTTGGCAAACCATATATGTAGTGACTTTTGTATCACTTTTAAATGTCATTTTTGGTTTGTAAAGGCTAAATGTTATGTGGTTTATGTAATTCGATGTTTGGTTGGGTTCGGACGAGTCGGTTACTATTCATGGCCGACTCCGGATTTTGTTTGTCGCACCCCATTTTTCGATAAGAAAAATAAAATAGTTTGAGAAAATGTAGTTTTTGATTCAATTGTGATTGGAAAATGATTTTTGTGAGTTGAAAAGACATGGGTCTCAATGGGACTTGGAAAGCTACGATTTGACCCAAAAAATAGTTTTAAAAAGGGTTTTGAAATGAAAAGTTTGGAGTCGCCACTTGGTAATGATTTAAGGTGTACCAAGTCACCTAAAAATGAGTTTTAAAGTCAAGTAGTAATAAACCCTTTTTAAAACGACTCCTAGTCTACGTAAAACAAAGAAAAAGGTTCGGGAGTCACGTTTGACAAAGGGGAAGGCAAGGATAGACTCCAAGGCACCCCTTTGACCTAGCCAAGGCTAGTTGCGTGACTTAACCCTAACTTTCCTAACTTTCTACCCCGGGTATGTATTGCATGTTGGATTATGCCTATGCAAAAACGAAAAAATGCAATCCTAAATTCTACGATGTCTCTCGTGAGGTTTTTGGTCCCAGACCACATGAATTGTGGCGGCCAATAAAGGGAAACCTCATAGAGGCCGATTGATGCAAATGGTGACTCAAGTGCAAGTGTGCAAGTGTATGAAAAGATTCATGTATGAAATGGTGTAAAAACAAAGTGTTTGTGTGCGCATGTGTAAAGAAAGTGCACGTGTGAATTTGGATGAAAAATCAAAGTATTAGTGTGTGAGTGTGTAAAGAAAGTGCACGTGTGAATTTGGATGAAAAATCAAAGTATTAGTGTGTGCAAATGAATGAAGATAGGATTATAAATATATATGCGAAATTTGAATTCTACTTGTGGAGTAAGATGAGTAAAACATAGTGAAAAATATGGATTGAGAAATGTGGAAAAAAAAAAGTGATTAAAAGAGCATGGAAGTGAGAAAAAAATGAAAATATGTCCCTAAGGGAATGCAACAAATTGGGTATGGGGATGACGCCTAATTCTTCGACTTTGATTTTCCCTCGGATTAGAAGGCGAAACTAGCGTGCTAAGGCTATCGAGTAGCCACACTCGCTCGTTTCCCTTATCGGAAGGGGATTTTCACGCAAATGAACCCTAACTAGCATGATATGCAAGTCCTAAAGTGAAGGGGAAGGGGTTTGAGGAACATACCAAATGATAAACTAAGGAAAAATGCATGATATGTGGTGATCATGCACTTCATGAAAAAGGGAAAAAAAAACCTATTGGGTCTAGCATTGGACTAGCCCCTCCTATGAATTCCGACTAGCGTTGGACTAGTGGAAACGATAAAAGAAGCCACAACTAGCGTTGGACTAGTGTGGTGATGTACATTCATCCATTCCATTCATACACACTATAAAAAAGCGAGTAGACATGCGAATCACTTATAAACACGTAGCACATAACACTTAGCATGCTTGACTAGATGCAAGGGCCTAATAAAGCGATTAAACACTTAACACGTAGGCATGCGACCAAACTAATGAACCTATTACATTCACTAACTAAAACAAAAAGGGGAGGGGAAAATGGACCAAATTGCTCGCCACAGCCCTATCTATTACAAGCCAAGAGGTGTATACATACCCCATTAAAAGAATAACTTAATGAAAGCAAAAAGTAAATGACATAAGTAAAAGGAATTAAAGAAAAGCTAAGAAAGCAAAGTAGACATGCAATTCACTTAGCACGTTGAGTCACATAAGAGAAACAAACAAAGATAAGAGAAATTATACCTTCCCCTAATGGTAAGCAAGTGAAGGAAAATGGCTTCAAAACAATAAAGGGGTCAAGGCATCAATTTAAAAGTAAAGTATAAGCAAAAACACCAAAACCCACCTAATTGCAACTTGAAAGAGCTCAAAAAATGCTTAAAGACCAAGAAAACGGAATAACCCGTTCAATTTCCAAATATAGCATCTACTAAAGACCCAAAACAAGCATTACTCAAACATTCAAGTCCAAATAGATCGTTTAAGCACTTCAAAGATTCCAAAAATAAAGAAAAAGCCAAACAATGATTGAAGTTGCAATGATTTTAGTACTTAATTACAAGATACTAAAACATGCTTGGGCTTTTGTGGCACAAAGAGAAACTTAGAAGGATCAAATTGATTAAATGTTCCAATTACTTGGGCCTTAGTAGAACAAAAAGGGACTTGGGGACTGAAGCGCAATTGTTTGAGGACCTAATTGCAAGAATTTGGAATGTAATCGGGCCTTTGTATCATAGATAAAAGCTGATGGGAGCAAAATTCAATTTTTGATTCATGAGCATGCATGCAATCACGTAAAAGAAAATTCCTGCAGCTAAAGCTCTTTACAACTCTTATCTAACTTCAAAATCCAATGCAATCACACAACTTTGTTCAAACAAGGTCAAGCTCCAAATCTAAATGCATAATTTTATACTGGGCAACAACCACAACGTCCAAACAGGCAAAAAACTAAAAAAACTCATGCAAAAATTCTGGAAAGGATATGCAAACATTAGACAAACAAAACTGCCGCAACTCTTCCAAAATGATAATTCCAAACACACTTTGATTAAAAGACAAACTTTTCAACCAAGAGTCTTAACTTTAAGCCAAGCAACGAGACATACGATTTCAACATACATCATGCAGATTCGGTACCAAACTGTAAAGAAAAGCAAATCTGCAATTTTATTCTTTCATGCTATTCCATTCCTGCTACCGAAAGTTGCTCATGCTTCGTGAGGTAGGAGAGCAATATCATAACAAGGCATTCACCCAATTTCCTGCCTTTGGTAATTAACTCACGAAGGAATTCGTCCCAACAAACTTGACAGTGCACAAAAACAGCAATGATGCATAAAGAAAGAATCTAAAAGACACAACAGATTTCATATGGCTACGTAAGAAATTTCTCTGTAACAATTCTATTCCCCCACCCGTGGCTGTCCTCCAATTTATCATGCAGACCAATCCAATGGATGTCCAGATTTTTAGACGAAACAATCATTCACTCGGCTGAACATTACATTTTTCACGAAATCAAAGCTGGAAAACTGAGTTTGCCCGACAGCAAAAGCAATGAAAGAAAAAAAAATGCAGCAAGGGATGCGAGCCTTTATATGCATCAGAAAAAAAAACATTGCCGGCCCCAGCAGCTCTATGATGCAGTTGAATGTAAAAAAATTGCAACAAACGCACAAAGGAGGGAACTTTGCAACAAACAAAGCCGACAGCATGCCAATACCAGCCAAATACCCAAAGAAAACATAAACTTCAAAACAGCCAAACATGAAGCAGGAAGGGATTAAGTGACGTTGGAAACAAAATGGCAAACATTAGACGTTGACTCCTCTATCATGTACACATCAAGCATGGATTTCTTTCTTTTATCACATAGACGTCATTTACAGCCCCAAGACTGGACCTTTTACCCACAGACAAGAAATAAACTCTTCGTGAACATGAATCAAAAAGGGCGGAAGAGTAGACAAGCAAAGCAATGATCTTTCCATGAGCAAAATCACGAAACATTTTTCAAAGAGACACTGGGATCTAAAGAAGAGGAACTACTTACAATATTCAGGCTTTCTTGATGAGGATCCTTTTCTGCTGGTGGCGTGAAGGTTAAAGATTTCCAATGGCTCTCCTGGCTTTCTCTAACGATCCTTTGCTCAGGCTTGTTGCTTCAGATTACAGCCTCCCCAGTCTTGCTCTCGTCTCTTTCTAGACTTCAAGTTCTGGTTCCTTTCTATCTTAGACCCCCTCTTAAAGCTTGCTTTTTTCACTCGACCACAACTCTGAGCTTTCCTTTCTGCCGTTTTTCTCAGTAGCCGCCGATCTCCCTCTATTCTTGCCCTTCAGTTTTAATCTAGCCCACCACTCTTGCGGTTTTCTTTCTCTGATCCCCACTCCCCTTGTTTCCGTCTCTCCCTTTTTGTTTTCCTCAAAAACTCTCTGCCGTCCTCTCTTCTTTTTTGTGCCTCTCTTTTGCTGTTCTCTCCCCCAATCTCTCCTAGCCGCTGTCAAAAAAAAAAACCTCCTTGCGGCTGTGGTTTCTCCTTGCCTTTTATATGGAACACAAAGCCACTAAACCCTCACCCCAATGGTGAGGATGAAGGCTTGTCCCTTCCCTTTCCATCCGGCCATCCGATGTCTATTGAGGTTGTCCTTTGCACGCTGCAAAAAATTGCAGCATGCATGCTGCGGTTTTTTTTTTTTTTTTTTTAAACAACTTGATAATTAGAGAAATGATAAAATAAAATATAAATAATAATAATAACAAAATTACACAAACCAGGTAATAATAATAATAACAAAACAAAAAATAATTTTAAACAAAAAAAAACTAAACAAAAATGGCCATTTTTAATTAATTCTTCAATTTTTCATTTTTCATCATTTTCTTTTTCTCAAAATAACTTAATAAAAAATAGCTAAATTGCCCAAAGATTGAATTTAAAGAAATAAACATATTTTTGTGAACAAATTTTCCTTTTTTTTTCTTCTTTTTTTCCATATCCAACTAAAGCCTATTTTTTCTTTTTCCTCTTTTCTTTAATTTTCTCTTTTCTCCCTTTTTTTATAATTTTTCATTTTCATTTTTCCTTCGAGAAAGCATTGAATAAAAACAAAATGACTAAAACATATTTTTGATGTTTTCCTTTTCTTTTCTCTAAAAACTCTATGCTAATCTTAAACTTAAAAGCTAAAACTAAAAACTAAAACTAAAAGTAAATAAAAATAAATAGCAAAAGAAATAGGTCAACTAAAAGGGCGAAAATAAATAAAACTAAAATATCATAACAACTAATAGTGCAAAACACACAATAACGAACTAAAATGCAAGCAATCTAAAATAAAAATCATGAAATAGATGCTACATAAAATTATTCAAAATTTGGTGTCTACAGTTTGCCCCTCTTTGTCTGAGTTTTGAAAAAACTTGAGACAAAGAAGTAGACACCAAATACTTACCTGTGTTATTGGGCTGCAAAAGATTCCAACGAACAGGAATTCTAATACGGGACTGACCCGAACATGAAAAATAAAACGGGACTGACCCGAACCAGAATTGAAAACGGGACTGACCCGAACAGAAATTTAAAACGGGACTGACCCGAACAGAATTTAAACGGGACTGACCCGAACATGAATTTAAACGGGACTGACCCGAAAATAAAACGGGACTGACCCGAACAAGAATTGAAAACGGGACTGACCCGAACAAGAATTGAAAAACGGGACTGACCCGAACAGAAATTTAAAACGGGACTGACCCGAACAGAATTTTAAAACGGGACTGACCCGAACAGAATTTAAACGGGACTGACCCGAACAGAACGGGACTGAAACAGAATTTAAACGGGACTGACCCGAACAGAAATTTAAAACGGGACTGACCCGAACAGAAATTTAAAACGGGACTGATCCGAACAGAATTTAAACGGGACTGACCCGAACAGAAATTTAAAACGGGACTGACCCGAACAGAAATTTAAAACGGGACTGACCCGAACAGAATTTAAACGGGAATTTAAACGGGACTGACCCGAACAGAATTTTAAACGGGACTGACCCGAACAGAATTTAAACGGGACTGACCCGAACAGAATTTAAAAACCCAAACAGGGACTTCACTGGGAAAGTTTAAACAATGAATTGAGTTTTTTTTTTTTTTTTTTACCTGAGAATAGTTCAACTTTTACACCAAGAAGGAAATTTGGATCTTTGTGATTGAAGCGAGAGCTGATGTTGTTTCTTGTGATCGAATTTTGCAAATAACATCGATCCTTGCTTACTGGGAAGCTTTGTCTGTCATTGATTTAGGCGCCAAAGAGAGAGCGGCTGCTTTTGCTTGTAAATGCAACATTCCTGCAAGAAAAGAAGAATTAATGGACTTGCCACCATTATTTGATCCGGTTTGCCTTGAGAATCGTGTAAACATGAGTCTTGTGATGCTTTTACTTCTGCTTTGCGACGTTTACCTTAGTCGAACTTGAAACCTTTCAAATTCTGAGACTGATAAAATACGGATTTACCACGTCATCCAATCCAGGTGGTAGCTTTGTTGCATGTTACTCACTGTAATTGATGATTGAATCCCTTATCTTTGCCCAAACCTTAGGATTTATAATTCATTTGAATTCAATGGTGAAAGAATGATGCGTGAAAATTTATCACATAACAATCAATGTATACGCAAGATTATTTCCTATGTCAGGCAAAGATGAGCATGCAAAAGAATGTAGACAATCATAAGCAGTTATACACAAATAATTGAGAACAACTACAAGGTTTATAAAGATACACTTTGCAAAGAATATTTGTAAAAAAACAATACAAGTTTAGCCAACGAATATCATATTCAAAACTTTGGATATTTTCTCTTCGGAATCCGATACTGGCAGAAGTATCACAATTATGCGGAGAACCCTAATGAACCAGGTCACCAGCTGTTCCTTCCTGAGCTCGACTGTTAAGAACACCTACCTTGGCGCCCTTTCGGGTTTTCACCAAGATTGCCCCCACCTTTTTTTTTTCTCTTTCTTTTTTCTTTTTTTTTCTTTTTCTTTTTCGAGGCGCCCTTTCGGGTTTTCACCTAAATATCTCGACCATGATCGGCTCAGAAACATGAATTAAAGATTTCTGGCATCAGTAAAAATGTACTTCCCTTGTAAAATTAGGCGAAGACATTACGGACATCACCTGCCAGTTGATTAACAAATTTTCTAATAGAAATGCAGCAAGTGACGAAAGCCAGGACTTTGGGCTTTTATAATAAGGTCCGGTAGGGTGCTTTGAAAAAAGTTGAAGCTTGAAAGCAGATTTGATACGAGGGGTGAAATAACTTGAGATTGCACTCTTTTGAAAATAATTCCAAAACTGAGGAAAATTTGCCCCAGTTTGATCGAATTTTCTCTCTTTGCATTTTTCATCACTTTTGCATTTTTCTTTGAAAACTAAATTTGCCCCAGTGTAGGGTTTTCTCTTCCCCTTTTTTTTTTGCCCCAGTGTGGGGTTTGCAATTCTCAAGGGTTATCAAACGAAATTTGTCAATTCTGATGGCTCAAAGGGGACAAGTAGAGATAAAATGTTTTTAGTGTAAAAGAAGATGGCCTGACTTGCATTTCGCCATTTGCATGAATTTCTTAAAGAAAATTTGCATGATCAAATGAAAAACTTTTTGCACATATCTGAGTTGATAGGTTGAGGAAAAGTTCGTCCATCCATTTCTGCTAAAATGAGCGCTCCGCCAGGTAATACCTTTTGGACAATGAACGGCCCTTGCCAATTTGGAGCAAATTTGCCTTTAGCTTCATCTTGCATCGACAAAATCCGCTTCAGTACCTTATCACCTTCTTCAAATGCCCGCCGATGGACTTTTTTGTTGTAAGCCCGGGCCACACGTTTTTGATAGCACTGACCATGACAGATAGCATTGAATCGCTTTTCATCGATCAAAGTCAATTGTTCATGGCGCTGCTTGATCCAATTAGCTTCTTCCAGTTTAGCTTCCATAAGGATTCGTAGCGACGGAATTTCAACCTCAGCTGGTAATACAGCTTCCATCCCATACATAAGTGAATACGGCGTTGCCCCAGTCGATGTTCGGATAGAAGTCCGGTACGCCATTAATGCATAGGGCAACTTTTCATGCCAATCGCGATGCCTTTCTGTCATTTTGCGAATAATTTTCTTCAGATTCTTATTTGCGGCTTCTACAGCTCCATTCATCTGAGGCCTATAAATGGCAGAATTGCGATGTTTGATTTTGAATTGCTCACATAGTCCATCTACCATGTCATTGTTCAGATTCCTGGCATTGTCTGTGATAAGTGTTTCGGGTACTCCAAATCGACAAATGATATGATCTCTCAAGAAATTGGCAACCACCTTCTTCGTGACATGTTTGAATGACTCCGCTTCAACCCATTTGGTAAAGTACTCGATCGCCACCAATATAAATCGATGTCCATTTGAAGCAGGAGGATCGATTGTACCAATCACATCCATACCCCACATTGAACAGGGCCACGGGGCGGTCATGCTATGCAACTCAGTGGGTGGAGCGCGTATAATGTCAACGTGCATTTGACATTTTATACATCTCCGGACAAAATCTATGCAATCATGCTCCATAGTAAGCCAGAAGTATCCGGTTCTCATGATTTTCTTCGCTAGCAAATGGCCATTCATGTGAGGTCCACAAACGCCACTATGCACTTCTTTCATCATATATTGAGCTTCATCTTCATCAATGCACCTTAAAAGGTTCAAATCCGAGGTTCTTTTGTACAACACTTCTCCATTTAAGAAAAATTTTGAAGCCATTCTACGCAGAAAACTCTTGTCTTTTGTACCAGCATGCTGAGGGTAGGACCCAGTTTTGAGAAACTCTTTAAGATCATTAAACCAAGGAGTAGTATCCGAGGACTCGTCTGCAGCCCAGCAGTGGGCTGGCTTGTTTTGAAGTTGAATTTGGATTGGTTCGATCTTCAATTCATCTGGATATTGGATCATGGAAGCCAAGGTGGCCAAAGCATCAGCAAATGCGTTTCGGGCTCTCGGGAGATGTCTAAACTCTAAATTTTGAAACTGCTTGGCCAAAGTGAGCAGACTACAATGGTAGGGTAGAATTTTCGAATCTTTGATTATCCATTGCTTCAAAGTTTGGTGTACGAGCAAATCTGAATCACTAAAAGCTATCAACTCCTTGATTTCCATCTCCAAAGCCATTTTGAGACCAAAAATGCAGGCTTCATATTCAGCCATGTTATTCGTGCAAGCGAATTGCAATTTGGCAGCGGCAGGGTAGTGCTTCCCTTCGGGTGACACCAAAACAACTCCAATTCCAGCTCCGAGAGAATTCGAAGCTCCATCGAAGAAAAGCCTCCATTCAGGACTTTGTTCACTTATATCATCTGCAGCGCCTACAAATAGGACCCTCTCGTCAGGGAAATAAGTACGGAGTGGTTGATAATCATCATCCCTTGGATTTTCCGCCAAATGATCAGCTATAGCTTGCCCCTTGACCGCCTTTTGTGAGGTGAAAACAATATCGAATTCTGAGAGAATTATCTGCCATTTCGCCAAACGCCCAGTCAGCATCGGCTTCTCCAAAAGATACTTCAAAGGATCAGACCGGGAAATAAGATACGTGGTATGACTCAACAGATAGTGTCTCAACTTCTGGGCTGCCCAGAGCCAATGCACAGCAGCTTTTCTCAATGAATGAATAATTAGCCTCGTACTGCGTGAACTTCTTGCTTAGATAGTAAATGGCTTGTTCTTTCCTTCCAGAGTCATCGTGCTGACCTAGAACACACCCTACTGCTCCTTCAAGCACGGATAAATACATAATCAAAGGTCGGCCCGGTTTGGGTGGCACTAAGACTGGTGGATGCAACAAATAATCTTTAATCTTGTCAAAAGCCTGTTGGCACTCCTCATTCCAATACAACGGCACGTTCTTCCTCAATAATTTGAACAACGGCTCGCATGTGGCAGTTAGTTGGCCAATGAACCTCCCGATAAAATTGATCTTCCCTAAAAAGCTTTTCACGTCCTTCTGAGTTTTTGGCACTGGCATGTCTCGAATTGCTTTGATTTTCGCCGGATCTATTTCTATGCCCTTCTTGCTAACAATGAATCCCAACAGCTTACCCGCAGGTGCTCCGAAGGCGCATTTCGCAGGATTTAGCTTTAAATTGTACTTCCGCAACCTCTCGAATAATTTCTTCAGATCAACCAAGTGGTCCTCTGCCCTTTTAGACTTGATTATAATATCATCCACGTAGACCTCCATCTCCCGGTGGATCATATCATGAAATAGGGTTGTCATGGTCCTCTGATATGTTGCTCCAGCATTCTTTAAACCGAAAGGCATGACTCGGTAGCAAAAGGTACCCCAAGGGGTAATGAAAGCAGTCTTCTCCCTATCCTCCTCTGCCATCAAAATTTGGTGGTAGCCAGCAAAACAATCGCAAAAGGTTTCAATCTCATGTCCGGCAGTATTGTCTAAGAGAATGTGAATATTTGGTAGAGGGAAATCATCTTTAGGACTGGCTTTATTAAGGTCTCTATAGTCAACACAAACTCTCACCTCTCCACTCTTTTTTGGAACAGGGACTGGATTTGAAAGCCAAATTGGGTAATGGGAAACAATGATAATGTTGGTTTTGAGTTGTTTTTCAATTTGCTCTTTTATTTTGAGGCTTATATCTGGTTTGAATTTTCTGGGTTTTTGTTTTACGGGTGGAAAAGAAGGGTCTGTGGGCAATCTATGCACTACTACATCAGTTGAAATGCCAGTCATATCATCATAGGACCACGCAAATACATCCTGGAACATGGTCAAGAATTCAAGCATCTCCTTTTTCTGCCTTTCATTCAAATGAATACTTATCTGCACCTCCTTAACTTCATCCTCAGTGCCAATGTTAACCTTTTCTGTTTCTTCCAGGTTCGGTTTTGGTTTTTCCTCATATTGTTCAAGGTCCTTTGCAAAAGAATCGAATACCTCCTCATTATCACTCTCGCTTTGGAGTTCGGATTCACAGACCTCCAAGTCGTGAGTGATATAGAAATTGCCATTATCGTATTCCAGAACTGTGATATCCAAAGGGTCAAATAATTTTATTTTTGGCCATCTGAAAGAATTAACGAATGTGGGATAATAAGCAAATAAGCATACAACAAACAAATGAACAAGCAATATGAATTTAAACAAGCGAATAAACAACACAACATAACAAGAACAAACTTGTGCATTTTCATAAAACCTTTGATTGAAAGCAAAACAAAAGAAAGCAAGCGGAAACAATATCTACATGTGCAAATTTTAGTCAAAAGTAAAGATGCTTTCATTAACTATTTACAGATGCAAAAGTATTTTTTCCATGAATATGAATGATAAACCCCTTTCATTTTACCGAAACTCCTTCCGGACGGGCAGGGACTCGGCTGTCCAATTGGGAATTGATCCTTCGGGGATATCAGGAAATTCAGCTTTGCCTGGAACACTATCTTCAAATGTTGCCCCTACGAACAATTGGGCCAAACTAGCTTCAATTTCTTCAACTGGATTAACCTCTGATGTGATAACCTCTGTTGGTCGTGGAAAAGTATACCGCAGTGGGGGAATGTCAAAAACCCTTTGCCTGCCCTCTTTCTCTGATCTTTTGCGCTCCTTCATCTCTTTGATGTCCTTGGCGGTTGGTTGGAAACCCAAACCGAATGTATCCCTTTTTTCCATAATCTCCACTGGCTTCAGGATCCCTTGCAGTTCACGCCCCAATCCTCTGTCTAATTTGTATCCTCCACGAATCATTTCCTTAGCCATCATTACACTTGCTTTTGAGAGAGCTTGTTCCTCCGTTGTGATCCAACTTACGGAGACTATATCGGATGTGCTATGAGGGGATATGGTGGCACTTCGACATCCCTCCTCTTTAGATCCAGAATCGGTGATTACCAGGCAGTCCTCTTCGGCAAAGATAGTGATTAGCTTGTCATTTACTACGAATTTCAGCAATTGATGCAACGAAGATGGCACAGCCCCAGACTTGTGAATCCATGGCCTGCCAAGTAAAATATTGTAAATGCTCGGGAAGTGCATTACTTGGCAAGTTATTTGAAATTGGGCGGGCCCCATCTCGATTACTAAATCTGCCTCTCCTATCGGCTCCCTTTGAGCTCCATCAAACCCTCGAACGATAGTCCCTGAAGGCCTCAGCTTAATGTCTTGCAATCCTAGCTTCTCCAAGGTACTCCAAGGACAGATATTAAGCGCGGACCCGTTGTCAATTAGCACCTTCGGCAGCATTTTCCCGTTGCACCTCACCGTTATGTACAACGCCCTATTATGTCCAATGCCCTCTGTCGGCAATTCATCGTCAGAAAAAGCAATTTGTTTGTTGAATAATACGCTCCCAACCACGTTTGAAAAATTATCAACAGAAATGTCCCTCGGAATTTGAGCCTTAGTTAATACGTCGATCAATGCATCCCTATGCACGTCTGAAGAGAAAAGTAAATCCAACATGGTTATCTGGGCAGGTGACTTGCTTAGCTTTTCGATTATGTTGTATTCACTTCTCTGGAGTCGTTTAAGGAAATCCACGGCTTCTTTCTCGGTGATTGTTGGCTTAATGGGCGGCTCGGAATTCTTTGCTTGAATCGGAATAGTAGTTTCAAATGGACTTACAGTCCTCCCCGATCTGGTAACCACTGACACCTCTTTCTTTGTAGCTGAATTTTCCCCGATCTGTATAATAGGTTCATCGTAATTCCACGGCACTTGTTGCAGGCTCAAAACAGGCTCTTGCCTCGGGAATTCGATGAATACCGGCTTCAAAGCTTCACTCTCTGCTGGCGTGAGATCCAAGACAAAAGGCTGGTTATCTTCTTCGAATGGCAACTCTATGATGAATGGTTGGTCTGTGACCCCAACTACCTCAGCTTCTCTTGCCAAATCTTTGACTTGTTCCATATACTCCGTGTCATCCATAATGACCCCAATGGTATTAACATGGTCCGGCAAAGGGTTCCTATTTACGTTCGGCCCTTGCGCCTCCCTTTTCCGGATTACAATCTCCCCGGCTTCAACCATATCTTGGATTTTATGCTTAAGCGCCTTGCAATCAAAGGTGGCATGTCCGGGGGCCCCAGAATGATAAGCACAGACAGCTTGTGGATTATACCACGCGGGCATGCCATAGGGATAGGTAGGAGGGGGTACCGTATCAATTTTCCCGGCGGCCTTTAACTGGTCATACAATTGGTCTAAAGGCCTACCTAAATTGGTAAATGTACGGCCAGGGGGTCGGTTGTAAGGTTCAGAAGGTTGAGGGTGGTTGTAAACAGGTCTATTTGGAGGTGGAAATCTTGGGTTATATGGAGGGCGTGGTCGGTTTTGGGGTGGATTTGGTTGAGAAATTTGAAAAGGGGCTGAAGGTGGGTTTGGATAGCTTGGGCGAGGTCGAGGGTGGTGGATGTTGGTAGTATATACAGGGTGCGGATTTGAGTAGTAAGGGTAATGGGGTTGGTAGATTGGGTTGTGTTGGTATCGGGGTCTAGGTGAAGGGTTTTGGTTCCAAATAAAGGTTGCGTCCCCCTCTTTCTTTTTGAACGGCGGCTTCTTCACATTGCTTCCTTGCCCTTGTTGTAAAGCATCCAACTGAGATTTCAGGGCAGAGACATTGACAATCTTCCCGGCTCTCACAAAGTCGTCAAACTCTTCCAATTTATTCACAATTGCAGCAAAAGAACAACCAGTCATACGGAAAATTTCTTCGAAATATGGAGGATCATGCGCCTTTATGAATGTGCGAATAATTTCATCCTCAGTCATCGGTGGCTCCACCTTCGCAGCTATCTTTCTCCATCTCTTGGCATATGTCTTATGATCTTCAGATGGTCGCCTTTTCGTTCCTTCCAGAGTAGTCCTGGTTGGCGCTAGCTCACAGTTATACTCATATTGTCTAATGAAGGCATTAGACAGATCGAGCCAGGTCTTCACCTCCTCCGGTTTTAGGTTGGAATACCAGTCAAGCGCATCCCCTTCTAAACTCTCGGGGAACAACCTTAAAGGCAAATTCTCATCGTCCACGGGCTTTCCCAATTTGTTGGCAAATAGTCGGAGATGTGTCTTGGGATTACCCGTCCCATCATATTTGTTAAATTTAGGGGTTTTGAACCCCTCAGGCAACTGCACGTTCGGAAAAAGGCACAATTCATCATAATCCAGGACTCCCTGCTTATGCAACCCCTGGCTCTTCCTTATAAATTCATCGAAACGATCTAGACGTTTGAGCAACTTCATATCAATTGGAGCAGAAGATTCACCCATTTCAGGCTTATTTTGGAAAGTGTGCTCCGGTATCACGGGTTCTGCGGTGGTTTGATAAAAAGCTGGTGGGTTCTGATGCATGTTTGGGTCGATTTGAGGCTGAAACCCTTGCCCATAAGGAGGATAGAATGGAGGATTTTGAGTATAAGCATATTGCGGGTTGACAATTCCCTCAAACGTGGTTTGCATTGAAGGAATAACAAATGGTAACGTGGTCTGGCTGGGAGGAATAACAAATGGTTCAGATTGTGGTTGTGTGGCGGGCACAGGCTCAGGTTGCACTCCGCTACTAACGAGTTCGTCGATTAACCTCTTTTGAGCGGCCATTTCGGATGCCATTTCCCCAAATTTTGCGAGTAATTCAGTCAACTGAACCCCAGGACTTGCGGCCTCCGGCTGGGTAGTTGCAACGGCCTTATCGGACGATTCTGGCTGAGTGCTCATGTCTACACGATTCCTTTGGGCCTTACTTCGGGATCGCGTAATAATGGGGCTTTTCCGAAAAGCTATTTTGAAATTTACCTGAGAATGCAAAAGACTTCTTTAGATAAACCAATGATTACTGAATTTCTGCAATTTATTCAAAAGAGAAAAAGAAAAAGAAAAAGAAAAAGAAAAAGACATGAGTTAGTAGCTATTCGAACAATTCGGATGCATGTCCTAGTTGGGGAACCCTTTTTGTGCCAAGGGTAGGCCTAGCATGATGCAACACTTTCGGAATGAGACCCATTAATCAAACCTGTTATTTGACAAACACTTTGTGAAAAGAGATTCATTTCATTGCAGAAACCAAATACATCTGTTTACATCATATCGCGAAGGCGATTTCGTACAAGATCACCAAAGTTCCTAAGTCTATCCAACACAGAGTCTTTACTTTCTCTAGCATATGGCATCTGGACACGGTCGGCTTGATCATATAATTCCCCACATTTCCGCTTCATCTCTTGGCGCCTTTCTCGCTCCTTCTCATATAACCTCTTGTTTTCTTCTGCCTTTCCTTTGTGCACTTCGATGGATTTCTTTAACTGTACCACCTCCATGTCCTTGGCTTTAATGATGGCTCTCAGCTTCTCAATTTCCTCATACGGCTCATGTTGCAACCCTTGCGTGGTGGAATCTTTCAACCAATCCTCGTATGGTGCGGTCATTACCCCCTTCTGTTTGAGCTCCGGAAGATAACGAATGCTTCTATCGTCGGATATTGTTCTCCAAGATTCAGTGATTTGGCTCTTCATAGGGATCTCTTTTGGGCATACCCCCTGATCAAAGAAAATGGTGACTTCACTAAACTCGGAAATCGGTGGCGGCCCCTGAATGCGACCTAGTTGTCTGAGAAATCTTTTCGGGGTATATGAGATGATTCCTTGAGTACCCAGCAAAAGAACACGTTCAGATTCCTTAGTGCGAAGTATCGGCTCAAAGCAGTCTGTCCAATCTAATACCCACCTAATGTTGAAATCTTGCAATGTTTCCAAGTAATCCACGCATTCGGATGCGTTCTTAGGTAGATCTCCCTCGTTGACTCTTTTGGGATGTGTGATTACCCAATTATATCCAACCATCGGCAAACTATCAGCAACTGATGCTTGTCTCTTAAAATGTTCCGTAGCCCATATGTATAAAACCAAGTTCGCCCCATGGAAAAACTTTTCTCCCTTTCGACAACCAGTACAAGCTAAGAAAATATCTGCGAGAATGGTCGGGACTATAGAACATTGCTTACCCTGAATTCCTAAGAAAAGGTCATTCACAATTTTTGCTGATTTGAAGGCTATCTTTTGATCTTTTCGCGGAAAGAGATAGGTCCCAGCCATAACTACCCCATATACTAGTAGCCTTTTGCGCTCCCATACGGCTTTGGAAGTGAACACAAAATCCGTCACATGCCTCTCGAATCCATCGCGTGGCGCAAATCGTTCAAACAGAATATTCACGGCGACGCCCTGATCTGACCCTCGTAGCACGGACTCTTTCAATCCTATAATTTGACAAAAGTCGGCCTTGTCGGAAGCAAATGGAAACACCAAGGCAGTTCCACGTGTGGGTAAACCAAGGAGGCCAGCTACTTCTTCGAGTGTTATAGTCATTTGCCTATTGCCTATTCTAAAAGCAGTACACTCGGGGTCCCAAAGATGAACTAAAGCCTCTACCAAATAATTGTTGGATTTGATCTGCTTAAAGTCTCCAATTGGTCCTAAAAATTGGGCTACTTGATTCAGTTCACTAGGTAACATGAAGGTGGGCCATTGTTGAACCTCAGTTGATGGTATTAACAACTGGTAGATGCGGCGAGGGCAAGCCATCTGATAATGAAGAAGGTAGTTTGTCAATTACCTTACCTACGAGTCTCATTCCTCCAGTTATGCGATAATTTAAACGTGCAGTCCCTTGAAGGGTTAAATACCCATGGGACACAAAAGGGTTGGTTTTATTCCTAAAACGGGATTCCCTACGTGGCGTTCCCTTTCTAGGGTTTATGCATGATGCTATTTTATTAAAACAATAAAATATGCAATTTGAAATGAAACGTGACCTAAGGAACCCTTTATTTGCCAGGGTAGGCCTAGAATGATATGCAATCATTAATCTACGAATGCAATATACCAAAATCTTTAAACGTGCAATAACCTATCTACAAGGGTAGGTTCTAAAAGAAAGTCATGCCAGACCTCTTATTTCCTAATGTTTGTGAATGCAAAAGACAAGAGACAAGGAAACGTGAGTTCAACACATAATCACATAACACATTTGGACAAAAAGCAACAAAGACAGATAATGAAAGAGGGGTGGGACCCCTCCCCTCGTGAACAGTGTTTCCTAATTAGGGTAAGGTCGACTCTTCCCTAGGCAATTCTAATATGGATGCATGAGGCTTGGCTTACTAATGCATCTAAACTCGATAGGTCATAGGCCCCCGAGCCTTCAGACTTAGAAACCAAGGGTCATCAATCCCAAGGTTCTTTGTCGGTGGCTCGAGCGATTCCCCAAACACCGCTACGCACACATCGTGTCACGGCTACGTGTTTGAGTGAATCTATCAAAACCTCAATCTTCGACCAAAAGCTAAAGGCTATCAACCAATAGCTTTAAGCGGAAGATTGAGTGACCCATTGGAACATGCTACACACACATCGTGTCGTGATCACATGTCCAAGTGAGTCACCTAATCCTAATAGGGTGGAGTGGCGTGACAAGCCACTAAAGAAAAATAAAAGGGATAAGAGAAGTAAAGCGTATGCTCGTATGCTAGTGCTCGTTTGGAGGGGAAGGGTCAAGAATCAACGCGAGGCTCTAGGGTGACCCATACCTCCCAAAATGCAATGCAAGCGCGAGATAACAAATAAACATTCATTCAAACATACATTCGTGAGTCGAGGGATTGGTTTGATTACGTATATAAGACAAAAGGTCCTAAAAAATGAAAAATGCAATCCTAATATCCACATGCCATGCATAGAAAGGGTAGAAAAAGGAAACGAATGGTTAAGTCAAAATGCTTGGACCCACTTAGGAAATCCCCAGTGGAGTCGCCAACTGTCGCGCCCCATTTTTCGATAAGAAAAATAAAATAGTTTGAGAAAATGTAGTTTTTGATTCAATTGTGATTGGAAAATGATTTTTGTGAGTTGAAAAGACATGGGTCTCAATGGGACTTGGAAAGCGACGATTTGACCCAAAAAATAGTTTTAAAAAGGGTTTTGAAATGAAAAGTTTGGAGTCGCCACTTGGTAATGATTTAAGGTGTACCAAGTCACCTAAAAATGAGTTTTAAAGTCAAGTAGTAATAAACCCTTTTTAAAACGACTCCTAGTCTACGTAAAACAAAGAAAAAGGTTCGGGAGTCACGTTTGACAAAGGGGAAGGCAAGGATAGACTCCAAGGCACCCCTTTGACCTAGCCAAGGCTAGTTGCGTGACTTAACCTTAACTTTCCTGACTTTCTACCCAGGGTATGTATTGCATGTTGGATTATGCCTATGCAAAAACGAAAAAATGCAATCCTAAATTCTACGATGTCTCTCGTGAGGTTTTTGGTCCCAGACCACATGAATTGTGGCGGCCAATAAAGGGAAACCTCATAGAGGCCGATTGATGCAAATGGTGACTCAAGTGCAAGTGTGCAAGTGTATGAAAAGATTCATGTATGAAATGGTGTAAAAACAAAGTGTTTGTGTGCGCATGTGTAAAGAAAGTGCACGTGTGAATTTGGATGAAAAATCAAAGTATTAGTGTGTGAGTGTGTAAAGAAAGTGCACGTGTGAATTTGGATCAAAAATCAAAGTATTAGTGTGTGCAAATGAATGAAGATAGGATTATAAATATATATGCAAAATTTGAATTCTACTTGTGGAGTAAGATGAGTAAAACATAGTGAAAAATATGGATTGAGAAATGTGGAAAAAAAAAAGGTGATTAAAAGAGCATGGAAGTGAGAAAAAATGAAAATATGTCCCTAAGGGAATGCAACAAATTGGGTATGGGGATGACGCCTAATTCTTCGACTTTGATTTTCCCTCGGATTAGAAGGCGAAACTAGCGTGCTAAGGCTATCGAGTAGCCACACTCGCTCGTTTCCCTTATCGGAAGGGGATTTTCACGCAAATGAACCCTAACTAGCATGAGATGCAAGTCCTAAAGTGAAGGGGAAGGGGTTTGAGGAACATACCAAATGATAAACTAAGGAAAAATGCATGATATGTGGTGATCATGCACTTCATGAAAAAGGGAAAAAAAACCTATTGGGTCTAGCATTGGACTAGCCCCTCCTATGAATTCCGACTAGCGTTGGACTAGTGGAAACGATAAAAGAAGCCACAACTAGCGTTGGACTAGTGTGGTGACGTACATTCATCCATTCCATTCATACACACTATAAAAAAGCGAGTAGACATGCGAATCACTTATAAACACGTAGCACATAACACTTAGCATGCTTGACTAGATGCAAGGGCCTAATAAAGCGATTAAACACTTAACACGTAGGCATGCGACCAAACTAATGAACCTATTACATTCACTAACTAAAACAAAAAGGGGAGGGGAAAATGGACCAAATTGCTCGCCACAGCCCTATCTATTACAAGCCAAGAGGTGTATACATACCCCATTAAAAGAATAACTTAATGAAAGCAAAAAGTAAATGACATAAGTAAAAGGAATTAAAGAAAAGCTAAGAAAGCAAAGTAGACATGCAATTCACTTAGCTCGTTGAGTCACATAAGAGAAACAAACAAAGATAAGAGAAATTATACCTTCCCCTAATGGTAAGCAAGTGAAGGAAAATGGCTTCAAAACAATAAAGGGGTCAAGGCATCAATTTAAAAGTAAAGTATAAGCAAAAACACCAAAACCCACCTAATTGCAACTTGAAAGAGCTCAAAAAATGCTTAAAGACCAAGAAAACGGAATAACCCGTTCAATTTCCAAATATAGCATCTACTAAAGACCCAAAACAAGCATTACTCAAACATTCAAGTCCAAATAGATCGTTTAAGCACTTCAAAGATTCCAAAAATAAAGAAAAAGCCAAACAATGATTGAAGTTGCAATGATTTTAGTACTTAATTACAAGATACTAAAACATGCTTGGGCTTTTGTGGCACAAAGAGAAACTTAGAAGGATCAAATTGATTAAATGTTCCAATTACTTGGGCCTTAGTAGAACAAAAAGGGACTTGGGGACTGAAGCGCAATTGTTTGAGGACCTAATTGCAAGAATTTGGAATGTAATCGGGCCTTTGTATCATAGATAAAAGCTGATGGGAGCAAAATTCAATTTTTGATTCATGAGCATGCATGCAATCACGTAAAAGAAAATTCCTGCAGCTAAAGCTCTTTACAACTCTTATCTAACTTCAAAATCCAATGCAATCACACAACTTTGTTCAAACAAGGTCAAGCTCCAAATCTAAATGCATAATTTTATACTGGGCAACAACCACAACGTCCAAACAGGCAAAAAACTAAAAAAACTCATGCAAAAATTCTGGAAAGGATATGCAAACATTGGACAAACAAAACTGCCGCAACTCTTCCAAAATGATAATTCCAAACACACTTTGATTAAAAGACAAACTTTTCAACCAAGAGTCTTAACTTTAAGCCAAGCAACGAGACATACGATTTCAACATACATCATGCAGATTCGGTACCAAACTGTAAAGAAAAGCAAATCTGCAATTTTATTCTTTCATGCTATTCCATTCCTGCTACCGAAAGTTGCTCATGCTTCGTGAGGTAGGAGAGCAATATCATAACAAGGCATTCACCCAATTTCCTGCCTTTGGTAATTAACTCACGAAGGAATTCGTCCCAACAAACTTGACAGTGCACAAAAACAGCAATGATGCATAAAGAAAGAATCTAAAAGACACAACAGATTTCATATGGCTACGTAAGAAATTTCTCTGTAACAATTCTATTCCCCCACCCGTGGCTGTCCTCCAATTTATCATGCAGACCAATCCAATGGATGTCCAGATTTTTAGACGAAACAATCATTCACTCAGCTGAACATTACATTTTTCACGAAATCAAAGCTGGAAAACTGAGTTTGCCCGACAGCAAAAGCAATGAAAGAAAAAAAAAATGCAGCAAGGGATGCGAGCCTTTATATGCATCAGAAAAAAAAAACATTGCCGGCCCCAGCAGCTCTATGATGCAGTTGAATGTAAAAAAAATTGCAACAAACGCACAAAGGAGGGAACTTTGCAACAAACAAAGCCGACAGCATACCAATACCAGCCGAATACCCAAAGAAAACATAAACTTCAAAACAGCCAAACATGAAGCAGGAAGGGATTAAGTGACGTTGGAAACAAAATGGCAAACATTAGACGTTGACTCCTCTATCATGTACACATCAAGCATGGATTTCTTTCTTTTATCACATAGACGTCATTTACAGCCCCAAGACTGGACCTTTTACCCACAGACAAGAAATAAACTCTTGGTGAACATGAATCAAAAAGGGCGGAAGAGTAGACAAGCAAAGCAATGATCTTTCCATGAGCAAAATCACGAAACATTTTTCAAAGAGACACTGGGATCTAAAGAAGAGGAACTACTTACAATATTCAGGCTTTCTTGATGAGGATCCTTTTCTGCTGGTGGCGTGAAGGTTAAAGATTTCCAATGGCTCTCCTGGCTTTCTCTAACGATCCTTTGCTCAGGCTTGTTGCTTCAGATTACAGCCTCCCCAGTCTTGCTCTCGTCTCTTTCTAGACTTCAAGTTCTGGGTTCCTTTCTATCTTAGACCCCCTCTTAAAGCTTGCTTTTTTCACTCGACCACAACTCTGAGCTTTCCTTTCTGCCGTTTTTCTCAGTAGCCGCCGATCTCCCTCTATTCTTGCCCTTCAGTTTTAATCTAGCCCACCACTCTTGCGGTTTTCTTTCTCTGATCCCCACTCCCCTTGTTTCCGTCTCTCCCTTTTTGTTTTCCTCAAAAACTCTCTGCCGTCCTCTCTTCTTTTTTGTGCCTCTCTTTTGCTGTTCTCTCCCCCAATCTCTCCTAGCCGCTGTCAAAAAAAAAAACCTCCTTGCGGCTGTGGTTTCTCCTTGCCTTTTATATGGAACACAAAGCCACTAAACCCTCACCCCAATGGTGAGGATGAAGGCTTGTCCCTTCCCTTTCCATCCGGCCATCCGATGTCTATTGAGGTTGTCCTTTGCACGCTGCAAAAAATTGCAGCATGCATGCTGCGGTTTTTTTTTTTTTTTTTTTTAAACAACTTGATAATTAGAGAAATGATAAAATAAAATATAAATAATAATAATAACAAAATTACACAAACCAGGTAATAATAATAATAACAAAACAAAAAATAATTTTAAACAAAAAAAAACTAAACAAAAATGGCAATTTTTAATTAATTCTTCAATTTTTCATTTTTCATCATTTTCTTTTTCTCAAAATAACTTAATAAAAAATAGCTAAATTGCCCAAAGATTGAATTTAAAAAAATAAACATATTTTTGTGAACAAAATTTTCTTTTTTTTTCTTCTTTTTTTCCATATCCAACTAAAGCCTATTTTTTCTTTTTCCTCTTTTCTTTAATTTTCTCTTTTCTCCCTTTTTTTATAATTTTTCATTTTCATTTTTCCTTCGAGAAAGCATTGAATAAAAACAAAATGACTAAAACATATTTTTGATATTTTCCTTTTCTTTTCTCTAAAAACTCTATGCTAATCTTAAACTTAAAAGCTAAAACTAAAAACTAAAACTAAAAGTAAATAAAAATAAATAGCAAAAGAAATAGGTCAACTAAAAGGGCGAAAATAAATAAAACTAAAATATCATAACAACTAATAGTGCAAAACACACAATAACGAACTAAAATGCAAGTAATCTAAAATAAAAATCATGAAATAGATGCTACATAAAATTATTCAAAATTTGGTGTCTACAGTTTGCCCCTCTTTGTCTGAGTTTTGAAAAAACTTGAGACAAAGAAGTAGACACCAAATACTTACCTGTGTTATTGGGCTGCAAAAGATTCCAACGAACAGGAATTCTAATACGGGACTGACCCGAACATGAAAAATAAAACGGGACTGACCCGAACCAGAATTGAAAACGGGACTGACCCGAACAGAAATTTAAAACGGGACTGACCCGAACAGAATTTAAACGGGACTGACCCGAACATGAATTTAAACGGGACTGACCCGAAAATAAAACGGGACTGACCCGAACAAGAATTGAAAACGGGACTGACCCGAACAAGAATTGAAAAACGGGACTGACCCGAACAGAAATTTAAAACGGGACTGACCCGAACAGAATTTTAAAACGGGACTGACCCGAACAGAAATTTAAAACGGGACTGACCCGAACAGAAATTTAAAACGGGACTGATCCGAACAGAATTTAAACGGGACTGACCCGAACAGAAATTTAAAACGGGACTGACCCGAACAGAAATTTAAAACGGGACTGATCCGAACAGAATTTAAACGGGACTGACCCGAACAGAAATTTAAAACGGGACTGACCCGAACAGAAATTTAAAACGGGACTGACCCGAACAGAATTTAAACGGGACTGACCCGAACAGAATTTAAACGGGACTGACCCGAACAGAATTTTAAACGGGACTGACCCGAACAGAATTTAAACGGGACTGACCCGAACAGAATTAAACGGGACTGACCCGAACAGAATTTAAACGGGACTGACCCAAACAGAATTTAAAAAAGGACTTCACTGGGAAAGTTTAAACAATGAATTGAGTTTTTTTTTTTTTTTTTTACCTGAGAATAGTTCAACTTTTACACCAAGAAGGAAATTTGGATCTTTGTGATTGAAGCGAGAGCTGATGTTGTTTCTTGTGATCGAATTTTGCAAATAACATCGATCCTTGCTTACTGGGAAGCTTTGTCTGTCATTGATTTAGGCGCCAAAGAGAGAGCGGCTGCTTTTGCTTGTAAATGCAACATTCCTGCAAGAAAAGAAGAATTAATGGACTTGCCACCATTATTTGATCCGGTTTGCCTTGAGAATCGTGTAAACATGAGTCTTGTGATGCTTTTACTTCTGCTTTGCGACGTTTACCTTAGTCGAACTTGAAACCTTTCAAATTCTGAGACTGATAAAATACGGATTTACCACGTCATCCAATCCAGGTGGTAGCTTTGTTGCATGTTACTCACTGTAACTGATGATTGAATCCCTTATCTTTGCCCAAACCTTAGGATTTATAATTCATTTGAATTCAATGGTGAAAGAATGATGCGTGAAAATTTATCACATAACAATCAATGTATACGCAAGATTATTTCCTATGTCAGGCAAAGATGAGCATGCAAAAGAATGTAGACAATCATAAGCAGTTATACACAAATAATTGAGAACAACTACAAGGTTTATAAAGATACACTTTGCAAAGAATATTTGTAAAAAAACAATACAAGTTTAGCCAACGAATATCATATTCAAAACTTTGGATATTTTCTCTTCGGAATCCGATACTGGCAGAAGTATCACAATTATGCGGAGAACCCTAATGAACCAGGTCACCAGCTGTTCCTTCCTGAGCTCGACTGTTAAGAACACCTACCTTGGCGCCCTTTCGGGTTTTCACCAAGATTGCCCCCACCTTTTTTTTTTCTCTTTCTTTTTTCTTTTTTTTTCTTTTTCTTTTTCGAGGCGCCCTTTCGGGTTTTCACCTAAATATCTCGACCATGATCGGCTCAGAAACATGAATTAAAGATTTCTGGCATCAGTAAAAATGTACTTCCCTTGTAAAATTAGGCGAAGACATTACGGACATCACCTGCCAGTTGATTAACAAATTTTCTAATAGAAATGCAGCAAGTGACGAAAGCCAGGACTTTGGGCTTTTATAATAAGGTCCGGTAGGGTGCTTTGAAAAAAGTTGAAGCTTGAAAGCAGATTTGATACGAGGGGTGAAATAACTTGAGATTGCACTCTTTTGAAAATAATTCCAAAACTGTGGAAAATTTGCCCCAGTTTGATCGAATTTTCTCTCTTTGCATTTTTCATCACTTTTGCATTTTTCTTTGAAAACTAAATTTGCCCCAGTGTAGGGTTTTCTCTTCCCCTTTTTTTTTTGCCCCAGTGTGGGGTTTGCAATTCTCAAGGGTTATCAAACGAAATTTGTCAATTCTGATGGCTCAAAGGGGACAAGTAGAGATAAAATGTTTTTAGTGTAAAAGAAGATGGCCTGACTTGCATTTCGCCATTTGCATGAATTTCTTAAAGAAAATTTGCATGATCAAATGAAAAACTTTTTGCACATATCTGAGTTGATAGGTTGAGGAAAAGTTCGTCCATCCATTTCTGCTAAAATGAGCGCTCCGCCAGATAATACCTTTTGGACAATGAACGGCCCTTGCCAATTTGGAGCAAATTTGCCTTTAGCTTCATCTTGCATCGACAAAATCCGTTTCAGTACCTTATCACCTTCTTCAAATGCCCGCCGATGGATTTTTTGTTGTAAGCCCGGGCCACACGTTTTTGATAGCACTGACCATGACAGATAGCATTGAATCGCTTTTCATCGATCAAAGTCAATTGTTCATGGCGCTGCTTGATCCAATTAGCTTCTTCCAGTTTAGCTTCCATAAGGATTCGTAGCGACGGAATTTCAACCTCAGCTGGTAATACAGCTTCCATCCCATACATAAGTGAATACGGCGTTGCCCCAGTCGATGTTCGGATAGAAGTCCGGTACGCCATTAATGCATAGGGCAACTTTTCATGCCAATCGCGATGCCTTTCTGTCATTTTGCGAATAATTTTCTTCAGATTCTTATTTGCGGCTTCTACAGCTCCATTCATCTGAGGCCTATAAATGGCAGAATTGCGATGTTTGATTTTGAATTGCTCACATAGTCCATCTACCATGTCATTGTTCAGATTCCTGGCATTGTCTGTGATAAGTGTTTCGGGTACTCCAAATCGACAAATGATATGATCTCTCAAGAAATTGGCAACCACCTTCTTCGTGACATGTTTGAATGACTCCGCTTCAACCCATTTGGTAAAGTACTCGATCGCCACCAATATAAATCGATGTCCATTTGAAGCAGGAGGATCGATTGTACCAATCACATCCATACCCCACATTGAACAGGGCCACGGGGCGGTCATGCTATGCAACTCAGTGGGTGGAGCGCGTATAATGTCAACGTGCATTTGACATTTTATACATCTCCGGACAAAATCTATGCAATCATGCTCCATAGTAAGCCAGAAGTATCCGGTTCTCATGATTTTCTTCGCTAGCAAATGGCCATTCATGTGAGGTCCACAAACGCCACTATGCACTTCTTTCATCATATATTGAGCTTCATCTTCATCAATGCACCTTAAAAGGTTCAAATCCGAGGTTCTTTTGTACAACACTTCTCCATTTAAGAAAAATTTTGAAGCCATTCTACGCAGAAAACTCTTGTCTTTTGTACCAGCATGCTGAGGGTAGGACCCAGTTTTGAGAAACTCTTTAAGATCATTAAACCAAGGAGTAGTATCCGAGGACTCGTCTGCAGCCCAGCAGTGGGCTGGCTTGTTTTGAAGTTGAATTTGGATTGGTTCGATCTTCAATTCATCTGGATATTGGATCATGGAAGCCAAGGTGGCCAAAGCATCAGCAAATGCGTTTCGGGCTCTCGGGAGATGTCTAAACTCTAAATTTTGAAACTGCTTGGCCAAAGTGAGCAGACTACAATGGTAGGGTAGAATTTTCGAATCTTTGATTATCCATTGCTTCAAAGTTTGGTGTACGAGCAAATCTGAATCACTAAAAGCTATCAACTCCTTGATTTCCATCTCCAAAGCCATTTTGAGACCAAAAATGCAGGCTTCATATTCAGCCATGTTATTCGTGCAAGCGAATTGCAATTTGGCAGCGGCAGGGTAGTGCTTCCCTTCGGGTGACACCAAAACAACTCCAATTCCAGCTCCGAGAGAATTCGAAGCTCCATCGAAGAAAAGCCTCCATTCAGGACTTTGTTCACTTATATCATCTGCAGCGCCTACAAATAGGACCCTCTCGTCAGGGAAATAAGTACGGAGTGGTTGATAATCATCATCCCTTGGATTTTCCGCCAAATGATCAGCTATAGCTTGCCCCTTGACCGCCTTTTGTGAGGTGAAAACAATATCGAATTCTGAGAGAATTATCTGCCATTTCGCCAAACGCCCAGTCAGCATCGGCTTCTCCAAAAGATACTTCAAAGGATCAGACCGGGAAATAAGATACGTGGTATGACTCAACAGATAGTGTCTCAACTTCTGGGCTGCCCAGGCCAATGCACAGCAGCTTTTCTCAATGAATGAATAATTAGCCTCGTACTGCGTGAACTTCTTGCTTAGATAGTAAATGGCTTGTTCTTTCCTTCCAGAGTCATCGTGCTGACCTAGAACACACCCTACTGCTCCTTCAAGCACGGATAAATACATAATCAAAGGTCGGCCCGGTTTGGGTGGCACTAAGACTGGTGGATGCAACAAATAATCTTTAATCTTGTCAAAAGCCTGTTGGCACTCCTCATTCCAATACAACGGCACGTTCTTCCTCAATAATTTGAACAACGGCTCGCATGTGGCAGTTAGTTGGCCAATGAACCTCCCGATAAAATTGATCTTCCCTAAAAAGCTTTTCACGTCCTTCTGAGTTTTTGGCACTGGCATGTCTCGAATTGCTTTGATTTTCGCCGGATCTATTTCTATGCCCTTCTTGCTAACAATGAATCCCAACAGCTTACCCGCAGGTGCTCCGAAGGCGCATTTCGCAGGATTTAGCTTTAAATTGTACTTCCGCAACCTCTCGAATAATTTCTTCAGATCAACCAAGTGGTCCTCTGCCCTTTTAGACTTGATTATAATATCATCCACGTAGACCTCCATCTCCCGGTGGATCATATCATGAAATAGGGTTGTCATGGTCCTCTGATATGTTGCTCCAGCATTCTTTAAACCGAAAGGCATGACTCGGTAGCAAAAGGTACCCCAAGGGGTAATGAAAGCAGTCTTCTCCCTATCCTCCTCTGCCATCAAAATTTGGTGGTAGCCAGCAAAACAATCGCAAAAGGTTTCAATCTCATGTCCGGCAGTATTGTCTAAGAGAATGTGAATATTTGGTAGAGGGAAATCATCTTTAGGACTGGCTTTATTAAGGTCTCTATAGTCAACACAAACTCTCACCTCTCCACTCTTTTTTGGAACAGGGACTGGATTTGAAAGCCAAATTGGGTAATGGGAAACAATGATAATGTTGGTTTTGAGTTGTTTTTCAATTTGCTCTTTTATTTTGAGGCTTATATCTGGTTTGAATTTTCTGGGTTTTTGTTTTACGGGTGGAAAAGAAGGGTCTGTGGGCAATCTATGCACTACTACATCAGTTGAAATGCCAGTCATATCATCATAGGACCACGCAAATACATCCTGGAACATGGTCAAGAATTCAAGCATCTCCTTTTTCTGCCTTTCATTCAAATGAATACTTATCTGCACCTCCTTAACTTCATCCTCAGTGCCAATGTTAACCTTTTCTGTTTCTTCCAGGTTCGGTTTTGGTTTTTCCTCATATTGTTCAAGGTCCTTTGCAAAAGAATCGAATACCTCCTCATTATCACTCTCGCTTTGGAGTTCGGATTCACAGACCTCCAAGTCGTGAGTGATATAGAAATTGCCATTATCGTATTCCAGAACTGTGATATCCAAAGGGTCAAATAATTTTATTTTTGGCCATCTGAAAGAATTAACGAATGTGGGATAATAAGCAAATAAGCATACAACAAACAAATGAACAAGCAATATGAATTTAAACAAGCGAATAAACAACACAACATAACAAGAACAAACTTGTGCATTTTCATAAAACCTTTGATTGAAAGCAAAACAAAAGAAAGCAAGCGGAAACAATATCTACATGTGCAAATTTTAGTCAAAAGTAAAGATGCTTTCATTAACTATTTACAGATGCAAAAGTATTTTTTCCATGAATATGAATGATAAACCCCTTTCATTTTACCGAAACTCCTTCCGGACGGGCAGGGACTCGGCTGTCCAATTGGGAATTGATCCTTCGGGGATATCAGGAAATTCAGCTTTGCCTGGAACACTATCTTCAAATGTTGCCCCTACGAACAATTGGGCCAAACTAGCTTCAATTTCTTCAACTGGATTAACCTCTGATGTGATAACCTCTGTTGGTCGTGGAAAAGTATACCGCAGTGGGGGAATGTCAAAAACCCTTTGCCTGCCCTCTTTCTCTGATCTTTTGCGCTCCTTCATCTCTTTGATGTCCTTGGCGGTTGGTTGGAAACCCAAACCGAATGTATCCCTTTTTTCCATAATCTCCACTGGCTTCAGGATCCCTTGCAGTTCACGCCCCAATCCTCTGTCTAATTTGTATCCTCCACGAATCATTTCCTTAGCCATCATTACACTTGCTTTTGAGAGAGCTTGTTCCTCCGTTGTGATCCAACTTACGGAGACTATATCGGATGTGCTATGAGGGGATATGGTGGCACTTCGACATCCCTCCTCTTTAGATCCAGAATCGGTGATTACCAGGCAGTCCTCTTCGGCAAAGATAGTGATTAGCTTGTCATTTACTACGAATTTCAGCAATTGATGCAACGAAGATGGCACAGCCCCAGACTTGTGAATCCATGGCCTGCCAAGTAAAATATTGTAAATGCTCGGGAAGTGCATTACTTGGCAAGTTATTTGAAATTGGGCGGGCCCCATCTCGATTACTAAATCTGCCTCTCCTATCGGCTCCCTTTGAGCTCCATCAAACCCTCGAACGATAGTCCCTGAAGGCCTCAGCTTAATGTCTTGCAATCCTAGCTTCTCCAAGGTACTCCAAGGACAGATATTAAGCGCGGACCCGTTGTCAATTAGCACCTTCGGCAGCATTTTCCCGTTGCACCTCACCGTTATGTACAACGCCCTATTATGTCCAATGCCCTCTGTCGGCAATTCATCGTCAGAAAAAGCAATTTGTTTGTTGAATAATACGCTCCCAACCACGTTTGAAAAATTATCAACAGAAATGTCCCTCGGAATTTGAGCCTTAGTTAATACGTCGATCAATGCATCCCTATGCACGTCTGAAGAGAAAAGTAAATCCAACATGGTTATCTGGGCAGGTGACTTGCTTAGCTTTTCGATTATGTTGTATTCACTTCTCTGGAGTCGTTTAAGGAAATCCACGGCTTCTTTCTCGGTGATTGTTGGCTTAATGGGCGGCTCGGAATTCTTTGCTTGAATCGGAATAGTAGTTTCAAATGGACTTACAGTCCTCCCCGATCTGGTAACCACTGACACCTCTTTCTTTGTAGCTGAATTTTCCCCGATCTGTATAATAGGTTCATCGTAATTCCACGGCACTTGTTGCAGGCTCAAAACAGGCTCTTGCCTCGGGAATTCGATGAATACCGGCTTCAAAGCTTCACTCTCTGCTGGCGTGAGATCCAAGACAAAAGGCTGGTTATCTTCTTCGAATGGCAACTCTATGATGAATGGTTGGTCTGTGACCCCAACTACCTCAGCTTCTCTTGCCAAATCTTTGACTTGTTCCATATACTCCGTGTCATCCATAATGACCCCAATGGTATTAACATGGTCCGGCAAAGGGTTCCTATTTACGTTCGGCCCTTGCGCCTCCCTTTTCCGGATTACAATCTCCCCGGCTTCAACCATATCTTGGATTTTATGCTTAAGCGCCTTGCAATCAAAGGTGGCATGTCCGGGGGCCCCAGAATGATAAGCACAGACAGCTTGTGGATTATACCACGCGGGCATGCCATAGGGATAGGTAGGAGGGGGTACCGTATCAATTTTCCCGGCGGCCTTTAACTGGTCATACAATTGGTCTAAAGGCCTACCTAAATTGGTAAATGTACGGCCAGGGGGTCGGTTGTAAGGTTCAGAAGGTTGAGGGTGGTTGTAAACAGGTCTATTTGGAGGTGGAAATCTTGGGTTATATGGAGGGCGTGGTCGGTTTTGGGGTGGATTTGGTTGAGAAATTTGAAAAGGGGCTGAAGGTGGGTTTGGATAGCTTGGGCGAGGTCGAGGGTGGTGGATGTTGGTAGTATATACAGGGTGCGGATTTGAGTAGTAAGGGTAATGGGGTTGGTAGATTGGGTTGTGTTGGTATCGGGGTCTAGGTGAAGGGTTTTGGTTCCAAATAAAGGTTGCGTCCCCCTCTTTCTTTTTGAACGGCGGCTTCTTCACATTGCTTCCTTGCCCTTGTTGTAAAGCATCCAACTGAGATTTCAGGGCAGAGACATTGACAATCTTCCCGGCTCTCACAAAGTCGTCAAACTCTTCCAATTTATTCACAATTGCAGCAAAAGAACAACCAGTCATACGGAAAATTTCTTCGAAATATGGAGGATCATGCGCCTTTATGAATGTGCGAATAATTTCATCCTCAGTCATCGGTGGCTCCACCTTCGCAGCTATCTTTCTCCATCTCTTGGCATATGTCTTATGATCTTCAGATGGTCGCCTTTTCGTTCCTTCCAGAGTAGTCCTGGTTGGCGCTAGCTCACAGTTATACTCATATTGTCTAATGAAGGCATTAGACAGATCGAGCCAGGTCTTCACCTCCTCCGGTTTTAGGTTGGAATACCAGTCAAGCGCATCCCCTTCTAAACTCTCGGGGAACAACCTTAAAGGCAAATTCTCATCGTCCACGGGCTTTCCCAATTTGTTGGCAAATAGTCGGAGATGTGTCTTGGGATTACCCGTCCCATCATATTTGTTAAATTTAGGGGTTTTGAACCCCTCAGGCAACTGCACGTTCGGAAAAAGGCACAATTCATCATAATCCAGGACTCCCTGCTTATGCAACCCCTGGCTCTTCCTTATAAATTCATCGAAACGATCTAGACGTTTGAGCAACTTCATATCAATTGGAGCAGAAGATTCACCCATTTCAGGCTTATTTTGGAAAGTGTGCTCCGGTATCACGGGTTCTGCGGTGGTTTGATAAAAAGCTGGTGGGTTCTGATGCATGTTTGGGTCGATTTGAGGCTGAAACCCTTGCCCATAAGGAGGATAGAATGGAGGATTTTGAGTATAAGCATATTGCGGGTTGACAATTCCCTCAAACGTGGTTTGCATTGAAGGAATAACAAATGGTAACGTGGTCTGGCTGGGAGGAATAACAAATGGTTCAGATTGTGGTTGTGTGGCGGGCACAGGCTCAGGTTGCACTCCGCTACTAACGAGTTCGTCGATTAACCTCTTTTGAGCGGCCATTTCGGATGCCATTTCCCCAAATTTTGCGAGTAATTCAGTCAACTGAACCCCAGGACTTGCGGCCTCCGGCTGGGTAGTTGCAACGGCCTTATCGGACGATTCTGGCTGAGTGCTCATGTCTACACGATTCCTTTGGGCCTTACTTCGGGATCGCGTAATAATGGGGCTTTTCCGAAAAGCTATTTTGAAATTTACCTGAGAATGCAAAAGACTTCTTTAGATAAACCAATGATTACTGAATTTCTGCAATTTATTCAAAAGAGAAAAAGAAAAAGAAAAAGAAAAAGAAAAAGACATGAGTTAGTAGCTATTCGAACAATTCGGATGCATGTCCTAGTTGGGGAACCCTTTTTGTGCCAAGGGTAGGCCTAGCATGATGCAACACTTTCGGAATGAGACCCATTAATCAAACCTGTTATTTGACAAACACTTTGTGAAAAGAGATTCATTTCATTGCAGAAACCAAATACATCTGTTTACATCATATCGCGAAGGCGATTTCGTACAAGATCACCAAAGTTCCTAAGTCTATCCAACACAGAGTCTTTACTTTCTCTAGCATATGGCATCTGGACACGGTCGGCTTGATCATATAATTCCCCACATTTCCGCTTCATCTCTTGGCGCCTTTCTCGCTCCTTCTCATATAACCTCTTGTTTTCTTCTGCCTTTCCTTTGTGCACTTCGATGGATTTCTTTAACTGTACCACCTCCATGTCCTTGGCTTTAATGATGGCTCTCAGCTTCTCAATTTCCTCATACGGCTCATGTTGCAACCCTTGCGTGGTGGAATCTTTCAACCAATCCTCGTATGGTGCGGTCATTACCCCCTTCTGTTTGAGCTCCGGAAGATAACGAATGCTTCTATCGTCGGATATTGTTCTCCAAGATTCAGTGATTTGGCTCTTCATAGGGATCTCTTTTGGGCATACCCCCTGATCAAAGAAAATGGTGACTTCACTAAACTCGGAAATCGGTGGCGGCCCCTGAATGCGACCTAGTTGTCTGAGAAATCTTTTCGGGGTATATGAGATGATTCCTTGAGTACCCAGCAAAAGAACACGTTCAGATTCCTTAGTGCGAAGTATCGGCTCAAAGCAGTCTGTCCAATCTAATACCCACCTAATGTTGAAATCTTGCAATGTTTCCAAGTAATCCACGCATTCGGATGCGTTCTTAGGTAGATCTCCCTCGTTGACTCTTTTGGGATGTGTGATTACCCAATTATATCCAACCATCGGCAAACTATCAGCAACTGATGCTTGTCTCTTAAAATGTTCCGTAGCCCATATGTATAAAACCAAGTTCGCCCCATGGAAAAACTTTTCTCCCTTTCGACAACCAGTACAAGCTAAGAAAATATCTGCGAGAATGGTCGGGACTATAGAACATTGCTTACCCTGAATTCCTAAGAAAAGGTCATTCACAATTTTTGCTGATTTGAAGGCTATCTTTTGATCTTTTCGCGGAAAGAGATAGGTCCCAGCCATAACTACCCCATATACTAGTAGCCTTTTGCGCTCCCATACGGCTTTGGAAGTGAACACAAAATCCGTCACATGCCTCTCGAATCCATCGCGTGGCGCAAATCGTTCAAACAGAATATTCACGGCGACGCCCTGATCTGACCCTCGTAGCACGGACTCTTTCAATCCTATAATTTGACAAAAGTCGGCCTTGTCGGAAGCAAATGGAAACACCAAGGCAGTTCCACGTGTGGGTAAACCAAGGAGGCCAGCTACTTCTTCGAGTGTTATAGTCATTTGCCTATTGCCTATTCTAAAAGCAGTACACTCGGGGTCCCAAAGATGAACTAAAGCCTCTACCAAATAATTGTTGGATTTGATCTGCTTAAAGTCTCCAATTGGTCCTAAAAATTGGGCTACTTGATTCAGTTCACTAGGTAACATGAAGGTGGGCCATTGTTGAACCTCAGTTGATGGTATTAACAACTGGTAGATGCGGCGAGGGCAAGCCATCTGATAATGAAGAAGGTAGTTTGTCAATTACCTTACCTACGAGTCTCATTCCTCCAGTTATGCGATAATTTAAACGTGCAGTCCCTTGAAGGGTTAAATACCCATGGGACACAAAAGGGTTGGTTTTATTCCTAAAACGGGATTCCCTACGTGGCGTTCCCTTTCTAGGGTTTATGCATGATGCTATTTTATTAAAACAATAAAATATGCAATTTGAAATGAAACGTGACCTAAGGAACCCTTTATTTGCCAGGGTAGGCCTAGAATGATATGCAATCATTAATCTACGAATGCAATATACCAAAATCTTTAAACGTGCAATAACCTATCTACAAGGGTAGGTTCTAAAAGAAAGTCATGCCAGACCTCTTATTTCCTAATGTTTGTGAATGCAAAAGACAAGAGACAAGGAAACGTGAGTTCAACACATAATCACATAACACATTTGGACAAAAAGCAACAAAGACAGATAATGAAAGAGGGGTGGGACCCCTCCCCTCGTGAACAGTGTTTCCTAATTAGGGTAAGGTCGACTCTTCCCTAGGCAATTCTAATATGGATGCATGAGGCTTGGCTTACTAATGCATCTAAACTCGATAGGTCATAGGCCCCCGAGCCTTCAGACTTAGAAACCAAGGGTCATCAATCCCAAGGTTCTTTGTCGGTGGCTCGAGCGATTCCCCAAACACCGCTACGCACACATCGTGTCACGGCTACGTGTTTGAGTGAATCTATCAAAACCTCAATCTTCGACCAAAAGCTAAAGGCTATCAACCAATAGTTTTAAGCGGAAGATTGAGTGACCCATTGGAACATGCTACACACACATCGTGTCGTGATCACATGTCCAAGTGAGTCACCTAATCCTAATAGGGTGGAGTGGCGTGACAAGCCACTAAAGAAAAATAAAAGGGATAAGAGAAGTAAAGCGTATGCTCGTATGCTAGTGCTCGTTTGGAGGGGAAGGGTCAAGAATCAACGCGAGGCTCTAGGGTGACCCATACCTCCCAAAATGCAATGCAAGCGCGAGATAACAAATAAACATTCATTCAAACATACATTCGTGAGTCGAGGGATTGGTTTGATTACGTATATAAGACAAAAGGTCCTAAAAAATGAAAAATGCAATCCTAATATCCACATGCCATGCATAGAAAGGGTAGAAAAAGGAAACGAATGGTTAAGTCAAAATGCTTGGACCCACTTAGGAAATCCCCAGTGGAGTCGCCAACTGTCGCGCCCCATTTTTCGATAAGAAAAATAAAATAGTTTGAGAAAATGTAGTTTTTGATTCAATTGTGATTGGAAAATGATTTTTGTGAGTTGAAAAGACATGGGTCTCAATGGGACTTGGAAAGCGACGATTTGACCCAAAAAATAGTTTTAAAAAGGGTTTTGAAATGAAAAGTTTGGAGTCGCCACTTGGTAATGATTTAAGGTGTACCAAGTCACCTAAAAATGAGTTTTAAAGTCAAGTAGTAATAAACCCTTTTTAAAACGACTCCTAGTCTACGTAAAACAAAGAAAAAGGTTCGGGAGTCACGTTTGACAAAGGGGAAGGCAAGGATAGACTCCAAGGCACCCCTTTGACCTAGCCAAGGCTAGTTGCGTGACTTAACCCTAACTTTCCTGACTTTCTACCCAGGGTATGTATTGCATGTTGGATTATGCCTATGCAAAAACGAAAAAATGCAATCCTAAATTCTACGATGTCTCTCGTGAGGTTTTTGGTCCCAGACCACATGAATTGTGGCGGCCAATAAAGGGAAACCTCATAGAGGCCGATTGATGCAAATGGTGACTCAAGTGCAAGTGTGCAAGTGTATGAAAAGATTCATGTATGAAATGGTGTAAAAACAAAGTGTTTGTGTGCGCATGTGTAAAGAAAGTGCACGTGTGAATTTGGATGAAAAATCAAAGTATTAGTGTGTGAGTGTGTAAAGAAAGTGCACGTGTGAATTTGGATGAAAAATCAAAGTATTAGTGTGTGCAAATGAATGAAGATAGGATTATAAATATATATGCAAAATTTGAATTCTACTTGTGGAGTAAGATGAGTAAAACATAGTGAAAAATATGGATTGAGAAATGTGGAAAAAAAAAGGTGATTAAAAGAGCATGGAAGTGAGAAAAAATGAAAATATGTCCCTAAGGGAATGCAACAAATTGGGTATGGGGATGACGCCTAATTCTTCGACTTTGATTTTCCCTCGGATTAGAAGGCGAAACTAGCGTGCTAAGGCTATCGAGTAGCCACACTCGCTCGTTTCCCTTATCGGAAGGGGATTTTCACGCAAATGAACCCTAACTAGCATGAGATGCAAGTCCTAAAGTGAAGGGGAAGGGGTTTGAGGAACATACCAAATGATAAACTAAGGAAAAATGCATGATATGTGGTGATCATGCACTTCATGAAAAAGGGAAAAAAAACCTATTGGGTCTAGCATTGGACTAGCCCCTCCTATGAATTCCGACTAGCGTTGGACTAGTGGAAACGATAAAAGAAGCCACAACTAGCGTTGGACTAGTGTGGTGACGTACATTCATCCATTCCATTCATACACACTATAAAAAAGCGAGTAGACATGCGAATCACTTATAAACACGTAGCACATAACACTTAGCATGCTTGACTAGATGCAAGGGCCTAATAAAGCGATTAAACACTTAACACGTAGGCATGCGACCAAACTAATGAATCTATTACATTCACTAACTAAAACAAAAAGGGGAGGGGAAAATGGACCAAATTGCTCGCCACAGCCCTATCTATTACAAGCCAAGAGGTGTATACATACCCCATTAAAAGAATAACTTAATGAAAGCAAAAAGTAAATGACATAAGTAAAAGAAATTAAAGAAAAGCTAAGAAAGCAAAGTAGACATGCAATTCACTTAGCACGTTGAGTCACATAAGAGAAACAAACAAAGATAAGAGAAATTATACCTTCCCCTAATGGTAAGCAAGTGAAGGAAAATGGCTTCAAAACAATAAAGGGGTCAAGGCATCAATTTAAAAGTAAAGTATAAGCAAAAACACCAAAACCCACCTAATTGCAACTTGAAAGAGCTCAAAAAATGCTTAAAGACCAAGAAAACGGAATAACCCGTTCAATTTCCAAATATAGCATCTACTAAAGACCCAAAACAAGCATTACTCAAACATTCAAGTCCAAATAGATCGTTTAAGCACTTCAAAGATTCCAAAAATAAAGAAAAAGCCAAACAATGATTGAAGTTGCAATGATTTTAGTACTTAATTACAAGATACTAAAACATGCTTGGGCTTTTGTGGCACAAAGAGAAACTTAGAAGGATCAAATTGATTAAATGTTCCAATTACTTGGGCCTTAGTAGAACAAAAAGGGACTTGGGGACTGAAGCGCAATTGTTTGAGGACCTAATTGCAAGAATTTGGAATGTAATCGGGCCTTTGTATCATAGATAAAAGCTGATGGGAGCAAAATTCAATTTTTGATTCATGAGCATGCATGCAATCACGTAAAAGAAAATTCCTGCAGCTAAAGCTCTTTACAACTCTTATCTAACTTCAAAATCCAATGCAATCACACAACTTTGTTCAAACAAGGTCAAGCTCCAAATCTAAATGCATAATTTTATACTGGGCAACAACCACAACGTCCAAACAGGCAAAAAACTAAAAAAACTCATGCAAAAATTCTGGAAAGGATATGCAAACATTGGACAAACAAAACTGCCGCAACTCTTCCAAAATGATAATTCCAAACACACTTTGATTAAAAGACAAACTTTTCAACCAAGAGTCTTAACTTTAAGCCAAGCAACGAGACATACGATTTCAACATACATCATGCAGATTCGGTACCAAACTGTAAAGAAAAGCAAATCTGCAATTTTATTCTTTCATGCTATTCCATTCCTGCTACCAAAAGTTGCTCATGCTTCGTGAGGTAGGAGAGCAATATCATAACAAGGCATTCACCCAATTTCCTGCCTTTGGTAATTAACTCACGAAGGAATTCGTCCCAACAAACTTGACAGTGCACAAAAACAGCAATGATGCATAAAGAAAGAATCTAAAAGACACAACAGATTTCATATGGCTACGTAAGAAATTTCTCTGTAACAATTCTATTCCCCCACCCGTGGCTATCCTCCAATTTATCATGCAGACCAATCCAATGGATGTCCAGATTTTTAGACGAAACAATCATTCACTCAACTGAACATTACATTTTTCACGAAATCAAAGCTGGAAAACTGAGTTTGCCCGACAGCAAAAGCAATGAAAGAAAAAAAATGCAGCAAGGGATGCGAGCCTTTATATGCATCAGAAAAAAAAACATTGCCGGCCCCAGCAGCTCTATGATGCAGTTGAATGTAAAAAAAATTGCAACAAACGCACAAAGGAGGGAACTTTGCAACAAACAAAGCCGACAGCATACCAATACCAGCCGAATACCCAAAGAAAACATAAACTTCAAAACAGCCAAACATGAAGCAGGAAGGGATTAAGTGACGTTGGAAACAAAATGGCAAACATTAGACGTTGACTCCTCTATCATGTACACATCAAGCATGGATTTCTTTCTTTTATCACATAGACGTCATTTACAGCCCCAAGACTGGACCTTTTACCCACAGACAAGAAATAAACTCTTGGTGAACATGAATCAAAAAGGGCGGAAGAGTAGACAAGCAAAGCAATGATCTTTCCATGAGCAAAATCACGAAACATTTTTCAAAGAGACACTGGGATCTAAAGAAGAGGAACTACTTACAATATTCAGGCTTTCTTGATGAGGATCCTTTTCTGCTGGTGGCGTGAAGGTTAAAGATTTCCAATGGCTCTCCTGGCTTTCTCTAACGATCCTTTGCTCAGGCTTGTTGCTTCAGATTACAGCCTCCCCAGTCTTGCTCTCGTCTCTTTCTAGACTTCAAGTTCTGGGTTCCTTTCTATCTTAGACCCCCTCTTAAAGCTTGCTTTTTTCACTCGACCACAACTCTGAGCTTTCCTTTCTGCCGTTTTTCTCAGTAGCCGCCGATCTCCCTCTATTCTTGCCCTTCAGTTTTAATCTAGCCCACCACTCTTGCGGTTTTCTTTCTCTGATCCCCACTCCCCTTGTTTCCGTCTCTCCCTTTTTGTTTTCCTCAAAAACTCTCTGCCGTCCTCTCTTCTTTTTTGTGCCTCTCTTTTGCTGTTCTCTCCCCCAATCTCTCCTAGCCGCTGTCAAAAAAAAAAAAACCTCCTTGCGGCTGTGGTTTCTCCTTGCCTTTTATATGGAACACAAAGCCACTAAACCCTCACCCCAATGGTGAGGATGAAGGCTTGTCCCTTCCCTTTCCATCCGGCCATCCGATGTCTATTGAGGTTGTCCTTTGCACGCTGCAAAAAATTGCAGCATGCATGCTGCGGTTTTTTTTTTTTTTTTATTTTAAACAACTTGATAATTAGAGAAATGATAAAATAAAATATAAATAATAATAATAACAAAATTACACAAACCAGGTAATAATAATAATAACAAAACAAAAAATAATTTTAAACAAAAAAAAACTAAACAAAAATGGCCATTTTTAATTAATTCTTCAATTTTTCATTTTTCATCATTTTCTTTTTCTCAAAATAACTTAATAAAAAATAGCTAAATTGCCCAAAGATTGAATTTAAAGAAATAAACATATTTTTGTGAACAAATTTTCCTTTTTTTTTCTTCTTTTTTTCCATATCCAACTAAAGCCTATTTTTTTTCTTTTTCCTCTTTTCTTTAATTTTCTCTTTTCTCCCTTTTTTATAATTTTTCATTTTCATTTTTCCTTCGAGAAAGCATTGAATAAAAACAAAATGACTAAAACATATTTTTGATGTTTTCCTTTTCTTTTCTCTAAAAACTCTATGCTAATCTTAAACTTAAAAGCTAAAACTAAAAACTAAAACTAAAAGTAAATAAAAATAAATAGCAAAAGAAATAGGTCAACTAAAAGGGCGAAAATGAATAAAACTAAAATATCATAACAACTAATAGTGCAAAACACACAATAACGAACTAAAATGCAAGCAATCTAAAATAAAAATCATGAAATAGATGCTACATAAAATTATTCAAAATTTGGTGTCTACATTGTTTCTTTTATTTTGGGTTATTTTGCCCTTTTGCCTTATTTGCGCGCGTTATAAGTTCCGGAACGTGAAAGATCGCTCTATACTGCACCGTTAGTCCTGGCTAGAGCTGGGCAGGCAGTCCGCTAACCTCTTTGGTTCGCCTTAGGGGAAGGTGGGGCTGTCACAGGTGGTATCAGAGCCACTTCGCGTGGTCTCTGCGCGGAGTGAGCCTAGGGCCAAGTGGTGTTATGGTCCTGATTTCATGGAGATGTCTAAGTGCTCGTTTGAGCGTAAGTTATGAATGGGGCATGTTATAAGTGTAAAAATCTTTATTATGCAACTTGAGGAAGATAGATATGTATGTCGGGTAGGAATCTATAATATGGACGATTTACGCTTGGGACCGGCCAGCTCGAGTTGTGAATTATCCTAAATGGGATTCTTGCGCCCGGATACGAAAGAGACGAGAGTCTAGGTTAGAAAGAATGGGGCGAACTAGAAATTGCGATTCTATGGATGACTTTATATGTACTTGACTGACTGTTCTGTATACATGTTGATACTGTTATGTGTTCTCTGTATATGTGTTATGTGTTTAAATACTCGACGAGGGAGTGGAGTAGTTAATTGTTCTTGTTTACTTGTTCCTGTTTCGGGCTGCGAAAAGGAGGGGTTAGGTGCCCATTGCCCATTAACAGTATATTTATTTTGTGACCTAAATTGACTTAGATTGTATGGACGGCACACGTAGTGGACGGGGCCGTGGGCGCGGGAATAGGCAACCTACGCCAGACCGGGGTACTGGAGAAACCTCCTCTGGACCCCATCTTGAACCGAGAGTTGACCCTAATGTACAGATAGCTACCGCTATGCAGCAAATGACAAACCTGTTGGCACAAGTGGTGCAGCAACAAGGCCAGAATCCAAACCCTAATCCTGGAAACCCTGGCAATCATGTTGAGAGCGAAGACAGAGCTCTGGAACGATTTCAAAAGTTTGCCCCACCCAAGTTCATCGGGGGACCTGATCCGGATGTTGCCGAAAGGTGGCTCGAAAAGATGGTCGATATTTTTGCCGCCCTGCACTATACCGAAGAACGGCAGGTGACTTTTGCCGTTTTCTAGCTGGAAGAGGCGGCCCGCTCCTGGTGGAATGTGATTCGGCAAAAATGGGAGAGGGAACAAACGCCCAGGACTTGGGTAAATTTTATGAGGGAGTTTAACGCGAAATTCTTCCCTCCTCTGGTTCAGGAAAGGAAGGAAGATGAGTTCATCCGACTCCGCCAAGGAGCTCAATCGGTGGCGGAATACGAGAGCCAGTTCACCCGCCTGTCCAAATTTGCGCCTGAGTTGATTGTGACGGAGCAACGTCGAATTAGGCGCTTTATCCAGGGCCTAAACGTGGAGATTCAGAAGGACCTCGCAGTGGCTCAAATCAATGCTTTTAGCGAGGCCGTTGAGAAGGCCCAACGGGTAGAGAGTGCCAGATTGCAAGTAAGAAATTTCCAGGCGAAAAAGCGAGGATTTCCTGGAAATAATTCGGGGCAGGGGAATGAGAGTACCCCTTCCAAGTTTGGGTGAGGAATTGGGGAAGAAAGGGTACCGGGAGTGTCACGAGAGAGCCCGTCACGAGGCAGCCAGTTGGGGAGAGGCCAGAGAGGAGGCTCGGCTTCTGCAGCACGCGGACCTTGCGGGTATTGCGGAAAGTCGAATCATTCTAAAGACAATTGCTGGAAGAAAGGAGGCAAATGTCTGCGTTGTGGAAGCGCAGACCACAAGCTTGCTACCTGCCTACTTATGACGCAAGAAGGAAGAGGAGCTCAAACTATGTCAAAGACCAACACGGGACCGGATAAGGGGAATGGGGCGAAACCTAAGGTAGCAGCTCGAGTGTATTCACTGGAGCCACAACAGGTCCCCGATTCTCCTGAGATTGAGGAAGGTACGATTGCGGTATTTCTGCGGAAATATTAGTAGATCCCGGTGTTACTCATCCATTTGTCAGTCCCAATTCTGATGGACGAAATAGATATCACGCCTACCTGAAAGTAGTAATCCTTTGGGGAAAATCATCGTTTGAGTCTTGGTATGGTTTGTAAGGATCGTAGGGTTTGGGTAGGAGAGAGAATAGTGTTCGCGAAAAAAAAAATCATGGGATAGAAAAGGCTACCTGGGAGGTGGAAAAAAACAATACCCTGAGCTATTTGTGAATCAAGGTGAGAAAATTTCGAGGACGAAATTCTTTTAACGGGGGGAGAGTGTGAGAACCCGTAAAACCCCAATATTTTTTTCCTAGGGTTTATTACCCCTTAATTGCATAATTTTTGCATTTTCTGGCTTAGAAATATTTTTTCTGGTAGATTTTATGAGCAATTATAGTTTTTAGATGATTTTCTAGTATTGGTGAATTTTTAGAAAAATTAAGAATATATATTGGATGTGGGACCCACTAGTGCGAAAAGTTCGGAAAATTTCGGCCAATAAGGTTAAGTTTCGGATACTGTGAGAAATTTATCGGGTGTTAAGTGATAAGTAGAGTGTGTGAAGTGATTGATGTGAGAGAGAAAAGAAAGATAAGAATGCATTTATGAAGGTGACAAGTGTCACCTTCTCATTGGATGGCTTTTAAGAAACACTATTCATTTTCTTGACTTTTTTGACCAAGGGATTAAATATCAAAAATTGCACAAAATTCACCATTTTGCACCCTTGATGGCCGGCCCTCTCTAAGCAAGAAGAAAGACAAAACTCTTCAACATTCTAGCAAACTCCTAGCTCAAATCAACTAAACCACTTGTTTAACTTAGTTTTCACTCCATAAAATTCTTCCTTCTAGAGCTAGTAAGTTGTTTGGTGAACTTTGTTTGAAGGATTAAGGTGCCCAACATCTTCCTCTCTCTTGGTTCTTGGTAAGTGAAGCTTGAAACACCCTACTACACCTAATGATGCTTATGTTGTGCTTATTAGTGATAAGAGTGCTGAAATTTCTGGTTTTAATCTTGGTTTGAAGTGATTTGGTGAAGTTTTCCATTTTATGATGATTTTTCTGGTTTAATTGGATTATGATGGTGTGGTTGTTTGTGATGATTGGCAATGGACTATAATGACTCTTGTAGGTGTGAATTGTTGCTAAATGCAACTAATTTCGGATTTGGATGGAAAATGGAAAGTTAGGGTTCTTAAATCCCCAATTCTGTCCGGTTTTGGATCATATGGTTAGAGGCCGAATTTGACTTTGCTCAAAACATGAAAGTTGTAGGTATTGATGTGTTTGAGGTGCCTGTAAAATTTCAGGTCATTTTGATTAATGTAGAATGAGTTATGACGAAATTACTGTAGCTGTTCTGCTTTGGACAGAATGCGAAAACTGTACTGGTTATTGGCCATTTTGACTGGAATTGGTTTGGATTTAGCTGTTGGTGTCTTCTGATGAAATGTAGCTGGATGTCTTAGCTAACATATGCCTTTGGAATTTCGGCATTTGGACTTGTATAGACTAAGTTATAGTAATTACAGTTTTGTGTGATTTACAAACCTGTTTTGGTAATTCTGGTATAGTATTTGGCATTTTCGACCTAGTTAAGCTAGGAACTGGATTGAGTGACCTTCTACATTGTTGTAGCCCTGTTTCATAGCTTCGAAACGGTGGGTCTTACACCCCCATCCGATAACCGTAGAGAATTTTACACCATTACCGCATAATAAGGGCAAAACAGTTTTCTATTTGGGGCCAAGACTAAGGCCATTTTCTAATTTCTGGTTTGCTATTATGCTCATTTATGCATATGAAACCCTATTGGGGTTGTGTTTGGCATTGCTATATGGCTCGGTATCGAGTCTCATTGTATGTGTTACATGTGTTAGGACGTGACGGTAGCTCACGACGTCTTGGTGACCACGGTGTATGAAACACCACTTCCTTGCTTGGTGAGTGTACTACTCACTTATGTGCTATTACATGGCTTTGATCTTTGTACTTGAGATGTTGAATGTTGATTGATTCAAGTGGGAGTGTACTTTATCACTTTCACTTATTGTTTCGCATGTTATTGGAAAGTTATATGAAATGTTATATGAAATGTTATATGAAGTGAAATACATGACTTCAAATATTATCCATGAGCTCAACCCCATTGGTTATTGATTGAATCGAGCCGGCGAGGGCTTGGTCGTGCCAATTAATGTGCCTTGGGGCAACATCATAGGGAATCTTGTAGTATGAGAGACTCTTGATTCCGGTTTACTCGAGTAATACCACAATGCAAGTGTTTGGATTTCGGGCCCGGTTGAGGAATGTTAGGAGGAAGGGAATGGAAGTTAAGAGGAGTCTACGGTTGGTTACCTTTCAGACATTGACGGAGAGTCAATGAGACCTGATCAAGAATTCAAACGAGGAAAAGGGCTCTTGAGAGCCACACGTATCCTTTTATCCTCATTATTAATGTGTGGCTTTATTTATTTTGGTAAATTGGACTGTTAAACTTGATGTATCCATGAATTTGGTTGCTTGAGTTGTATTCTCACTGGGCAATTAGCTCACCCCGTTCCTTTTGTTTTCCTTACAGGAATATGACTTTTTTGGAATGAATTTTGATAAATGGTTGCCGAATGAACTAGATGAATGACTCTTTTGTATTGTATATAAAATGGGACCCTAAATGTATCATTAGGGCCGTTTTCACTTTTGTTTTGGCAAACCATATATGTAGTGACTTTTGTATCACTTTTAAATGTCATTTTTGGTTTGTAAAGGCTAAATGTTATGTGGTTTATGTAATTCGATGTTTGGTTGGGTTCGGACGAGTCGGTTACTATTCATGGCCGACTCCGGATTTTGTTTCTTTTATTTTGGGTTATTTTGCCCTTTTGCCTTATTTGCGCGCGTTATAAGTTCCGGAACGTGAAAGATTGCTCTATACTGCACCGTTAGTCCTGGCGAGAGTTGGGCAGGCAGTCCGCTAACCTCTTTGGTTCGCCTTAGGGGAAGGTGGGGCTGTCACAAAATGTCTAAAATTAAGAATTTAAAGTATAAAGTATCTAAAAATGAAATTTAGGTTGCAAAGTAAAAAATTGTCACAAATTTAGAGGTGAAAAGTGGAGTTAATCCTATTGGTTAAGTTACATTTGCCATAAGCAAACTTGAAGAATCTTTTTCTAAAATTTTTATCATATTAAGATGTACACAAATTTTCTTTCCCTCGTCTGCAATGGAACAGGTTATTATGCAAACGTACCTTGGTGAACTTTTTTTCCCTTTCTTTTTTAGGCGTAGTACTTTTTGTGTTTAGGGAAATGAATAATGGGACTCTTTTTTTCTTCAGATTTTCCTTTTTTTCTCTCAACAAAAATTTCGCTACCTTCTCTCCACAAAGCCTTTCAACAATAATTCTCCTCCATACGAGAAAGATCTTGGTTTTAAGCCAAGGTCTCCCTCATTGTGTTCTTATTTTCTATTCAATATAATTTCTTTTACAGTATTCTAATAAAAGTTTCTTCTCTCCTAGTATTTACCAGCAAAAGTTTTCTTCTATTCTAAGGTAACTTCATGAGAATTTTTTTCACCCCTAAAATATTCTAGTAGGAGTTTTTTTTTTTTTGAGTTTTTGTCATTTCTTTATTAGATTTAAGAGCTTTTCAAATTTGTATGTCAAATTCAAGATTTCTTGAGTCCTTTTTTCAGATCTCCTCATCGAATTTAAGTTTAAATTGGTTGGATAGAGAATCTGATGGTGTTAATATGCACAAATATTTATTCGACTACTCATGATTTATCTAGATTAAGAATTTATTAGAGTTTCACAATGTAATCTATACTATGTTTCAGTTTTGTTGTATTCATGATATGTTTTGAGGTATTTTCTACTGTTTTTACAGATCTCATGGATTGAAAGGATATCTTTTATCAAAAACAATGAAAATGAAAAATGGAAAACAGAAAATTAAGGATTTGTGCAAAAATGTTCAGATCACAGCGCCCCCAAAAATATTTCCATTGGAAACTGAAGCGAAACCATCAATTATCTTTAATTGGTCCAAATCAAGTAGTTAAATGACTAAATTTTTTCTTGCTAAAATTTTAGGATTAATTTGGTCAACAGCCTAAGTTGATAACTAAAATCACGTTTTTCGCTTTTCAAATCTAAGAATGACGGAACTCAGAGCATTTTTATTTTTCTTTTATCCATGTTTCTTCCATGCTGAAAATATGGCCTGCTTTTCTACGACAAACTTTTACCCAATATTGTTATGGTTACAAATCATTTATTATGTTCACTCTGGTGTTCAGTATAACCTTTTACACTTCGATATTTGAAAGTGAAAATGGAAAAAGAAAAAAAGAAAAAACAGAAACAATTAGTGGGCGTGAATGGGTTTTAGATAGGCAACTCAGTTAAATCCATTTAATAAGTGAGTGTTAAGTGAAATGATTCGGCTTATTCATTTATATCCATTTGAAAATAATTACATATTCAAATTATACCAATTACATATTCAAATTACATATTCAATAATTACATATTCATTTATTCCATTTTAATAGGGGTTAGTGGATAAATTTAAATTTCATACCAATCTAATAATTGATCTTTAAGATACACATTCATTGTTATTTACCTTTTCTTTTATTTATTATTTTTTCCTTCTATTTTTTTTTCCTCTTCCTTCCAAACTTGAAGTAGACCCTTCAAATTATTGTATTAATTAACTTCTCCTGTCAATATATACACCATTTCAACTCCTGTAATCATAGTTATTAAACTCGGCCCGGAGAGGAGACCAGCGAAGGAGGTAGATCAACGAGTCACTGGTTCAATCGGTGGATGAGTGGTTGAACCAGTGGGTCACTAAATATATTTAAATATATATCTTATAAATTTTGATATAGGATATATGATATAAATTGTAATAAATAATGTCATAACAAATATTCATTTAATTTAATTTGCTATAGACTATTTAATTCATATAAGAATCAGCAAAACATAAATTTAATTAGTACTCTACCAAACTTCAAGTGTATATGTTTACTGTAATTATCTAGGTTATTTACAAATTTTAAGTGCAAAAAAATTAAAAACAATATTTGTCTTTAAAATAAATTATGTAATATGTTATTTTTGAAATCTATTTTATAATTTATAAAATATAGGGGTCATAAGTTTTATTAAAAGATTCCAAATAAATTTGTTTTGGAGAATTACAAAAAAATAAAGATAAAATTAACAAAACATTCATATAGCATAAGAATGACTATTACTTAACAAGTGACAAAGTGGCTTACTGGTGAGCGATGCACAAACAAGTCCCTTGGTCTTGGGTTGGTTCGTATCCAAGTGGAGGCTTGGAAAACTTTTTTTCTTCAAAACCGGTTTGCCTACAAAACCGGCCGGGTTTTCGGTTTAATTCAATTAAACCGTTGATCCGTTGAAAAGTCAACGATTCACTTGCAGGAACGATTTAATTAAAAAATCGGCCCGGTTTAATGGTCAGTTCACCGGGTTGATTGGTCGAACCACCAGACCGGACCGGATTTAATAACTATGCCTATAATATGACAGTTGAAACATCTTATGGTAACTATTTTGTGTCATAAACAATTTTTATTGATTTTTTATTATTTTATTTGGGTAGAAAAATTTTGTCTAACTTGATATGCCATTAATTTTTTTATCATGATAAAATATTATAAAATATTATTGCTTCTTGTCAAATAATGTATGAAAACAAGTCCATAAAATTTTAAACAAATCATAAATAGGTCATTAGATATATTCATAATCATCTAAGAATATACCCATCTGTGATCCCCTTTTAACTCGTATGGATAAAAATTTGACTCATCCTGTTCTGAAGCGCTATCCGCTAACCTTGTACTCAACAAGATGTCCATGGTATTGCAGAAAGGGCGTCAGTAAGCTTACGATACACATTAAGTATACACGAGTTAACCAAATTATGATCAAGTCATACTAACCTAAATCATGTATTGGTCTAGTGACTAATGTTGAGATCTTAGAATTTAGAAATTATAAGTTCTGATACTCCTCCCTCTCCACTTCTTAAATCCAACCATACTCTTGCTAAAATAAAATTAAAATATATATATATATATATATATACAAAAGGATTAATCTTGTATGCACTGTCAGTGTATACACTATCACCATTAGATATATGATACATATACAAAATTTGAAATTGAAATTTAAAATTTGCTCTTTTGTCATCCATCTAACTGCAATAGTATATATAAAATTTACGCCATATAAAAAAAAAAGTAAAACGTTGCCCCAAATCCAAAAAGAATCGCATCCATCTATAGATAATGTATGATGGCAATAGCCTATCAACACACACACACACACACAAAGTATGATGACACTAGAGAGCAAATAGAATCACTCCAAGAATAAAGTGTTGGAAGAGAAAATTGCATTCGCTAGGGAGCATAGATTGTGAACCTAGTGACACTGAAGACTTCCAACCATAGCTGACTTTTGCAACCTCATGGCCCATTCTAATACTAAAGTATGCTTACCTTTACTCAATGGTTTCGAATAAATCAGTGCCCAAATGGTCATGAATCATCAAATCAGAGCTGCATCTGCCTACTGGGAAAGATACAATATATATCCTGACTCGACTGGCATTCCTAAGAGGATATCAAAAAGCTATATCCTATATATCATGTTTCGTATGATGTGTATTATCTATTTGCCACAAGTTCTTGGTACATTTGTTCCGCATTAAGGAGCAAAAATTTAGAATCTCCCTTTTCTGTATTCTAAGGACAGCTATAACTCGGGAAGTGAATATGTCCAACTTGGATTACAAGAAGTCAAATGTTCCTTAAAAAAAAAAAAAAAAAAGAAATCCTTCTCACTTGAATGCATAAAAATCCTTCAATAAAGGACAAAGGGCCACAAAGAAAAATATAGAAGAAAAGAAAGAAAGAAGAAAGAATTTCGGTATTATGCTTCGTTAACACATATGTACTAAGTGTGTAGGGATGTTGCTGAGTCCGTTCTTTTTTTTCTGATGTGGCAAAATGTTATTGGACAATTTGTGGTCGTCCTTGCATGTGTTTGTGCAAAAAAAAAAAATTCCAAAATGCTGAGACCGTTGTCTTTGTAAATGAATGGTACATTTATTGTCTTCATTTTGGTTGTATACGATTGGACCACTTTACCATTTCTGTTCCGCCTTTTCCCATATGTATTGGGAAGTGATTGTCATCATTGCAATAACTCAGTTTAGTTGACTATCAGGACAAATGTATTCTAGTTTTGCCCTCCCATTATATTTTTCTTACCAGCCACAACGAATTGGTTTGCACTTGTCAGGAGGTCAATTTTTATTTACACTTGGGTTGCATTTGTAAAAAACCATCATTCCTTCACTGTCGACGGCTATTGAAAGGAGGACTGTGGCAATTTCTTTTGTTCTGCCCAACCCACCGCAATTTCTTTGTTCTGCCCAAGCCACCGCTGCCGGTAAAGCTATGGATTGTTGCTGGGATTTTCTGCTTATGCTAATGGTTAGTGATATGTTAAGTTTTTGCAGTCCTTTTTTGTATCATTCCTTTTTTGTTTTCTTCGGTTCTTACTTTCTCTTTTATTGCTATGTTCCTCCGAAGCTTCTTCTTCATTTTGCTCTCCTTCATAAAGATTGGTCAGGTGAGCTTTTCCTTTTACTGAACTATTCCTTCTATAATGCTGTTTATTCCGATATGTTTTTTGCTTGGTCATTCGTAGACTAACTCAGTCGTATTTACTTTGTTTATGGGTGTTTTGTATTTTGTCGTTGTGTTAAGGTAAGCTTATTTTTAATTTTCTGTGTTCTTTGATTATTATTATTGGACAATTGGTGGTCGTCCTTGTCTATGAGAATTGAACAATATTCGTCGGGTGCGCTTTTTCTTTTAGTGAGCTATTTCGTCTATACTCCTGTTTATTCCAATATGTTTTTTGATCCGTCATTCATCGACTAATTCAGGTTTACTTTCTCTGTTTATGGGTGTTTTCTATTTTGCCGTTGCATTAAGGTAAGGCTATTTCAAATTTTCTATCTTCTTTCATTCTTTGTTCTACCTTTCATTTGTCCATTGTTTGTTCTTATTTGTGTTCTGCCTTTTTCTCCTCTTTTCCCTTTACATTTTGCATGCAGCTTTCTTCATATGTGATTGCTGTAACGAGCTTTCTTTCTTCGTCATCTTATGTTATATATTTGGAGCTTGTATTGATTCAGGTTAGCTGATCATTCTCTCTCTTTTTTTTTTTTGGCTTTTTGTTCTACCAGTTTTTTGTTTCTTGTATTGATAAACTGCTACAAGAACATAGAATCTCCTGTTAAAAATAAGAACTTTAATTATGAGACTTGAAACCCTTCAAGACTTCAATTTGATTAACGTTTATTGATTATCATATCTAAAATCGTACTTGATCTTCACATAGGAAGATGTTACCCTTTTTTGAACAATATATTTTACATTGAAATATGAAGGCATGCATTTCAAAACCAAAAAATTTGAACAATATATTTTACCGTTATCCACCATTTCATATACAATTTATAAAATCATCACTTTCTACTTTATGCATCAAACTTTAGATATAAACGAAATCAACATCAACAACTAACAAACCATTTCTCCTACTTTTCCATTTATAACTTTTAATGCTTGGACCATTCTAACATTTTTTACTTTCAATTTTCATTGTACGATTTCAACCTATTTCACTTCCACACCCAACTCTCATCTTAATCATTCCATACTTATCTTAATGTAAACTTAACAGCCTATATAGTTTACATGCTTCTTCTTACTCTAACATCACACCAACTCTAAATAATCAATACAAGTTAGGGCATAATAACATTGATCCCCCGCGCGTAGCGCGGAATCAGCCTCCTAGTTTATAATTAAAAGGTTTAGCCTACTTGTTTTTTGTAGTGAAAGAAAAAAGAATCGTTATGGTGTTTTAATATATTGAATATTTGTTTTGGGTAACGAAGCATGTCAAAAACTCTTAAGGTTATCTGGTCTTTTGTGTAGTTAGACAAAATGAAGGTCTTGTCAATATAACTACTTAAATGTAATATTTTTAAATTGAGAAGGAGGGAGGATAGATTTTTAGGTTAATGTACATATTTTTCTCACTAGAAATACCTCTAGAAAGAAGAAAATAGAGAGCCTATAAAAATGTGATGCATAGTACACTTCGACACGAAAGATTACTGAAACTGGTGGTTTGATTGCGAGGCATAGAACTACCGAGCAAGCATAGTAGCTTAAATGTAAAATTTCTCTTTACCTCAATTTAATTCACTTTACAACAATCTAAATACAATCTTCGACTCTTTTACAGAATCTATAAAGGCAGACATTAATTTCTGAAAAATGTCGCAATCATCACATAAAAGTATTACATTGGGTGATAACTCATAAGATGTCAAACCTATTCTGCCTCTGAGCTTTCAAAAATATCAAATATTAGGTCTCTCAACTCATAAATTTGGTTCTAAAAGGTCCCTGTCAAGCCAAATCTAAGTCTGGTAGCTTTCACTATGCTCAATGTTTATTTTCGTCCTCATAACTTAAAAACAAGTCATCTTAGCCCTTTTAATAGCTTTGGTTAAATATTTAATAGTTGAATGGTTGACAAAAAAAAAAAAAAACAACAATATCCTTCTAACAATATGCGTACGCTTAAACAATATCTAAAATTGCTCTTTAAAAGGAAAGCTGTTAAGGAAAATAAATAAAAGAGAGTTTTTTGTGCTTTATGAATTTAAATTTTTTTTATATAGAGAATATGAAAGTTTTTGACAATAAAAAAAGCTGACAAAATGATAAAAAGTAAGTATTGCCATATTTTATATTTTAAGGTAGGTATACTCTACATAGTTTGGTCGTTTTCCAGTAAAATTTTCACTATAATTTTAATAATGTTATTGACTCATAATGGAACAATAAAATTTATATCAATATATTAGAACACAATATGCCTAAATAACATTTTTTTAAAAGAATTGCTTTATAATTTTTCTTAGTTAAACTAAGGGATAATTGCAGAAACCTCCCATGAGGTTTCTGACACTGGCACTCACCTCCCCTATGATTTAAGAAATAGCATTGACCCTCCCCTAGGAGGAAATTGGGGCCTATTGTTGACAAAAGATTGTGAAAATTTACCTTTATATCCTAATTATTTGGAGAAACCTAATGAACGAATTTTTCAAAAGAAACCTATTTCTTGTCAACAAATTAAGTAACTGATTAAACTACCTGTGATTTCTACCATGTTGCACAACAAAAATATTATTTGTTGGGGTTGTTTTCACTCCCAAAAATCTTCCATGTTGCCTTTCAATTGTAGCTGCAATATTTGCTCTTGATTGTGAAGGATGATGGGGAGTTCCATGATCCTCCCTCACGGCTTGAAGGAGCCATTCTCTTTGTTGCAACACCTCACCTCAAGTTGCCAAACTAAACTCAATAAAAGTAGCTGTGTTACCCCTACAAACAGCCATACACATTGCCAATAGAGAATTTTATGTGATAAGTTTATCCTTTATAAGTTGTTGCAATAACCTACAAATCTAGACATTTTTAACTGGCGGTTACTTAGTTCATGGTGCTTCAGCTGTTTTATGTGAACTAAAAGGGTTTGCACTTACACCTCTTGAAGTTTATTAATTATTAATTGTTTTATAGTGTTTTGTCATTCATTTGCTAACACTACTTGACATACAGCACAAAGGGCAAATCTAGCACATATTTCTCATCTCATTCCTTAAAACAATATTTTAATGGCACTTTTTCTAGCCTAAACTGAATATGCAACAAAATCAGTAAGTTTAAGGGAGATCAATGCTATTTCTTAAACCATAGGGGACGTGAGTGCTAGTGTTAGAAACCTCAAGAGAGGTTTCTGCAATTTTCCCTTTAACTAATCAACAACTTAATATTTATCCAACCACTAAAGTGGGGAAATTTGATACTCTATAAAATTTGGAGGGGCTAAATTAAAATTAAAGTAAATCTTAGATTAGAAAAATAAAGCTATCTTAATTGGATTTAGCCTTAGGGAATAAATAAAACCAAATTCAACAATGTAAGTACTTAATAGACACTATAAGGGTTGAGAGACGAAACAAGATCATTGGACAAAGTTGAGGGACTATTAGAGTCATTTACCCATATACTAATTATTTATTCCATTGGCCCAAGTAATTTCTTACTAATTTAAAAAATATAGCTTAATTGAAGTGACAAAAAATTCATCCGTATCACATATTTCCCCCTTGAAACAAGTTTCATATTCAAACATTGGCATACCATAGTTAAAAGGACGTGGTTAAAGTTCTCGCAACCTGCCTTCCAATTCTCAGGCCTACTACCCTTTTTTGTTTTGGCAACAATTGAAGGAAATATCCTAACCAATTATTACAAGGATAATTTTTTTCTTTTGCTTGATTTTGAAATTTCAACTATTTATGAGAACCCAGAATTGGTTTAACTTAGGCGCAGTAAGTATTTTGTTTTCAAGTTTCTTAGTTCTCATATCTTTAAAATTTAGCTCTTCAAAATCCAATTGTATTTTAAAATTTTAGATACTTCACCCGCATGACATAGTATGTCGACACAATGTCTGAGCTTGGCATAAATTGTTCTTTATTGCTAGTCAGTTGAAACTTCACTTCCATTGTTTTTCCATTGTCGTTTACATTGTATTTTTGTTTGGGACATTGTAATGAAATTGAGCTTTTGACATTATTTGAGGTACTACGTTTGCGCCTTGGATTCGTTAAATGTGATCTAGATTGTCAGAGATTTTTCACATTCTCAGGCAAATTTTTTTATTGAATTTTGTTGAAAAGAGATTTTAAATTGAATTAACCTTTGGAATTGGCCTAATGGCCAGAGGAGATTCTTAGAGTTCTTTCTATAGTTAGATCTAGAGTTTGAATTTTAGATCTGACAGTTAGATGTGGAAAGGGCATGGGAAGAGATAGAAGAAAAAAATAGAGATTTTAAATTGCCAATGAGAGTTGCTCCAATAAAGCTAGTTGTTTGCTTTTCTAATATTATCAAAATATGGGCAAATAAGCAACATAAATTTGAAGGGATATTTTTATTAGCTATTATAAGAAAACGATAGTGAGAATGCTGATATAATTTTGGAGAGTGTTACTGGCAATTCTCTAGTTAAAAGAAGATATGGTTAATTTCATTATGTGCCTTTAACCATACATCAATTCTAACTTTGCTTCTTAAATTATAAATTAGAGTACTTTAATTCCTAAAATATCAAAACCATCTCACTTAACTACAATCATTAATGGAAAAATTGAATTAAAACAACATAAGTCCACAAAATTAGGAGAAGAAAGGAATTGAGATACCAAAGTAAGAATTTGATACAGTTTAAGGACTAAAGTGTTCCAATTTAGAGTGTAGGGATTAAAATAGAAATAAGAAAACAATTCAAGGACTAAAATGTCCCAATTCAAAATTTCGAAACTAATGTGAACATTGAGGTATAATTGAAGGGTGCAAAATGAAATTAACCAAAGAAGACATCATCCAGCAATATTCTTGAATAATCTAGGACTAATCCATATAACCCAAAATAATAACATTTAGCAATTAGTACAGAGAATTTATCATTATAGCATCTTTAGGGTAACGAATTAAAGCATGATTAAAATATGTTGCATTTAAGTACAAAGGCTAATTCTTAATAAGGAACTCTAATGATTGCATATTTTGTGAAAGCCATGATTATTGTTATTGTGGGTGCTCAAGGCTTGTATAGGCGCTTTCTTATCCATAGAAGAACATGGCTTGCTCAAAAGGAGCTTGTGCATCACATGTTCACCCTAGTGTTGGGGAACAAGTGCTTCCTTTCTCTTTCACATACGAAGAAAAAAGAACATATGGGACATAAACTAGCACTTGTGTTTTGTCACAGGATTCCAATATTATTACATTCTTTACCAGATCTTTTCTTGAATTTGTTGATATATATGTTTGGAGGCAAAACTTCAATATAGCATGGTGAGGTAATGAATCTTGGTTCTTGCCAATGTAAGTGCACCTCCCACCCACCATGTGTGTTTCATTATGTAATAGAGTATTGTAGTTCTAGTTTTTAGGTGGCTTTACTAATGGATGATCTTCTTGCACCTTTTCTGAGCTTATTTTAGTGTAAAATGATTCTTTATTTATTGTTACTGTTTAGAATTTTAATGAGAGAATAATAGAGTGGGTAAGACGTGTAAAGCCCTTAAACAATGCTCTCCACTAATTGTGAAGCATAGAGTTGCATGTAAACTTTTTATCTTGGAATGAGAATTGACATAAATTACAAAAATGTTTACTCCAACTAACTAACATTAAGGAAGATAAGATAAAAAGAAATGAAAGCTTGATAATGGATTAACTAAAAAATGATTGTGATTAGGTTGCGTTAATTAGCAGTAACTAGTTTAGATACTTCAACAAAAAAAATTGGAAAACTATAGAGATTATAACTAGAAGTTCAATCTGGAAAAGTGGGCAGAACAATATTGATACGTACACTAAACAATTGCAGGATGATCTGTGGACACCAATTTTTTTTTTTTGAAGGATGGACACCAAATATTGAAAAACCAAAAGACACCAACTCTGATTGAGCACATTAATGGAGCCTTTTGGACATTGATTAATTTATTACGAAAAAATATGACTTTTGAGCTTTGCAAAAGTGAATATTATCTACATTTCTAAAATCAAAATAAAAATTTGATTTTCCTATTGATCGTCAATGGGGTAAAAGTGCACAGTGCACACACTATCTTGGGAAGCTGACTACGTTATTGTCACCTAGTTTGACTGTAATACCCCACGATTCACATAAAAATTTGATTGATTAGACATACTTAATGTTGTTAATTACTAATAAATTGTTTTAGTATTTTGTACTTTTCATTTTTTTGTCAATAAATTTTTAGACGAACACTCTACCTACAATGGAACCAGAATTTTACCATAGGTTGGGGGGGGGAGGGCAGACATTCAACATACTTATATAATTGACAAATTAATAATTATCATAAATCCTAATACAAATTTAAATTATGAATAACTATATGAATAATTAATAACTAAGATTCAAAATATGATCAAAGAAATTCTAAAGCCAGAAAAAAAAAAAAGCTTGCCTTCAGAAAATGGAATTTTAGGAAGAGTCTACGCTTAAAACTTCAATGAAGCTTGAAAGATCTATGCTTGGCCACACACACAAAAGTCGATAATTTTGGTGTCAATGCCCCTATTCAAGTCAATTTAGTATAAAAAAATTGTTCCAGTGGTTGAACTTCCTTTTATTTGTCTTCTGTTTCTTTTGTTTGATTTTTGCTTCTTATTTGTATATTGTGTCTTAAGTTGTTATTTTAAGATATAGTAATCATATCTAACGAAGAAAATTTAGTATTTTCTTAGTTTGCTATTTGAAAGTCATAATATATACTACTAACTAATGTAAGGAAACAAAATAGGACACTTTTATAAAAAAAAGTTAATGGGATTCCTTAATTGCTATTGAGAAGTCATACTAAAAGCTAGATTAAAGTTGTACTGGTGGTATACTTTTATAGGAAATCTAAGGTTTGGATTGTTATAGGTCACCTTTATGAAGAGAAATGAAAGAGGATAAAAAAATGACTCATGAAAAAAATGTTAAGGGTGCAAAGTGACAAAATTAGATTCCAAAAATACTACTCCATGAAGAAGTTTTGCAAAACTCTGGGGAATCAAATCGAACACATAGTGAGCTCTTTACTTTGTTACAACGAGCTTGAAATTTCTCTTAAGGTGGACTCTTTTATTTATCCATATGAACTTATATGAGCTCTTTTTGAATCATGCTTGAATTTTATTTTTTTTTTTTGTCGACACAGGGGTGTTCGAGTCAATCCTTACGGGGCCTGACTAATCCCCTGCGGCCCGGGCCCGGTGCCCCAACCCGACCCGAATGATAAGTGCGCGGAGGAACCCAGCGGAGCGGAGATTCGAATTTGGGATCTTAAATGTCACCGGTGAGAGGCGCTACCACTGGACCATTCACGCGGGGGCTTGAATCATGCTTGAATAGCTACATGTGATTTTCAAAGATTATGCTAATCACGTCAAACTCAAAATGAGATTGAAACTTCACTTTACAATAATTAATATTCAGGTTTAGTTGATTAATCAAACATGAACACATTCTTACTGAACCACTCCTCAAACTTGATTCATCTTTTTGTCTTACTGCCTCAAGCATTCTAATTGGTATAAAAAAAAAATCTCATATAACCTCTACATAGGATAGAGGTATTAGGGCAAAAATTTGCATGGAAGTGCAGCATTGGGTGTGATATGGCAGAAGTCACCTTTAGAATCCATACATCCAATTTTTAAAATAGGCAAACACTTGAGTAGATTCGATTTATATAGACTCTATGGTCCAAATTTTACCACACCATCTCATCAACTCAAACATTGATAGTGTGGCAAATTTTAGACCACATAGTCTACAAGATCATGTCTACCCACGTTTTTTGCCTTGATATGATCTTATAAATCATGTGATCCAAATTTTATCGCACTACTAATTCTTGAGTTGGTGAAATAGTGTGGCAAATTTTGGACTACAAGGTTTACATAGAATGCTTAAATTAATTTATTAATAGGTGACAGCCATGACTATGAATAATCAGTCAATTTTCTCATATTTTTTCAAGGCACTATAACAAAAATGACCTTTAACGGCATTTAAAGGTGTCAATATAAATAATTTAACCTAACACTTTACCTTTCCTCACACCTCAGACGAGTGTTGTCCCTTTCAATGTGGGGATACGGTCGTAGTATTTAAATGTGTCAGGAAAACTATACTATTATAGCATCCCATCTGCCAACAAAAATTCCTTTTGTTGATAATTGAAAATGTCAAGATAGCTATAGTACAACATTAGGATATCGAATTCTATGTTGACACTTTTAATTGCCAGGAGTTTTTTTTTTTTTTTTTGATATAGAAGCAACCTGCAGGTAGTGCTCCCTGTCGCGCCCCATTTTTTGATAAATAAAAATAATAAATGGTTTAAAAAAATGTATTTTTGTGATTGGAAAATGAATCGTGATTTAAAAGAAAAATGGGTCTAAATGGGACTTTTGAAAATGCGACGATTTGACCCAAGAAAAATAGTTCAAAAAGGGTTTTTTATATGAAAAATGGAGTCGCCACTTGGTATAGAGTTAGGGTGTACCAAGTCACCCAAAAAGTGAATTTTTTTAAGGAAAAAAAGTAAGAAACCCTTTTGAACGACTCCTAGTCCACGCAAACAAAGAAAAAGATTCGGGAGTCACATTTGACGAAGGGGAAGGCAAGGATAAAAATCCAAGGCACCCCTTCGACCTAGCCAAGGCTAGTTGCGTTGATTTAATCAAAGATTTTCTTGTTTTAACCAAAGAATTTATTACATTTGGATGCACTACATGAATGCAAATCCTAGACCTAGGGGTATTGGGGGAAATTTCCCTTCAAAAGTTGAGTGGTGCCAATCACATTAATTGTGAAGCCCAATAACGATCCTTCGAAGAAGTCACGAATAATGCAAGTGGAATGCTAATGAATGGAATGCATGTATGCAATGTGAGGACATGAGTTTGAAAAAAGTAATAAAAGGCAATAATATGTAAGTGAAAATGTGCACGTGAGTGGACAAGGTGCGGTGTGTGAAATGATAATATGAAGTACATGTGTGCAAGTGATGATAAAAGTGTTCGTGTGTAAGTGAAGGGATAAAGTGTGTACGTGTGCAAATGGGAGGAAAAAATGAAAGTGTAATGATAGAGTGGATGCATGAACCTAGGGAATTCATGCATAATGGGTACGGGAAGACCTAAATCGTGACTCAATTTGCCCTTTGATAGAGAGGATACAAGCGTGCTAAGGCTTAGAAAAAGCCACACTCGTCTATATCCCATATTTAAGGGGACTCTCAATCAAATGAACCCTATAGCTAGCATGAAATGCAAAAATCCTAAAATGAAGGGAAAGGGGGTTCGAGGAGCATGCCAAGTGATAAAACTAAGAAAAATGCATGATATGTGGTGAACAAGCAAATGATATGCTAATGAGGGGAACAAAGGAAAAATCCTATTGGGTCTAGCGTTGGACTAGCCCTTTCTATGAATTCCTAATGAAATAATGAGCCACAACTAGCGTTGGACTAGTGTGGTGGCGTACATTCATCCATTCCATTCATTCATGGTTATGAAAGCAAGTAGACATGCCAAAATGCTCGTAAACACGTAACACGTAGCACTTAGCATGCTCGACTAGATGCAAGAGCCTACTAAAGCAATTAAACATGTAGCAACAAAAACAAGCAACCAAGGGGAAGGGGAAATGGACCAGATGCTCTCCGAGCCCTATCTATTACAAGCCAAGAGGTGTACACATACCCCATGAAAGCACAAAGGGGAAGGAAAAAATGGACCAGATGCTCTCCGAGCCCTATCTATTACAAGCCAAGAGGTGTACACATACCCCATGAAACTTAAATAAAAGTAAAAAACAAGTAAATGCATGCAAGGAGGTAAGGAAAGCGGAGTAGGCAAGCATATTCACATAACACATAGGAGCACGTAGGGTCAAATGAAGTGCAAATGAAGGATAGAGTGTACCTCCCTTGAAGCGACGCCCTAACGTAGTGAAATTACTAACTTACCCTCCAAAATAATAAAAAGGTCAAGGTACCATTTAAATTATCAAATAATCACATGAAACAAAAATTAAATATGAAAAATGAAAGTTAAGCACTAAATTGAGTCAACTAAAGTATTTTCATAGACAAACCAACCATGTACAAAGCAATTAATGCAAGAGGGACTTAATTAGAAGGATTGAAAATTTCTGAAAGAGAGTAAAATAAAATATCAAAATTGATGACTTAAGATGAGACCCATAAAAAATCAAATGCAAAAATGCGATTAGAACTCAAATCCAAACTAAAAAAATCTATTAAAACTTATTGAACCTCAAAATGCATCCTAAAACTCACTAAACGTCTTACCCAAAATCATGTCAAAGCAAACCAAAAGCAATTAAGATTCTAGAATGACAAAAGTGATTAAATTATTCAACTAATTGGACCATAACAAGACAAGGGGGGAATTTAGGGGGTCAAAATGCAAGTGTTTTAGGACCTAATTGTAAGAACATGGAATGTAATTGAGCTATAATGCATTGCTGCAAAAATCACAGGGACCCAATTGATTAGTTTTCTCAATTTTCTGGGTCATAGTAGAATAAGAAGGGACTTGAGGGGTCATAATGAAATTTGTAAAAATTATCATGCATGCAAACGAAGGCTTCTCAGAAAAACAGGTTCTGTTTCTGTATTTCTGATATGGCTTCATCCGAAAAAAAAAACCTCTGCAATTCCAAATGAGCTTGCGGCAGAACAAGATTCCCATGACATTTTGAGCTCAACTTTGCTAACACAACTCATTACTTATTAATGAATGAAACATACTAAAACAAACCATTTCCCATTACATATCATGCAAGTTCTTATGAGAAGCTACGTGAGAAACATGCTGCAGCCAAACTTCACAAAACATTGAAACTAACAGTCAAGCTATGCTACACAAGGTTCGGCAACTTTTCTATTTGGCCCAGATGCACTTGTACAAAGCAAACCAATGGATTCAACAACTCCACTTGAACACAACAAACTAGGAGGGGGGAAGAGGAAGAAAATGGAAAGAAGTTTCAAACCAAAACCAGATAAAGGCAACTGATAGCTACTTATCCTAAAAAAAATTCAAACACACGCATGCTTTTTGAAGGAAAACAGCCACCAGAAATTTCACTTAATGTTAACACACCTCAAAATCTTTCAAACAATCTGTTGAACAACCTCCTATGACCACACCAGAAATGCAATGACGACAACTACTTAAAACAGCCGAACGAACAGAAAACCAAGAGGGAAAAAAAAATGCAGACAGCACAATGAAAGTTATCAGGCATGCATTACTACTGATTGCTGTTTTAGATTGCAGCATATGTGTGCATAATATATCAATCAAGCTACAAATGAACATCAAATTTCTGTCCCTCAGCCTAGGTCATGACCACGAATTTCCCAGCCAAAAACAGAAAAAAAAAAAAAAAAATCGAAACTTCCTTGAATAACAAGATCCAGCCATACAATAGAGAGTGTTTAGATGGAATGCAACAGAAGACAGATATGATTGGACTCTTGGGTGAAAACAGATTTTGGAACCAAGTAATAAGAGCAGAGAAACCATCCAACATGCGAGGGAAAACGCAAAAGCAACAACAACAGATTCAATCTCAAAAGTACTGGCAAACATTCAAACCAGATTCACCTGACCAACAATCAAATCCCATAAGAATCACATCCCCATCAAAAATCCTCACAACATCATGAAATTAGTGCCTCAAATCTCCCATTCCAGATAAAATTATCCATCGAAATGCCAAGCAATAAAAACCCAAAAGGCACAGATTTCATGTATGCTACTTCGTTCAGGAATTAGAATGAATAAGAAATGGAGTTATGATTACCTGATGATGGATTCTTGGGCAGATTTGAGTTCAAAGAAAACGAACAGAGGTTTGTCTCTGAAGACCCTCCTGGTTTCGTCCTTTCTTTTTTACCCGTATCCTCCTTCCTCGGTTCTCCTTCTAGCTCTCCTGCCGACGAACACTCTCGTTGATTTCCTAGCCTTTTTCTTTCTCTTTTGCCGTTGCCTTGGAAAAACTCTATTCCGTCACTCTCTCTTAAGCCCTCTCCCCTTGCGGCTGCTGTCCCTTTTAGCTTATATATGAGCATCTCCTCTACCCTAAAACCCAGCTATCCTTCTGTATTTGCAGCCCAAGGAGCCGTCCCAAACTTTCCTTGCAAGCTGCTACAAATGCAGCTTGCCGCGGCTATCCCTTATTATTATTTTTTTTTTTATAAAGTAATTTAACAAAAATGATAAAATAAAAGTATAAATAATAATAATAACAAAGTTACACAAACCAGGTAATAATAATAATAACAAAACAAAAATAATTTTAAACAAAAAACTAAACAAAAATGGCCATTTTTAATTTCCAATTTTCCATTTTTCATCATTTTCTTTTTCCCAAAATAAAAATAACTAAAGTGCCCAAAGATTGAATTTAAAGAAATAAACATATTTTTGTGAACGAAATTCCCCTTTTTTCTTTTTTCTCTTTTCTCCTTTTTTTGTGATTTTTCATTTTCATTTCTCTTTCAAGAAAGCATTGAATAAAAACAAAATGACTAAAACATATTTTTGATGTTTTCCTTTTCTTTTTTTCTAAAAACTCTACGCTAATTCTAAACTTAAAAGCTAAAACTAAAAATTAAAACTAAAAGTAAACAACGAACGCAAGCAATCTAAAATGAAAATCATGAAATAGATGCCACATAAAATTATTCAAAATTTGGTGTCTACACTCCCTACTATACATTCCATCAATCAAAAACCCCAAGGACTTGTAAAATTATCCCAAAGAACAAAATGCATATAGTAATCTAAAGCAAAAGCCAATGCTCAAATATAATTTATTGAATTAAAAGTCAGTAACAAATAATAACATCGCAAATCCCTAACAAATACAAACTTGAAAAATTCTCTTGTGCACAAACTAAAAGATTCTCATCCCTAACAAGTAAAAAGAACTTGCATTAGCTTCCAAACTTTCCAATGAAATGAGAGCCTTCGGTCATAACCATGAATATCCCATCAATCTTCAGTTAGTTCTACCTGTGCACAAAGTTTGTTGGAATCATTAGATCATCATTGCTAGCAATAAAATTACAGAAAAGCCACAATATAAGTAAGTGAATATAATACCATTTAAACTGATGTCATTAAGCAACAGTCCTTAGGCTCATATACTTGGCCAACATAAGTGTTGTCCAGTGAAATCATCTAAGAATGCTAAAAGTCTAGGAAGCAATAAAATGAGCACCCATTCTTGGATAAGAAATGGCAGATTTTGAATAAATCGCATGCTTGCAAATCCATTTCAGAAGTGACAAAGTTGCAGGAATGAACGTTAAGAGGAAAAACAACTCCTTAGTTTCAAAAGCATGACATCAACCAAGGCAGACAAAGAAAAAGTAACTTGGACGTTAGACATTTTGGATACTGCCAAAGAATGAGGAATACTGCATATTTATCAGAATAACTAAGTTCCATACATATGCTACATTTTACAAATATAACTGCTGCAATGGTCACTGGTCCACATTAGTCAAGGCAGATAACTGTACCATGCAAATGAGATCTCAAATGTTATAAAAGTTGCAGAAATTTATCTCAACTGGTGGCTTAAATGATACCATGGATGATTAACCACGAGCCAGAAAACATTACTTTAATCACAATAGTCAGTCATTGATTATGATACAAAGGCTTAATGCAGGTCGTCATTGATTGGGGGAAACTACGGCTTGCTCGATACCACAACTTTTGTACCTAATCCAGATTACTATAGGTAATGATACCACTTATATAACCAATTAGAGTTAGTCAACATCATTTATCATTCTATTAGTTGGTTTAATTATTCTTTTATTGGCATCACTATGACTCTCTAGCTAAATTCTATTTTGCCTTCCTCGGTGCTCTTCTTTGGCACTAGTTGATAGGAAGAAACGTTTTAGCAACGAACTTCACAGGCACAAAGAAGATTCGTGCCTAGATATCTGCACACGAATAATGAAATAAAACTGAAATAAAGATAAGAGTCTGTCGACAAATGGGGGATGAAATATCTGCAAATCTTTTTTCTTTTTTTTTTTTTTGGGCAAAAGCCGCAAGACTTTACTGTTACTTCTTTCAAGCACTACCATATATCACAATTAAGAACTGGTTGTTACTCTTTTTTTTCCTCTTAAGCAGGAATTAGAAGAAATCTGTAAGGACAACAGTGCTCAATTCTAGTAGCAGTTAACAAAGATGCTTCAATTAAATCAAGTGAATTAATTCAAATTGAATAAACTAGGCTTCTCTCTTTCACTGGCCTGTCAACATGTATCCTTTTAATACTCTTTCACACGAAATATCTGGTCACATGAAATTTATCTGTAGTCACTTTTCTAAGATTCACCAGTTTCTCGGTTGTCTACTTGACATTTTATCGAATAGGTTATGCGCAACAAATCCATAACAAAATAGTCACACAAATCAAGTAGACAACCGAGAGGAGTAAAGCCAAACAACAAATGCACTCAAATCATGAACTATTACTCATGGATATTGTCAACTTAGATTTCTTTGCAGCTTAGATTCCTCAATTGACCTAAATAGGCTAGTCTTGCAACTACAACATTTTTCAACAAAAAAACAGGCAGAAGTAAAATGGAAATGCAATGAACATTTCTTTGCAACATTTTACATGGTCAACTCCTCAAACATGACTTATACGCCAAAAGAAGGATTTAAACTCTAGAACATCAGTTAGGGGAGAGCAAACATTCCTTATGGAATCTGGGAATTCCAATTAAGCGATATATTTACCAGAGATGAGGATTTTAATCGATTTGTCTGCCAGCCGCTGCAGCAACAAAAGGCAAGTGGGGAGTCTTCCTGAGCACACTACAACCCAGCCCATAAGCAAAGCAGGCTACCAAAAACACAAACAGAGCATTATACCACCAAATGGTAAGCTTGAGCCCGAGGCTAGTTTGGCCCGGAGACAAAATCCTCTGAATCAACATGGGCACCACCAGAAGAACATCAAGAACTAGGGCTCTCTTTGCACTTGGAAACTCAGAGAAAGCAGAAACTTGTCGAGCAACAGATGGATTGTACTTGATGTAGTACTTTTTAGTAACGGTTTGAGCCTTTGGCTTAACAGAGGGAAAATGACATGGGGTCCAAAGTATATTTGGATGGGGCAGGTTATGTGTGGAATCCTCCTGCTATTGCCCTTCCTCTTTTTTGGCTTCTTTCTCTGCCAGTGTTTCTTGTGAGAGAGATAAGAAGAAGCAAAATCTGACCAAGTGTTTTGGCCGGCAAAAGTTTTGAGCAAATGAATCTTCCACCAATTCACTATGATGTCGTTTTGTGCCTTTCTTTCTTTTTTGGTATATTTCACATTTTCTCAAATGTCATAATAGGTAGTCTAAAGGCACATTATTATTCTTATATCAGATAAAATAAAAAAAATTAAAGCATATGTTATTGAGTTGATAATAATTGTCATAATAGAAGTATTATAATGACACACACCAACAAGTGTCCTTATAGGCATGTCAAGAAAAGCAATTTTTGTTGTAGTGATGTCGGACGTGAACATCATATCAGCAAATCGTAAGACTTCTCATTCTCGTAAACATTTTGATAAATCTGGTTAATATGGATCCTGGGATCAAATTTTGCCAAATCATCTTATCAACTCAAGAATTGATAGTGTGGCAAAATTTGGACCACACAATTTATATATTTCGGATCTACTCAAGTTTTTTTTCTCAAGGAAATTGTCTTGTTATGAAGAACTGATACAGAATTTCTCAAAATCACTCTCTTCCTAGTATAGCTACAAGCTTAACTAAACAGTGGTTATTGCGATCAGTGTCTGGTAATATAGGCCCCAACTTCTTTTTCAATAAGGACTCGTGAAAAACAATATGCATCTTTGCTCCAGCTAGCAATTGCAACCTATAGGCTACAAAGCTGATCTTCTGAATAACTTGGAAAGGTCCATAGAACTTAAATGCCAACTTGGGATTCCTTTTAACAACAATAGATTGTTGCCTGTAGGGTTGTAACTTGAGGAACACCCAGTCTCCAACATTAAATTGTCCCTAAATTCTGTGTTTATCAGTAAAAACCATCGTCTTATTTTGTGCTGTACTCAAATGTTCCTTATGGTGCGCAGCATCTGCTCTCTATTCGGCAACATAGTATTTATACAGGAATAATGGTATCACAGTAATGTCCAGGTGTTAAAGACGGTGGCATGTACACATATAATGCTTCAAAAGGAGAAAGTTTCAAGCCAGTATGGAATAATGCATTATACCACGATTTAGCCCATGGTTCAAAGTAGTGGTCGCGGTTGCGGTCGCGACTTGGACCGTTCCACATCGGTCTCGGCATATCGGTCGCGGTCTTGGCGAGACGCGAATTTATGAAATATTTAATATTCTAAAAATCGTAAAAAATATGATAAACAAAAATAATTAAAAAAATTAGTAAAAATAATAAAAATTCAAGTTGATTCGGGATGACTCGGTGTGATTCGGCCGTTTCAACCTTTCACGGTGACGTCTCGGCCTGTCACGTATCTCGGAAACGTTTCATCAGGGTCTCGTCTCAGACTAGGCCGAGACGGAGACGACTCGGCCGAGTTTTCGAACCATGTTCAGCCACTCTTAACCACTTACTCCATTATGTTGACAGTTTACTGGAAGGTCTCAAGGCATTGGTTTAACCCCTCAATCTGTCCATCTGTTTGTGAATGGTGGGCAGAACTATAGGTGCAATTCGGTTCCCATAAACCAATACATTTCTTCCCATTAATCTATACAATTCGGTTCCCATGAGTAAAGACTTTTTTCCAGGCAGTGACCCTTGACTCTGGCAACCCATGTTGATGTGCGACGGATCTAGGCGAACATCAAGTTGAATTAATTCGCGGAACTTTGACCCTTCTAGAATTACAAGTCATGAACTAAGGATGCTCCTTAACCCAAGACTAGCAAATTTAGTGAACCAAAAGTATAGATAGAAGAACGCCACAATCAAGGACACTACTTGATTGATAAGTTCGATGAACAACTTGAGATTAATTCTCAAGTATTCAAAGGAAATTCTCTTGAGGCAAGAGAGAGTGAATAAACTCACGAATATTTTATAAAAATCCGAATTGTCCCCTTATGAATGAATACCTAGGCTATATATATAACCTTACAAGACTCAAAACCCTAGAATGTCCACTGGACGATCTTGCCCTTCATTAAGGGTGGATTTGTCCAAGTTTTATTAACTTAATATCTAGCAACTAATTAACTAATTTAAGACTCTGGATTCGGTCAAAGTGGAGTGTAATTGATCGAAATTATTTAGTGCTAACAAACAACTAATAATGGTAACTAAAACCCTAATTAACAAGCTAGTAATCCGCGAACTAGTCTTCACTTAATTCTTCCACCTGAAGGAAAGTGTATAGAGTAGTTTCTCCATTATGTAATCCTTCAATGGTCCTCAAGTCATCACCAACTCGTTCTTGAATCGTGCAAATAAGAGCTTGAAGTGATTCTTGAAGTCTTCTAGCACGCACTCTTGTAATCGGACCACTTGGTATTTGCATGACTTGAGCGCTAGAAGTTCGAGCAGCCTTGAGCCCCTCCTCATTAGTCCCCTCCTGTTGAAGGGGATTTGTCCCCAAATCAAACTCATTGTCTGCATGAAAAGGACTCAAGTCAGATACGTTAAAAGTAGCATGTACTCCATACTCACCTGGAAGTTCAAGTTTGTAGGCATTGTCTTTTATACGCTCCAGGACTTGGAATGGACCATCCCCCCTGGGAAGTAGTTTACTACGCCTTTTGATTGGGAATCTCTCTTTGCGCATGTGTATCCATACCCAATCACCGGGCTCAAAGACCATCTTGCGGCGCCCCTTGTTGGCACTTTGGATGTATTGAAGTGTACGCTTCTCGATGTTGGCGCGCACCTTAGTGTGTAACTCATGTACATATGCAGCTTTGTGCTTACCATCCAAGTTAACTCTCTCATGAACAGGTAAAGGAGTTAAATCCAAAGGTGTGAGAAGGTTAAAGCCATACACAATTTCAAAAGGCGAATAATGTGTAGCAGAATGAACAGTGCGATTGTATGCAAATTCCACATGTGGTAAGCAATCTTCCCAAGATTTAATGTTCTTTTTCATAATTGCGCGCAACAGGGTAGATAAAGTCCTATTAACCACTTCGGTTTAACCATCAGTTTGTGGGTGACTAGAAGTAGAAAATAGCAATTTAGTACCCAGTTTACACCACAAGGTTTTCCAAAAGTAGCTAAGGAATTTGGCGTCCCTATCAGAAACAATAGTGCGTGGCATGCCATGTAATCTAACAATCTCACGAAAGAATAAATCTGCAACATGCTTAGCATCATCTGTTTTATGACAAGGAATAAAATGGGCCATTTTGGAGAAGCGGTCAACTACCACATAGATTGAGTCATGTCCTTTTCTAGTCCTAAGTAGGCCAAGCACGAAATCCATTGACAGATCAACCCATGGTTCATGTGGAATTGGTAAAGGTGTATAGAAACCATAAGGGTGTACCTTTGATTTTGCTTGGTGACAAGTCACACACCTTTCAATGTGCCGTTCTACGTCACTCCTCATGCGTGGCCAGAAGAAATGCTCTTGGAGAATCATTAAGGTCTTGGCAATGCCAAAGTGTCCCATTAGTCCTCCTCCATGAGCTTCTCTCACTAGAAGTGTGCGCATGAAGCTCTTGGGAATGCAAAGCTTGTCCTTGTAGTATAAGAACCCCTGAGAGATGAAATAGTGCTCACGAGAGTGTCGTGGCAAGGAGACAAAAATCTCACCAAAATCTGAGTCAGTGGCATAAAGATCTTTAAGAAATTCAAAACCAAGCAACTTAGCATCTAATGTAGTGATAAGTGCACACCTTCGTGAGAGTGCATCAGCCACAACATTCGTCTTACCTGTCTTGTATTTGATCACAAAGGTAAAACTGTCAATGAAGGTAATCCATCTAGCATGTCGCTTACTCAACTTGTCTTGGGACTTGATATGCTTGAGCGACTCATGATCTGTGTGCAAGACAAACTCACGAGGGCGAAGGTAATGTTGCCATGTTTGTAGAGCTCGCACTAAGGCCATTAGTTCCTTATCATAGGTTGAGTTGTTTAGAGCAGCTCCATTCAACTTCTTGCTAAAGTAGGCAACCGAGCGACCCTCTTGGAGTAAAACAGCTCCAATACCTATACCAGAAGCATCACACTCCACTTCAAAAGTTTTGTCAAAATTAGGTAAACTAAGAACAGGTGCATGTGTGAGCCTGTGTTTAAGTAATTGGAAAGACTTAGCTTGTTTCTCGCCCCAATGAAATTACACATCTTTCTTGACAATTGACGTAAGTGGGGCAGCAATTGTGCTAAAATCCTTGACAAAATGCCGATAGAAGCTTGCCAAGCCATGGAAACTTCTCACCTCACTTACATTGGTAGGGGTTGGCCATTCACTAATAGCCTTCACCTTTTCTTGATCAACATGAATTTCCTGCTCACTTACAACATAGGTTAGGAAAACCAATTGATTTGTGCCAAAGGTACACTTCTTAAGGTTAGCGTAGAGGCTCGCCTTGCGAAGTGCATCGAGGACCATTTGTAAATGCACAACATGCTCATTTAGACTCCTACTATAGATCAAAATGTCATCAAAGTAAACGACCACAAATTTACCAATGAAAGAACATAAAACATGATTCATTAGTCTCATAAAAGTACTTGGTGCATTGGTTAGCCCAAAAGGCATGACCAACCACTCATAAAGACCATGTTTTGTTTTAAATGCAGTTTTCCATTCATCTTCTTCTTTCATGCGAATTTGATGGTAACCACTTTTCAAATCAATCTTAGTAAAAATGATAGCACCATGTAATTCATCAAGCATGTCATCCAAACGAGGTATGGGATGGTGGTACTTTACCGTTATGGCATTAATTGCCCTACAATCAGTGCACATTCTCCATCCTCCATCTTTCTTTGGAACAAGTAGAACTGGGACAGCACAGGGGCTTAGACTCTCGTGAATCCAACCCTTACTAAGCAACTCCTCCACTTGTCGTTGTTGCTCCTTGGTTTTCTCAGGATTAGTCCTATATGGTGCCTTGTTTGGAAGGGAAGATCCAGGAATGAAATCAATTTGATGTTCAATTCCCCTTAATGGAGGCAAACCATTAGGTATATCCTCAGGAAAGACATCTTAATACTCCTGTAAGAGGTTAGTAATAACACTAGGCAAAGAAGCATCAAGAGCATTAGTGAGTAAGGATTCCTTGCCAAATAGAATAAACAAAACCTGGTTAGAATGCAAGGCCTTTCTCACATTTTTCACCTTAGCAAGCATGTTGGGTTTTCTCTCCTGTATGGGCTCTATGGTCGAATGAGAGTGATCCAATTTGCTTGAAGAAGGGTCGGCCAACTCTAATTTCTTAGCTTTGGCGTTTTCCTTCTTGGTGGAATCATGCAGGTCATACTCTTTTTGTAGACTTACTTGATCCTCATGCACTTGTCGAGATGTAAGAGGTGCAAGTGTAATCTTTTTACAATTATTCATGAAAAAGTATTTGTTCAAGAAACCGTCAAAAGTGACTCTTTTGTCAAATTGCCAAGGACGCCCTAAGAGTACATGTGCAGCTTGCATTGGTACCACATCACACATAACATCATCTTCGTACCTGCCAATGCGGAATGTAACTAAAACTTGTTTATGAACACGTACCTCTCCACTGTTGTTTAACCATTGAAGTTTATAGGGACGGGGGTGTTCACTAGTTGGCAAGTTTAGTTTCTCCACCATCAATGCACTAGCAACATTAGTGCAACTCCCTGGGTCAATCACTAAGCTGCATACCTTGTTGGTCACATGGCACCTGGTGTAAAAGATGTTGTCACGTTAAAGCTCATCTTTACTAGCTTGAGTAGCTAGTGCCCTTCTTGCTACCAATCCAACTTTGTCTTGAGTTGGCACTTCCTCTATCTCATCTTCCTCTTCAACCAAGGGAGGCATGTCTTTGTACTCCTCCTCTTCATCATCAGTGACAATGTCTCCATTTGGTAGTACAAGCATGGTCCTTGGATTTGGATATTGGCTTGCAATATGTCCAACTCCTTGACACCTCCAACATTTGGTGTCACAATTCCTAGGTTTTGAAATTTCAATTGTTGATTTTGACACAACCTTGGAGTCGATTTTTGAAAAAGGAGGCCGTGATCTTGACCCTTGATCGTGCTTCGGCTTTGGAGTGGTCCAAGCATTCGACCCTCTCTCTTTCCTTCTTGGCTGGAATGGACGAGGAAATGTTTGTGGATGAGGGTTATAATTTGTGGTTGTACCCCTCCTCTTGAGCCTTTGCACAATCTTGATAGCCTTCTCCACCATATCTTCTATCTCCACATAGTATTGAAGCTCCAGTTGATCGGCTATTTCAACCCTCAGACCATTGAGAAATCTTGCCATTGTAGCCTCTCTATCTTCTTGAATATCAGCTCTCAACATGGAAATTTTCATGTCCTTGTAGTAGTCCTCAACTGAGCGTTGACCTTGAGTCAAGGTTTGAAGTTTTTGGTACAAGTCTCTATGGTAGTGACTTGATACAAATCGCCTCTTCATAAGCCTCTTGAGCTCAGTCCAAGTGGTTATAGGTAGTTCACCACACCTTCTCCTGCTTGTAACCACTTGTTCCCACCAAACTATGACATAGTCGGTGAATTCGACTACGGCAAGTCTCAATTTTTGTGCATCAGTGTAGTCATTACAATCAAATACTAGTTCTACTCGACTCTCCCATTCAAGGTACGTATCCGGATCAGATTTGCCTTGGAACGGAGGAATCTTCATCTTAATCCCTTTGATTGCATCACCAATTGCTTTCTTGTTTCGCCTCGGTCTTCCTTGCTCGTATGCCTCATGTTCCGAATCGGCATTGGAGTCACTAGATTCATCCAGGATAGGTCGTCTCCTAGATTTCCTAGAAGAGGCTTTAGATGAAGTTAGTTGATCAATCTGCTCATGGATTGTTTCCAGCCTTTGGTCAAATCTCCTTTGCATATCTTTCCACATAGCATCCATTTTAAGTGATAATTGAGCAATGGTAAGTTCATTTTCCTGAGACATGGTGAAACCTGCAAAACTTGACAAAATATTAGGAGAAAAGGCCTCACTCGCTCCCTTAAGTGTTTCACTCCTCTTGTGTTTTCACGTCAGTGCTTATGTCACTCTAATGCTCTTCACCAATTCACTTCTCAAGCCAGTTGATTGTTTCCTTTGAAGAAATCAGAAATTTTTCTCAAAGAAGGTCAATCAAACCTTAATCAAATAGTACGCAATTGTACCAAAGGAACAAAGAACAAGAGTAGAAACGGAAAGCTCAAGTAACGAATTTGACAAGGAATGGAATAAAGAAAGAAAGAAAATAAATGATGTTCAAAAAAAAAATGTCCAAGTGCAATGGTGGAGTTTCCCAAGTGTTTTACTTAGTTTCCTAATTGAATTTTGGAATCAAGTTAGGTGTAGAACCTCTTTGGAAATCTCCCTAAAGTCGGCAAGGACTTCCTTAAAAATTTTCCAGATTTGGTAGTTTCCTAACCTCTAAAATTTTTCAGAATTTCCTCTTCTTAAATCCCTCTCAAAGTCGGCTAGAACTTCCTAAAAATTTTCCAGATTTGGCAGCTTCCTAACCTCTAAAATTTTCCAGAATTTCCTCTTCTTAAAGCCGACCCTTGCCCCCCAAATTTTTCGTCCCTTAGTCTCCCTCAAGAACAAACAATTCGGCCCCCTCCTCTTTGCTCCACATAAGGACAGTTTCGACGCTTGGTTCTAATCAATGGCTTCACAAGATGATACAAGCGACGTCACTCAAGAATTCCCCAAGCAGCCTGCTCAAGAAATTCCCAAGAGATTTACTCCTAAGCCAAGGAAGCCCCGTATGGATGCAAGGACGTACAAGAAACTTTTTATACGAAGGGAGGCACAAGTCTTCAAGAATCAAGATCCTCAAAAATCTCAACGGGTGATACAAGTGATCAAGGCTCAAGGTGCTCAAGATTTTCAAGTTGAAGTTGGTCAAAACTTTTGAGTATTCTTTTCTTGATGTAATTTTCTGGTTTGTTGGAACAATTGCAACAAGACAGAATTTGGCAAATAAAAGTGAAACTTTCTTCTTTGTTGTTCGCTACCCGAATGCCTTTTCTCTTTTCCTTTTCGTTTTTCTTTTTTTTTTTTACTTAAAGAATAACTCAACTACTCGGCTGCTTTGGGAGTAAAATTTCCAGAAATAAAGGTCAATTTCCAACTTGCAACCCTAATTCTCCAAGGCTAAGAAGAATTTCCCAAAAGTTACAAGGACCTCTTAGATAGTTTACAAGAACTTCAAGAAATCCTAGATTAGTGTAGCCCCTCTTCAAAATTCCACCCCAAACAAGTTTAACCACAAAATCAGTTTAGGAAATTAACTAGAACAACTTGGTGGAGTAAACTAAAGTTTGGACAGATTTGGCAAGACTTGCGCCCAAGGAAAGCCTAGTTGCAAGTGAAAACCCTCGCCGTCGAAATTTTTTTTTTTTATATTTAAACAGAATATGCAAGGAACAAAACACGGCTACACTTGAAGGTAGATTTCAAGAAAAATTCACGCACCAAGTAATGCACGAAGTGGACACGAAGCAAAAGGAAACAAAGAGCGACGCAACAAGAACAAACAAAGGCGGACAGGATTTTTTTTTTTTTTTTGTAATAATAATCGACTTGACACAAAGAGAGACACGACCAGTTTTGCAAGATAAAATTTACTAGAAAGCTTATGAACAAACTCAACGGGATATACTTGATGTCGTCGATTAGCTCTGAATACCAATTGATGTGCGACGGATCTAGGCGAACACCAAGTTGAATTAATTCGCGGAACTTTGACCCTTCTAGAATTACAAGTCACGAACTAAGGATGCTCCTTAACCCAAGACTAGCAAATTTAGTGAACCAAAAGTATAGATAGAAGAACGCCACAATCAAGGACACTACTTGATTGATAAGTTCGATGAACAACTTGAGATTAATTCTCAAGTATTCAAAGGAAATTCTCTTGAGGCAAGAGAGAGTGAATAAACTCACGAATATTTTATAAAAATCCGAATTGTCCCCTTATGAATGAATACCTAGGCTATATATATAGCCTTACAAGACCCAAAACCCTAGAATGTCCACTGGACGGTCTTGCCCTTCATTAAGGGTGGATTTGTCCAAGTTGTATTAACTTAATATCTAGCAACTAATTAACTAATTTAAGACTCTGGATTCGGTCAAAGTGGAGTGTAATTGACCGAAATTATTTAGTGCTAACAAACAACTAATAATGGTAACTAAAACCCTAATTAACAAGCTAGTAATCCGCGAACTAGTCTTCACTTGATTCTTCCACCTGAAGGAAAGTGTATAGAGTAGTTTCTCCATTATGTAATCCTTCAATGGTCCTCAAGTCATCACCAACTCGTTCTTGAATCGTGCAAACAAGAGCTTGAAGTGATTCTTGAAGTCTTCTAGCACGCGCTCTTATAATCGGACCACTTGGTATTTGCATGACTTGAGCGCTAGAAGTTCGAGCAGCCTTGAGCCCCTCCTCATTACATGTAGCGTAAAGATTTTGTCTAAGAATGACTGAGTCAATTGTAAAGTAGCAAAGAGGTGAGTTAATGGAGCATTATGACCAAACTTTGTTAATCCATCCACTTCTACTAGGACTCTGTCAAATCCTCTTGATAATGGTAACTTCTCAATGAAGTCCATTGTAATATGAGACCAAGCCTCATTTGGAATTGATAATAATTGTAGTAAATCTAGATAAGGCAAATGTTCTGCTCTATTTTTTTTTTTTTTTGACAAATATAACAGCACTGAATAAACTAAATGTCATCTTGCTTCATTTCAGGCCAATAGAACATACTTTTAACTCTTTGTGAACAAGCCCTCTGTCTCGAATGTCCCCCTACAACCGACTCATGTAATGCTTTAATTGAGTTTCCTCCTGATCTCATTCCCTCTACCCACATATAATCTGCCTTAATACTTGAGTAAGCCCTACACTAATTGGTAATTAGAATCTTGCTGTGACAAATGCAAAAGTAATCTGCTAACTAAATCTGGATATTGTGCATCAACAGTGTAATTTAGTTGAAGTTCTTCCATCCAAAATGGTTTGGCAGTGGTCAAAGCCATGAGTGAATTAGTTGAGGACAACTTCAAAATTATCAAGCTCTTTCCTGGATAAGGCATTAGCAACTGTATTTTTTCAACCTTTCCTGTATTCAATCTCATAATCCACCCCAAGTAGTTTAATCAACCACCTATACTGCACATTAATAGCCAAGTTCTGATCAAGTAGATACTTAAACAAATTGTTATCATTCCTTATAATAAAATGATGCCCCCACCAAATAGTGTTTTCACTTGGTCATTTCCATGACTAGTGCCATTAGTTCTTTTTCATATTAACAGATAAACCCTTATCTTTAAGTGAGAGTGCTTTACTAAGAAAGGCTATATGTGACCCTCTTGTAACAAACCGCCTCTACTCCATTTCCACTCACTCTCTATCACCAAGGATAAACTAAAATTAGGCAATATTAAAACTGGTGCAGTGCTAATGAATTGCTTAAGTCGCTCAAATGATTACTGAGCTTCTATATGCCTTGTAAATGCTTCGTTCTTCAGTAAAGATATAAGTGGCTAACATATGGATCCGTACACTTGTATAAAATGCATGCAATATCTAGTCAATCCAAGAAAATTCCCATGTTCTTTTAATGATTTAGGAGATGGCCATTAAAGAATGCAGTGTACTTTGCTTCCATATATATATTAACCCTTTTTTGCAAAAGAACACGTCCTAACTACTCTACTTTTCTTTACAAAAGAACACTCGGAAAGTTTGGCATATAATTGATAATTGTTAAGCTTTTTTATCACTATAGTCAAGTGCTCTAGGTGTCTTTCCAAACTAAGAATGTAGGTCATTATATCATCAAAGAAAATCACCACAAAATTCCTCTGATATTGATCAAATACCAAATTCATAAGAGTTTGAAATGTTGGTGATGTATTTATTAACCCAAAAGGCATGACTAAACATTCATATTAGCCATGATAATTTTGAAAAGCAGTTTAGTGTATATCTTGAAGTTTGACGATGATTTGGTAATATCCAGAATGCAAATAAATCTTGGTGAAGAATTTCAATCCATATAATTCACATAGTAGCTTACCAATATTAGGAATTAGATACCATTCCTTCACAGTGATGTCATTTAGGTGTCTACAACCTAAGCAAAACCTCCAAACTCCATCGTTCTTCTTTACTAAAAGAACTGGAGATGCATATGATAGTTGTTATGCGTAATTGAAGTAAATTCAAGCATAGAGCTCATGAAAATCATAATAGAAGTTCAAAGAAGTTGGAAATGAAGAGAGGATGGAATGCCATGGAAGAAGTGAAGAAACTAAACAATGAAATTTTGAACATATGTTTGGCCGTTCCAGGAATCATCGTAAAACAATTCACGAAAAAAGTTGTACCAAATGATGAAGAAATAATAGTATATCAAGCATGAAATAGAAAGGCAGTACTCAAGTGTTTCAGTAAAGAATAAACTTAAAAAGAGATGAAAAAGAAAGCCCTAGCATAGGAAAAAATAAAGTGACGAGTGACATAACGTGGGATATACATATAATAATTAATTCATCCACAATTAAGTTTTATATTTATAAATTACTAAATAGTCCACATGTGATTTTTCACAAATATACGAGTCGTAATTGAGTATAGGATATTAAAGGTCGAACCCACAGAGAAGATTGTCAATTGATGGTTTTCAAATTCCTTTATTATTTAAACTATCACAAATGCAAAAGATTAAATCGATGCTACAAACATGAAATAAAAGTAATAAAAGTAACAATATAAAGTTTCTAGAGGTATGGAATTTCTTATTACTCTTGCAAATAAAATTATCGGTTACTTGTATGTTATTATCGTGGTTAGTTATGGCGTAATTTCCTAATATATGTGAAACATATTTTCGTAGTAAATCAACTATACTTATAACTAAGTCATATCTACTCTCGTGGTTATGAAGTTAACTACAAGTTTATTTCTTCTATGAAATTACATGAAGCATGTCACTAAAGTCACAAAGGTGCTCCTCTACTCTTGTGAGTAAACTCCTCAGGTTTATCAGTTCCTTGAAGTAGTGTTAAATCCCAATTCTCATTGCAAACTTAACATCTTAAGATTATCACAATTAATGGTCAGTTAATCATGATTAGAAAAATAAAAGTGATAAATAACTTGCTAAAAATCATATCATCAAATAACCAAATAAATATCACTAATAAGATATAGAAAGTTCATCCATAACTCTAGGCATAAACTTTAGAAACACATATTGAAACACAAATCCAAAACTTAAATATTAACCATACTTAAGAATCTAATACAAAAGATAAAAAGTTGGCGAAGAGATAACCCTTATCACATGAGTTTCAACCCCTCCTTCTTCATCTCCATCTTCATCCTAATCTAGCCAATATACAAGAGTGGATAAAAACTATACTACTTTATACTAAACTACTAAACTAAACAAATGAACTAAGGAAATTCTAGTAAAGACTACATTTTTGGTGTGTTTCTCTAACCTTCCAAAGTTGTGAAAATGTTCTCCAAAGACCTCTATTTATAGAGAATTCAAGAGCCAAATGAGTTGTTTCTAGTTGGCATTTTTTACTCTTGAAACTCTCAAAGGTTGCTTCTTAAAGTTTCCATGCTTATCTGAACATTTCTAGACAGAATCTTTGCAAAAAAAGTGGTCAAAAATATTGTGTGAAAAGGACACGAGTTGCAGCTGAAATTAGAGAATACGCAGCCCCAAAACGCGACCCGACTCGTGTTTTGTACCCTTTCCCGTTTTGCTTTTTTTTGCAGGTTTGCTCATTCTAGGCAGACTTGATCCTTGCCTATTATTGGGTCAATTTCAGCCGATATTTTCTTGATGATGGAGGCTAAACTAGTTCTTGTACAAACATGAAACTTGTAGTTTTTTGAGTTATATTTCCAATGCATGAAGAATCATCCAATTTGGAGCTCTGTGGACCAAGAAATGACCAAAATACCCTCTACTGGTCAATCTCCTGTTTCAGCTTTGGACAATGAAAATTTACTTCTGTATTTCGACTTTTTGACAATGAAAGCAACTAAACTGGACTTCAATATCTTCATACCAAATGTAGATCTATCTCTTTGCTTCAAAATGGTTTAAGAATTACCTCAATCAGCTACTTGTAACTCAAGATATTGCCAAAACACTAAAAGGTGTCAAAATTGGAAAGCTTGCATGTCATCCTTTGAGTATTTTGCATTTCATGTCTTCTTTTTATCACTTCAAATCATCAATAATCATCTAATTATCTTCTCAATTCATGTCATTTGATGATTGAATCCTTAAACCTATAAAAATATAAAATTTTTACCATTAAAATCCATAGAAATGCAATTTTCACTACTTAAATCATAAATGACCAAGAAATGACCAAAATACCTTCTACTAGTCAATCTCCTGTTTTAGCTTTCGACAATGAAAATGCACTTTAGTATTTCGACTTTCTGACAATGAAAGCGACTAAACTGGACTTCAATGTCTTCATACCAAATGTAGATCTATCTCTTAGCTTCAAAATGGTTTAAGAATTAACTCAATCCAATACTTATAACTCAAGATATTGCAAAAACACTAAAAAGGTGTCAAAGCTAGAAAACTTGCATTTCATCCTTTGAGTATTTTGCGTTTCATGTCTTCTTTTTATCACTTCAACTTATCAGTAATCATCTAATTATCTTCTCAATTCATGCCATTTGATGATTAAATCCTTAAACCTATACAAACATGAAATTTTTACCATTAAAATTCATATAAATGTAATTTTCACCACTTAAATCATAAAATGCATATTTTCACTAGAAACTTAGTTAATTAGTTATAAAAGTAAATAAAACACACTAAAACAAACTAATAAAACACAATTAAAACACACTAAATATGCACTTATCAAATTCCCCTACACTTAAACCGTTGCTTGTCCTCAAGCAATTAAGAATTACAAATCAACAATGATCCATAATTTTGAAATTAAACATATATGCACAATTCAACTTCATTTCCTCAAAAACAAGGTAAATAACGATTATGCAATCACTCATAATATTAAGTAAAGGAGAGCCAATTATACCATAATTGTAATTAGTTCAATTCCATTTCTCATACTTACCTAATTTCACAAGCAACTCATATGGTCAATAAAAAAGCTTCCTAAATCCATGATCATCTTTTTATTCATATTTAAAGAGGGATTTATTCATATAACATAACTAAATATTATTTAAGTTGTGAAAGTGCCTTTTAATGTGAAAATTGATATTTTTAGATGAAGGTCGCTGGTTATTTAACACTTCACATAGTCAAGTTGCCTTGCACAATCTTAATCCAAGTACCGTTTTATGCAAAAGTCAACATTTGTAGATAAAAACTCCCGATTACTAAGTACAAGAACTATTGGAATATAACAACTTTTATTCTCTTTTTATTCTTTTTTTTAGTAAAGATAATAATCATTCCCTCAATAGAATAATCATGAGAAGTGTATTGTACTTATTGACCATATTTATCACTTAACTATTGCAAAATCAAGTAAAGAGAAGAAATTTCAGCAAATTTGTAAAATTTAGGCATAATTTTCACCACTTTACACGATATACTTTCCTAGAAATGTACAAATTATAATTACATAATAGTTATTTTCAAGTTAAATGAGAAAAGAAGTTTTCAAACCACATATATTTATCTCAAAAGTAGAAGAAATTTGAATTACTAATGGTATAGAACTTGTTGCCCTTGGATAAAATTAAAAAATTTTGAAATCTTTTGAGCCAATTTTACAATTTTGGACAAGAATTTGAAAAATTTTTGGCAGACTTTCCCCTTATAAATGGACAAAACTCCCTGCCAACAAAATCCAAGATTGAAAATTTTCAAGTACCATTCATTTTTCAACATCAAGTCCAAGATATTTAAAGCAATATAAGTACAAGTACCACACATTTCCTCCCTCACACTTAAAATACACATTGTCCTCAATGTGTAGGGAAAGAAAAATAACAAAAAATAGAAAGAAGTACTCCCCTGTGCAATGGCTGAGATCCAGATTAATCATGATTCACGAACCTTCACCAAAAGACGCAAACATCTACTAACATTGTCCAAAAGATCAAATGTTAAAAAAAAGTGAATGTCACCTACAGAACAAAGAAAGAAAAGCGAAAAGGACATAGATGCAAAGCAAAACGATAGCTCAAGGTGCTAGTCTAGCACCTCCCTCACTAGCCCTTGACCATCACCACTATCTCTAGGAGTAATGCAAGACTGAGAAGTGATGCCTAAATAAACCTCCATTCGACGCATCCTAACATCATTGGAATCTAGACGTGTATATATTGATTCGATCAAGTCGCTCAACGACTTGAATCTGATGGCAGTCTAAAATATCGAAGAGTCACTACAGTTGGAACACTATGGAGGTAGAGGTGCAGGTGGTGGCAGTGGTGGGGCAAAAGTAGACGACCCGGCAGAAGTAGAAAGACCAGCAAAAGTAGATGGACCGGCTTCGCCTTGCGTAGTGTGACTACCTCTTCTTGATCTATCTCTCCCAGGGCAAGGTAAATTATCCGTAAGAATGCCTATACTAATAAGAGTAGCAAAATTTAACTCGTCCATAGGTGGCACTGGAACTTGCTGGATACCCTTCAAATTGACACCTTCCCTTTCAAAAATCAAGGATAGGAGACGTGGAAACCCAATCGATAGGAAGTTGCACTTCTTCGGGCGGTCGTCCTTATGTTGCTAATGATTATATTCGGGAGTGGAATGCGAGTATAAGGAAACTCCCGGTTGTGGAACATGTGATCCAAGAAATATATATCGCTATGTCGAACAGCTCCTTGTCTACTCTTCTTGGAATTCACATTGTGCGTCGTGACATAAATAATGAAGCGGTGCCGATAGTTGAACACGCATGCAAGGATGGCAACTTTCCTTGATCAACGAAATGGTTGGTATTGTAGACCAAACCTTATCATGGTATATGAAGGGTCCCAATGCTTGTCTGGTGAAGTAAATCCCTTCTTTAAATCAATAACCGGTGCTTGATTATTGCACTCAAGAATTCGAGCAATTATGACTCTAGTGATGGTCAACCGTCTCCCTCGAACACAAGATCTAGGCTTAGTTTGGGAGTTTATGAAGGAAGAGAAAAGAAAAGAAAAGATAGCTTAGGAAAGAAAGGAAGAGAAGGGAAAAGATGTATATTTCATTTGGGAGTTTAATGAAAAAAAAAGAAAAGAAATATCTTTCTCTTATTTGAAAGATGGAGAGATATGGAAAGAAAGGATTTTATGAGATGACAACTTTACATATTTGCCCTTTCTATTTGTAAATCAAAGTCCAAAAATTAGCTTTCTTGTTCCCATTAATAGAATATTTGGACAAGACAAATTTCTAAAACAATTGCATATGCATTCCAACAAGGTGAATAATACAACAAATTTCTTGCTGGACTTCGATTCTCTTGCATGCATGTAAATCGTCTCAAGTCCTTGTAGTATCTTTTAGGTATTCTTGACATATGATTTTGATATTGACCGGAAATGCCATTATACATGTTTCAGCTAGTGTTTTTGCTAAGCTAAACTAATTTCCCAAAGGGTGGCGATTTTTGAGTCTCTTCCCAAAGGGTGAAAAACGCATCTAAGAAATGCATTCTTCCAAATAAAACGTAACTTTCAAATACGTTATTTTAATTTTCATAGATTTGTTTAAATATGAAAAATTGGTTAAATAGCGCATAACATACCAGCTCTTTATGGGAAACTGGCAAGTTTTGTAGTATGTTTTGTTCCAACTCTTTATAGGAAACATACCAGCTTTTTATAGGAAAAATTGGTTAAATAGCGCCCAAAAGAAAACTAGTATGTTTTGTATTTAGCATAAATTAAATATGTGAAAGTTAAAAAAAAAAAAAGAAATTGCCCATAACATACCAGCTCTTTATGGGAAACTAGCAGGTTTTGTATTTAATGCGCTATTTAACCAAAATTTCATATTTAAACAAATTTGATATTACAAGGACTCGGAATCAGAACTTCTCCCTTCTCGGTGGAGACAAGGTTTCTATTCCCTTCATGGGCATTTCAAGACATTATCTGTACGGATCATTTGATGAGTTTAAAATGTTTTTTCCATAATTTTCTAAAGAAGATTGAGCAAAGAAAGAAAGAAAGAAGAGATTGAGTCAAAGAAATACGTATTATTGAATTGTGGGTGTTGAACGGAAGAAAGCCAAGTGAACCTAGTTGGAAGTATTGAAAGTAAGAGCTGAGAAAAAGATGAATCGGTGGTTTTACAAATGAACTTTAGGATATATTGGGAATAAAAAATTTTTGTATCAGCTTTTAAAGGAAAAAAATGTCATATTAAAAATATCTTTTGCCGCCCAACAAGTTTCCGTCCTTTTCTTCCCAAATTTGGGTGGAAAAAGTTTCACCAATTGGAGGGGGTTCTATCCGTTCATTTCTCTTCTCTTCTATCCATGTTAAAACTCCCAAATGAAGGAAATTGTACAGCTTTCTCTCTGGTCACTTTCTTTTTTGTCCTTTTCTCTCCATCCAAAGGAAGCCCTAATCTCTTCACCACCATAACCCTTTTTGTTGTCAATATTGACATAGAATTCTCAAACCAAATCAGGGTATATGTGGTGAGGAAGAGAAAGAATAGGTGCCCATCCCAATAGTTCAAAAGCTTCCGTAATACGATATACGGCATCGATCTCTGGAACTATATGCATCTCATAGATAAATTCCATATGGTTGAACTCCTCAAACCAATCTTGATTATCTTTTGACATGAATCGTTCGACATCGTAGTTCAGAGGAAGTGGTCACCTACATGAGTCTCTTCGCAATCTCCTTTGTTAGGGCACCGGAGATGGTGTTCTCTCGACTTCTTCTTCACTAGAAGATTCATGAATAATAGTTCGACCTCTTCGTACCGTGGTGTCTAAAAAGAAAAAATCATTAAACTTCTTATACATCTATCTAAAACATCATACAATTACACATTATACAAGAATTAAATCCTATAAAACACCTAAAAGAAGAATCTTTCCACTTATAGAAATCGTAGCCATTTTATAAAATTATCATTCATGTATACGGGTTAAAATTGGCTCAAATAACCACAAATTCACATCTTCATGTCATAAAGAATCAATTAAATATTCAGCAATGTCCAATATTATAACACGAGAGACATGACATTAAAATTGCCAAAAATAGCGAAAATCACCAATTTATTAAAATAGGCCACAATATGTTTCAATTATTGAAATTAGTAATAACCAAGTTTATAACAAGCATTAATTAGCAACGGTAATCCACTTTTTGCTATAAACACGATTAAGCAAAAATTATCCCCATAAATCACAAAATTCATCAAAATTACTCTCTATACACAATGCATATGATAAAACATCATCAACCAATCATTTTTAGTCACAATCATCAATCAAAAAGGCTCAAATAACAATCCAAGTTATTTTTTTATTTTATCCAAATATAGCAAATTTAAATTTTAAGAACTCCTAGTCCATAAATTTGCTATATTTAAACATGTAAACATGTTTAAACAACCTTAATAAGCATATTAGAGGTCAAAAATATCAATAAACATCATCAAAAATTCAAAAATAGAAGATATCAAAAAACTCAGGAAATTGAATAATATTAAATTCTAAAATGCAAAGATTTGATGAAGAAACTTATCTCAATCAAATAGAAGGATACTTGGTGATGGAGATTATGCAAAATGCCTATGAAACACCCTCTAATTGACCTCCAATTGATGAATTTGAGAACTATGAACCCTAACCTTCAATTTCTTTGAAAGCTGATTTTGAGATTTTTTTTTTTTTGGATTTTAATCAGTTAAAAAGGATCTATAAAGGTTAAAAGATGTTTGGTTGATATTTGTTTGCAAAAAAATGGAGTAAAAGAGAGAATTTGTGAAGGTATGTGTGAAGCGGTAAGAAAATACGAGTAAGAAGAAAAGGAAGAAAAGAAAGAATAGCCTGCATTTCTGATTTTTAAAAGAAGAGGGTGAAAATCCGGGGACAAAAGGTCACGTTTCTGGGATCGCATTTTATGGTTGGATGTTGCAGAATCTAAAACGTAGGCAAAGGAAATATGGCCCTAGTCGCATTTCATAGCCTGTGTTTTCAATTTTTTTGATCTAGACTAAAAACGCGAGTAAGGTCACGTTTTTGCCTGCATTTTCTTCAAATTTTCTTGAAAATTCAATAAAACACGACCATAAAATGCGAGGCCAACCTGCGTTTTAGTGTGTGCATTTTATGCTCTGCAATTTTAGTGCAGAAATTTCTAAAATTTTCTAAAAGTCGTGTGCATGCCAATTTCTAAAGTACACCCTAGATCATTCCTATGTCAAAATAACACATTCACACATATTTAAAATGATCTAAACATGCATTCTAACCCTCTTTTAACGGATTAAAAATCACAATTACTCAATTTAAGATGTTGAGATCATTGATCAGACTTCATCCTTTTAATCTCAATTGGTTACCTTTGCTTCTATTTCCCAATCCTACAAATGAAAAACAACAAACTAACTTAAATAAATGATTTAAACATAAAATTACATCAAAATAACATAAATTTAGACAAACATTGGATTGCGTTCCAACCAGCGCTTCTTTATAGTCATTAACTTGACTATTTTACTTCATTTTTCAAGGAAGTTTTGTCAATAATAATCCACCATTAAATGACAAAATGAATCAATAAATGGTGGCTTGATAGCAAAAGCCACATAATCTAATGATATGAGAGATGGAAGAAACTTACCTATTTCAAGTGTTTCATAGATATTATCTTGAATGTGTAGCACTTGAGTACTCACAAAAGGAATGTCCATATAACCTTCTTGGGCGATAATACCTCTAAAAACTATACTTTCAACACATTTCCCAATAGGGGTAAAAAATGAGTCATTAATGCTTGCCCCTTGAGATTCAAAGTTAACACCAAAGATATTATCATGAAAAATGGACATTTTTTCATTGGAACTCAAATTAGATGCATCATTTTCATCAAAATGCAATCCATTTTCACATGCAACATGCTAAGGTCATTTTGTATATTATTAGAAGAAATAACTTCACACAATGCATGTAATTGATCTTGAATTCTACCAAAATGAGAAACTAATTCATCTAATCTATCCTCAACCCTAACAAAACAATCGAAAATTGCATTAGCTAGCTTTTCTATAGTTAAATCAAATTAATTATAAGAATTTTCTATGACTAGCTCCCAAGATGCATTAGAATCATTAGCTAATGGTTCACTTTTTAATTTCCAAGGTAAAGATACATTAGCTAACCATTTTATGCTAATTCCCATAATGGTTTAGATTCATATTGAACATATTCGGATTGGTAATCATATAAACAAGAAGAAGCTCTATTAGCACATTGATTATTCCAACCATAAGCATTAGAATTACCCCAATTAGGACCATATTGATCAAAATAAGGATTGCAATACCCAAATTCATTAAAATAATTCAGGTTTTGTGCTTACCTATACGTATGAATAGCATGATAACCTCCACACAAATCGCAAATCATATGATTAGAATTAAAAACATTAACATTCCTCTTTTGTTCAATATCATGCATAATGGTGTCCAATTGAACTTTTAACGTTATAACATTAAGTTTAGCTTTTAATCTCCTTAAACCATCTTCAGAAGATATATATTCAGGCACATCTTGGTTACGTCTATTCAAGGAGTTTTGCACTTGGTAACCATCCATTGCCGAGCTTCCACTGCTCAAGCATTGTCCACCAAAGCTTACTACTCTCCTTGAGTCCATAAACATGTCTCCAAAGTAACTCAAAAACAAGTTTAGTCAAGAAGAATCGGTGACTCGACACATACAAAAAAAACAAGGCATTAAACACAAAATAAATGACTGAACAAGACATTAAATATAACAATTAAGACACTAGACACTACAAAAACAAGTAAAAATGCCTAAATTAATAAAGTTGTTCTTAGCATCGATATTGACAAAATCTTTCCCGATAACGGCGCACAAAACTTGATGAGCGCGGGATATATATATAACAATTAATTCATCTACAATCAAGTTTTACATTTATAAATTCTTAAATACTCCATACGCGATTTTTCGTAAGTATACAAATCGTAATTGAGTATAGGGTATTAAGGGTCAAACCCACAGAGAAGATTGTCAATTACCGATGGTTTTTAAACTTTTTTATTATTTAAACTATCACAAATGTAAAAAATTAAATCTATGCTACAAACATGAAATAAAAGTAATAAAAGTAACAATATAAAGCTCCTAGAAGTATGAAATTCCTTACTACTTTTGCAAATAAAATTACCGGTTACTTGTATGTTATTATCGTGGTTAGTTATGACATAATTTCCTAATAAATGTGAAATCTACTATACTTATAACTAAGTCATGCAGTGAATCAACTATACTTATAACTAAGTCATACCCATTGTCGTGATTATGAAGTTAATTACAAGCTCATTTCTTCTATAATATTACATGAAACATGTCGCTAAAACCACAAAGGTGCTCCGCTACTCTTGTGAGTGAACTCTCCAGATTTATCACTTCCTTGAACTAGTTTTAAATCACAATTCTCATTGCAAACTTGACACCTTAAGATTATCACAATTAATGGCCGGTTAATTATGATTAGAAAAGCAAAAGTGATAAATAACTTGCCCAAAATCATATCATCAAATAACCAAGTAAATATCACTAACAAAATATAGAAAGTTCATCTATAACTTTAGGTATAAACTTTAAAAACACATATTGAAATACAAATCCAAAACTTGAATATTAACCATACTTAAGAATCCAATACAAAGATAAAGAGTTGGAAAAGAGATAACCCTTGTCACATAAGTTTCAACCCCTCCTTCTTCATCTTCATTTTCATCCTAATTTAGCCAATATACAAGAGTGGATACAACTATACTACTCTATACTAAACTACTAAACTAAATTAATGAACTAAGGAGATTCTAGTGAAGACTACATTTTTTGTGAGTTTCTCTAGCCTTTCAAAGTTGTGAAAATGATCTCCAAAGGCCTCTATTTCTAGAAAATTCAAGAGCCAAATGAGTTGTTTCTAGTTAGCATTTTTTAGTCTTGAAACTCTCAAAGGTTGCTTCTTAAAGTTTCAATTCTCATCTGATCATTTCCAGCCGAAATCTTTGCAGAAAAAGTGGTAAAAAGGTCGTGTGAAAAGAACACAAGTTGCAGAGCAAGTTACAGCCAAAATTAGAGAATTTGTGGCCCCAAAATGTGACCTAGCTCGCGTTTTGTACCCCCCTCCCGATTTTGCTCTTTTTGCAAGTTTACTCATTCTAGGTAGACTTCATCCTTGCTCTATTTTTTGTCCAATTTCAACTGATATTTCGTCAATAATGGAGGATGAACTAGCTCTTATGCAAAGTATGAAAGTTATATCCCTTTGAGTTAACTTTCCAATGGATCAAGAATCATCTAATTTGAAGCTCTATGAACCGAGAAATCACCAAAATGCCCTTTACTGGTCAATTTCCTATTTCAGCTTTTGACAATGAAAATCCACTTCTGTATTTCGGCATTTTGACAACGAAAACGATCAAACTGAACTTTGATGTCTTCATACCAAATTAGATCTATCTCTTAGTTTCAAAATGATTTATAAATCACCTCAATCCAATACTTATATTTCAAGATATTGCTGAAATACTAAAATGTGTCAAAGCTAGAAAACTTACATTTCATCATTTGAGTATTTTGCACTTCATGTCTTCTTTTTATCACTTCAAATCATCAATAATCATCTAATTATCTTCTCAATTCATGCCATTTGATGATTGAATTCTTAAACCTATAAAAACATGAAATTTTCACCATTAAAATCCATAGAAATACAAGTTTCACCGCTTAAACCATAAAATGCATATTTTCACTAGAAATTTAGTTAATTAATTATAAAAGTAAATAAAACTAACTAAAACTAACTAAAAAACACCATTAAAACACACTAAATATGCACTTATCAATGAGATAGTGACTTGAAAACAAGGAGAATGATCACAAAATGGAGCTATAAGATGCAACTTTAGATAGTGATCAAATGGTTCAGCTGTTTGAAATATATCCAAAAAAAAGTCAGTCTTTGGACTTCTTTTAGACATACGGTTCAGAAATAGATTGGGAGATTCAACCATTCGAAAGCCTTTTGAACAGTAGGTTCAAACGCAGTGCCCAAGTGTCGGTGTCCTAACGCCGTAATGGTTAGTTTGTAACAACTATATTTTTTACCATTACAGGAATGATTTTCTTTGTTTCTCACATCTATAAAAGGTTCAGGGTAGACACTCAAATAAAGAAGTTTTTTCGCTGTGATTGTCATAGTTGATAGAGAAACTAGTTTAGCTAAGATAAGATCTCTTTGTAATCTTGAGACTGTGACCTTCAATTGTGAGCTTCAAATGTGAGAATGGAGAGGTAACCTTGCAATAAAGAGAGGTTGAGGAGTGTAAAACCCTTGGTTCAATTAAAGAGACTTAGTGTGTGATAATGGCTAAATTTGTGATTTTTTGAATGTGTTTCACATTTTTTTAGTAAATTTGTAAGGTCCAATGGTTTAAGTTGTCCATTTTGGGTCACTAATTTGCACCTTAAGTTGATAAATAAATTAGTTGTTATTTTGTCATTTTACTTGCAAAATTTCGTTATTTTGTAGGTAAAATAATCGAGCTCAATTGCAAGCAAAACATGCGATGATAGAAACTTGAGAAGTCACAACAAATGTTAAAAGAAGTGGCACAAGAAAAAAAAATAAAGAGAGAGAGAGAGAGAGGAAACCCTCGAAGAATCCGCCCAAGGTTTCTCCTACGGTTTGTGACTGGAATGTCGTTTCTCATATGCTCTACCCAATCCCTGGGAGAATCCCTTGAGGGATTCATTTGAGGGATTCCTGGCAGCTGCAAGTTGCCAACTTGCATGATTTTTTTTCTTTCTCCATATTTGACAAGACAAAAAAGGGCAACTTGTATCTACTTTTGGGGGTTCTAGGAGCTTCTCTTTTTGATATTTTGGCTCCAATAATGCAAGACCAAGAATATATATGACCTGGTTCTTCTAGTTTGGGAGTTAGTTCACGTTATTTGAGAGAAGAGAGAGAGTTTGGACAAAGAAGAAGAACCAAAGGGCAAGACACAAGCCCTTAACAAATATAACTCTTTTTATTTTCTCTTATTTTTAGTGTAAGTTATTGTAGGATAATCTAGTTATTGTTATCCATTCTAGTATTGGGTCAACAAGGAGGCCAAAGGAGATGAAAAAAGAGAAGCTCAAGAAACTCTAGTGACAAGGGTTTTTTTCTCTTCACTTCTTTTATCTTTGTATTGAATTCTAAATTTGTTAATGTAATATTTGATTTTTATGTTAGTGATGTTATGCCTTAGGTATTTGGTTGAACTTTCTATGATTGTTTAGTGTTGATTTCTTGGTTAATTGATTGCTATTATCTTGATTGAGTTATTTAGCACTTTTGCTCTTATAATCATGATTAATTGGCCATTGATTATGACCACTTAAAGGTATTAGATTTGCAATGAAAATTAGAATTTGACACTAGTTCATAGAAGTGTTAAACCTAGGCAGTACACTCACGAATATAGAGGTACATTTGTGGCTTTTGTGGCTTTATTCCATGTAATTTTATAGAAGTTAATGAACTTGTAGTTGAATTCATAACCACGAAAGTAATCATAAATTAACTCTATGTATAGCTGGTAAACCGGCAAAAGCAGGTATAGTTGGTGCACCGGCAAAAGTGGGTATCATGTATATTAAGAAATTACGCCATAATTTAACTGAGATTTTGGTACTCATTTGGTTAGGGAGTTGCACTAGCATGAGTAGATAAGGATTTCACTACCTGGGGAGTTTTCTTTTACATTTGTCTATCCATTTTAACTTAGTTTATTGTTTTTAAATTAGTGGATAGTCTAAATAATAGCGAAACTTTAGTAGTGCCGATAGTTGTCCATCTTTTCTGTGGGTTCAACTCTTAATACCTTCTACTAGTTTACGACTTGTATACTTATGGAAAATCGCGTGTGGGGTATTTAGAAATTTATAAATGTAAAATTTGACTATAGATGAGCTAATTGTTATATGTATATCCTGCGCTCGTCAAGTTTTTGGTGCCGTTGTCGGGGAAGATATGTGGCAATATCAACGTGAAAAGAAACTTTATTAGTTTAGACATTTTAGTTATATTTATTGCATGCATTGTGTTTGATGTTTTGTCTAAATCTAGTCTTTTGTGAGCTTGTTGAATCTAGTTGCTTTTGTGTGTTGAGTCTTGTGAATCTTATATGTATTTGTCTTTTATTTTTGTGTTTAGTTTATCTATGTATTTTATCATCTATTTTTCTTGATTAATCTTACTCTCAAGTTGTTTAAAAACATTTTTAGGACATGAAAATGATAGATCAAATGGGCGAACAATGTTTGCAAGAAAGAAATTGGATCTATAATCCACAGTTTCCTCAATGCACAATATATAGGGGTGATAATGAAAGAAGAGCCACAGGTATGTCTTTTAATGATGTTTTGAGCAGTTTAAATGCTAAATTTGACTATATCATGCTAAGTGCAAAATTGGACAATTTGATGCATTTGATTGAGCAATATAGGAGTGTTGATGTTTTAAATTCCAACCATGTGATTTGTGACATGTGTAGAGCCTACAATGCTAATTATCAATATGTACAAGTACAACATGTGGGTCAATGTGGTGAATTTGGGTATCACAATTCTTATTTTGATCCATATGGTCCTAATTGTGGTAATTCTTCTGGCTATGGTTGGGATAATCAAGTGCTTATAATGATTCTCCTTATTTTATGATTACCAACCAATATGTCCAATATGAGTCTAAACCATCTTAAGAATTAACTATTAAAAGATTAGTTAATGCACTTATATCTTGGGAGTTAGCCATAGAAGAAAAAATGAATGAATGAGAGCTTGCTATAGAAAATTTGCTAATCAAGTGAATTTAGATATAGAAAGATTAACTAATGCAATTTTCAATGGTATTGACAAGGTAAAAAGAAGAATTGAGGAATTAGCTTCACATTTTGAAAGAATACATGACTAATTGTGTGAAGAATTTTCTCCCATTTTTGAAAAATTAATTTATATTTCCTTCTATATTTCTTTATTTTGACTATTTAATTATTTACTAGCCCTAAATTTCACGGTGATTTCATTAGTTAGTTTTATAGTTCGGGTAAATTAGAATTTTCGCGTATTTTGGCCGTGTGATCACTTGGTAAGGTATGTGTACTAAATTTGGTGGTTAAGAGTGAGTTTTATATAAAAATAGTGTATGATTAGAAGTGTTAATAATAAGTGAGTGAATTATTAGTGAAAACCCTAGTACGTGCGAGTTAAGGAAAAACGGTGTGAACCGGGTACCGTTTGTTACCGAATGAGTACACCATTTGAATACTATTTTATTACCTTAATCTTCTCACTTTATTTCAGAAAAATTAACCCTAAAATATACTATAAAACAGCCACCATTTGACCAAAAGAAAAGGAAGAAAGAAACAAAAAACAAGAGGACCAATCGTGACTTGACAAGTGTTGGCCAACCAAATTTGACCAACAAATTTCCTATCTTCTTAACTTTGTTTTGGACCAAAATTTCTGCACTTTTTTCTTCATTGTAGCCATGAGTTGAAAAGAGAAAAGAGAGGAAGGAAAGCTTGCAACTTCACCTTGAATCCATCTTGTTTGAGTGAAAATCCAAAAACTAAACTGATTAAATTTTCATTTTAGTACTTAGGAAGCTTTGTGTGGTAAAAGTTGTGAAAGAAAGAGGTGTGGTTCTCACCTACAATCACTTTTTGGAAGGTACCATGGCTGTCTTTCCTTTTTCTCTTCTTAATCTTTGCTAAAGTTTGGATAGAAACTCTTAATTTTGGGTTATGACGGTTAATTAGTGAGTTATGCATGATATGGTGGAATGTTTAGTTAGGGATTACATTTTCAGCCTTGATTAGGGTTATCTACCTATTAATTGATGTTATTGAACTAGTAATTGATGGTTTTGATGATAGAATACTTGTTAGATATGAATTTCTAGAGTAAAAGTTCAAATTCCAGAAATTTGAAACCAATATGTTCTGTTCTGACTTGTTTAATTCGTTCATGTTAGAGGTCGAATCAGGCCTAGGTCAAAACATAAAAGTTGTAGGTAATGGAGTTATATAGCTTCCTATAAAAGTTTAGCTCAATCTGAGTACTGTATCATGTGAAATGACAAAATTACCCCTGACTGTCAAATGCACTATTTTGCGGACAGTTTTTTGTTTTCTCTAAGATTGCACACTTTGACCTTGAAAATGAATGAATTGGGTGTTGATGTCTTCATAGGAAATGTAGTTCTCTGTCTTGGCTTCGAAACAGTATAAAGAGTACCCCAAACCGATAGGCGTAACTTCAGTTGTGACCGAAATTCCAAGAGACGTCAAACCTGCTGTTTTGTTGTTTGTCCTTAAACTTGGTTTCCGGTCGCATTACTAGTATTGTTTTATAATTGGATGACATTGAACCTAGTTGAAAGGCTATTGTGTTAAGATTATTTATGTGTGACTTTAGAGCTGAATTGAGAAAAATCATGAAGCCGTAAATGGCTGAAAAATAGCTAAATACAAAAAACATACTGCCCAAATTTTCACTCGAGGGTAGTTGGATGTACTCGTGACTTGAGCGAAAGGTTTTAGAGTTGTTCATATTTTTAAAACCAACTGCTACCTTTTTACTCCAACACCACATTGTTATTTCTTCGTACTACTAGTTAACTTGACTAGGCACACGACTTATAGTCGAGGCTCATTTGTGCATTCCGTTTCCTGGGTTTGTGGATGGGGGAACCATAATTATTTTACCTTGGTTGTTGTTAGGACGTGACGGTGATCAAAGCCATCCTTTGGAAGAAACTTTTTGAAGTTATCTTTGCTTGAACTGGTGAGTGTAGCATTCCCCTGATTTGTTGCTTAATTGGTTTATTTGTACTTGAAATCTATGACTTGAATGGCTATGAACTTTGTTTATTCTGAATGAGACGAGGGTGTATTTTATCACACTCGTTCTCTTACCTGTGTGATCGTTTACTGTGTGAATTTGAATTTGTGTCTGTTCTGATGTCGTTTGGAGACTTATATCCAACGACCTTTCTGTGACCTCTGAGTTCAAATCTTGTGGCTAGTTACTCGAATCGAGTCGGCAAGAGCCTGGTCGATTAGATAACGAGCCACGGTAGTCTGTTTTTGGAAAATCTTTGGGTATTGGAGACTATGAATTTTCGGTATACTCGAGTATTATCACCTCTGTTCTGTGTATGGTGTTCGAGCCCAGCAAGGGATATGTCAAGTGGGGTCTACGGTCATGTATGTTCTCTAAACGTTGATGGAGAGTCAACAAGGTTGGATCAAGTACTGCAACAGAAATTTAGCTCTTGAGAGCCACCTGTATCCTTTCTATCCGAGGTGTTTGTTCATTTCCTTATATGTTGTGATTATGTGCCTTAAAAGTAAAATGCCACGATTCTTGATTACTTGTATTTGTGTTTTCCTTACAGGATTCAATATTTTGAGAGTTGTGGTTTTTTAAGAAAGAGTCGAGCTAGTGCAGACATTCTTTTGATCATGCTCCTCTGTAACCGAAACTCTAATTGTATTTTGTATATGTATGGTTACTATAGCTTGTATTTCAAGTTAACTTGTTGAAAACTCTTATGTATATATGTAAATAAGTGTTTAATCAAGTGTTTCAAGCGTATTCGTTTGAGATTGTACGTTTCTATGGTTATGTGAACTTTCTTGTATCCATTAGAGAAATCGAACGAGTGCGAAGCTTGAACGAGGAAGAAAAAAATTTGGTCGGATTTTTTACGTGGCCGCGATCCGTTGCTTTTTTCGATGATTCATTTTTTCGAAATTCTCTAGACCGTTTGGTAAGATTTATGAATGATTTTATCCGTAGTCCTGGCAAGAGTTGGGCAGGCGGTCCACCGATCCTTTGGTTCACCTTAGGAAAAGGTGGGGCCGTCACAGCTATCCCTCAGGACAACTCTCACAAAGCTACACTATTGAACTATTCACTCACAAATGAAAAGCTTACAATGAACTTCATGTGACGCCCCCACATCTCCCTAAGGCGAACCAAAGGGTATCCGCGGGACGCCTGCCCAACTCTAGCCAGGACTCAAGCAATTCCATTCAATATAAAACCAAACCGAACATTTCGAAAAGAGCAACATGAATGCAAATAATGCGGAAACGTTCAAACTTAACAGGTCACTTAACATGTAACCAGTACATCGGGTAATCATAATACGACTTAAATTCTAAATACACGTCAGGGCCCAAATTTTTACATTTCAATTCCAAAAGTACAACCCAAACCAGGGCCAAGCCAAAATATAGTAGGAATCTTAAACAAAAGTACAACGAAGGGTTTCTCCATACTTCTCCGAGATTCGGTCCTGTTAAGGAAAACAAATCTACAGGGTGAGCAAAACGCTCGTGAGGCCAAGAACACACATGCAAACATATTGCTCAAATAACAATCTCAATTTACAAGTCAAGCAATAATACTGCAATAATTAACAATTCGAGCGGGAAAAGTAAACAGAAACAATTCAAGGATATAGTAGCTCTCAGGAGCTGAGTTCCACTTGCACGAGCAATAACCTCCACGAATTGACACTCCGTCAATCGGGTAGGTTTAGTCCGTAGAACTCCACTTAACCTGTCCCCTTTCACCTTACATACCCCTGTATCAGGCCCGCCTGTCATTAGTTTGTGGCGATACTATTCGAGTATGCCAAGTAAGACCTCTCATTAGGTCAAGCTTATATATCTCATGGTTTGCCAAGGTTCCCGACCAAGCCCATGCCGGCTCGAGTCCAAGGTCGGCCAATGAGATTTGGGCGTCCCCCATGTGCACTTGTGTGTCGAGTAGATTCACTCCAACGACGTATGCAGCTAGCATACCAATACATTTCATTCATTCAAGGCATTTCAATCATTACAATTTCATTTCTAATGAGAACGAGTGTGGTAAAGTTCACACTCGGCTCCACTTTCAAGATTTCCAAATTATTAATAACAATTAAACATGTAACAAGTTTACATACACCTGACACTCACCAAATATTATGTGTGAGTAAGGTCAAGGAAAGTTCAAGCGTCCACCGGGGAATCCTCTTGAAGATCCTCGTGTGTGCCTGAGCAAATAATAGTAAATTTATCATTCACATCCCAAATATCGAGGAATAACTCGTTCACTAGCATTAATCAAGGGAATTCCGTGAAAATGAATCTCAATTACTCGTAAATCGAGGTTCGAGTGGGGTTTGATAACATTCAAAAGTATTTAAGTCTTTATCTAGGAAATCGGGGATAAAACGTTTAGATAATATCAAAAGAATAAAGAGTTCTTGAAAAACTCTATTTCCTTGAAATTGGAAAATTTTCAGTTTTATTATGAATTTTTGAAAAATCGTAACTCACTCAGCACAAGTCAAGAATTGGAAAACTTTATACCGTTAGAAACCTCTTAGAAAGTACTATAAGTTCTTAGAAGACACTTTTCCATGAATCGAAGTGGAAAGTGCTCAAAAATGAGCTTGAAGGTACAGACTCGGTTTACAAAGCAGAATTAAGTTGGATTTCGGCCAACTTTGAAAATTCGGCACGATTTACACGTTGCAAATTGGCCTCTGAAATTTGTAACTCAATTAGAGTTGCAAGTGAGGTTTATAGCAAAGCAAGCGGATCAAGAATTGGAGTTTCGAGTACCGAGATACGGTAGCTCAAAGTTGGGGAAATTCAAGACTGGAGAAGAATTTCCAGATTTGAACCTCCAACACTAGAAATTTAATTAGGTAACGAAACGAACTTGGATTGGTACCAAAATTGGCAGTGTTTTACTCCTATATGAAAGGTATCTCTCTATTAAATTTCAGGGAAAAATACCCTCGGGAAGGTAGTTAACTAATCATCCAAAGTTCCAGAAAATTTCTAAGGCAATCTGCCTTTTGACTTTCATTCCCCAATTCAAATCGTTTAACCAAGAAAGCTATCCAACCATGGTTCATTGGTGAAATAAAGGTCTAAGATACATCCATGATACCTTTGGTAATGGTTTAGTATCAAAAATTTCAATTAATAAGATCACTCTCGGGTTTTGTCCCAAATCAGTCCAAATATTACGTTTTTCCAAAACAGGGCA